>NC_082706.1:49360501-49674842 GCF_030144855.1 Hypanus sabinus
CACCGCGGTATGGTGACGATGGGTGCGGGTCTGTTTATGTACAACACCGCGGTATGGTGCCGATGGCTGCTGGTCTGTTTATGTACAACACCGCGGTATGGTGACGATGGGTGCGGGTCTGTTTAAGTACAACACCGCGGTATGGTGCCGATGGCTGCTGGTCTGTCGATGTACAACACCACGGTATGGTGCAGATGGGTGCGGGTCTGTCCATGTACAACACCGCGGTATGGTGCCGATGGGTGCTGGTCCATCCATGTACAACACCACGGTATGGTGCCGATGGGTGCGGGTCTGTTTATGTACAACACCGCGGTATGGTGCCGATGGCTGCTGGTCTGTCGATGTACAACACCACGGTATGGTGCAGGTGGGTGCGGGTCTGTCCATGTACAACACCGCGGTATGGTACCGATGGGTGCGGGTCCGTCCATGTACAACACCGCGGTATGGTGCCGATGGATGCAGGTCTGTCAATGTACAACACCGCGGTATGGTGCCGATGGCTGCTGGTCTGTCCATGTACAACACCGCGGTATGGTGCCGATGTGTGCGGTTCTGTCCATGTACAACACCACAGTACGGTGCCGATGGGTGCGGGTCTGTCCATTTACAACACCGCGGTATGGTGCCGATGGGTGCTGGTCCGTCCATGTACAACACCACGGTACGGTGCCAATGGGTGCAGGTCTGTCGATGTTCAACACCGCGGTATGGTACCAATGGGTGAGTGTCTGTCCATGTACAACACCGCAGTATGGTGCCGATGGGTGCGGGTCTGTTTATGTACAACACTGCGGTATAGTGCCGATGGGTGATGGTCTGTCGATGTACAACACCGTGGTATGGTGCCGATGGGTGCGGCTCTGTTTATGTACAACACCGCGGTATGGTGCCGATCGGGGTGGGTCTGTCGATGTACAACACCGCGGTATGATACCGATGGGTGAGTGTCTGTCCATGTACAACACCGCGGTATGGTGCAGATGGGTGCGGGTCTGTCCTTGTAGAACACCGCGGTATGGTGCCGATCGGGGTGGGTTTGTCGATGTACAACACCACTGTATGATACCGATGGGTGTGGGTCTGTCTATGTACAACACCACGGTACGGTGCCGATGGGTGTGGGCCTGTCCATGTACAACACCGCGGTATGGTGCAGATCGGGGTGGGTCTGTCCATGTACAACACCGCGGTATGGTGCAGATGGGTGCGGGTCTGTCCTTGTACAACACCGAGCTATGGTGCCGATCGGTGCTGTTCTGTTTATGTACAACACCGCGGTACGGTGCCAATCGGGGTGGGTCTGTCGATGTACAACACCGCGGTACGATACCGATGGGTGAGTGTCTGTCCATGTACAACACCGCGGTACGGTGCCGATGGGTGTGGGTCTGTCCATATACAACACCGCGGTATGGTGCAGATCGGGGTGGGTCTGTCGATGTTCAACACCGCGGTACGGTGCCGATGGGTGCGGGACTGTCCATGTACAACACCGCGGTATGGTACCGATGGGTGTGAGTCTGTCCATGTACAACACTGCGGTATGGTGCCGATGGGTGCGGGTCTGTCCATGTACAACACTGCGGTATGGTGCCGATGGGTGCGGGTCTGTCCATGTACAACATCGCGGTATGGTGACGATGGGTGCGGGTCTGTTTATGTACAACACCGCGGTATGGTGCCGATGGCTGCTGGTCTGTCGATGTACAACACCACGGTATGGTGCAGATGGGTGCAGGTCTGTCCATGTACAACACCGCGGTATGGTGCCGATGGGTGCTGGTCCATCCATGTACAACACCACGGTATGGTGCCGATGGGTGCGGGTCTGTTTATGTACAACACCGCGGTATGGTGCCGATGGGTGAGGGTCTGTCCATGTACAACACCACAGTATGGTACCGATGGCTGCTGGTCTGTTTATGTACAACACCGCGGTATGGTGCCGATGGGTGCGGGTCTGTTTATGTACAACACCGCGGTATGGTGCCGATGGGTGCGGGTCTGTTTATGTACAACACCGCGGTATGGTGCCGATGGCTGCTGGTCTGTTTATGTACAACACCGCGGTATGGTGCCGATGGGTGCGGGTCTGTTTATGTACAACACCGCGGTATGGTGCTGATGGCTGCTGGTCTGTTTATGTACAACACCGCGGTATGGTGCCGATGGGTGCGGGTCTGTTTATGTACAACACCGCGGTATGGTGCCGATGGGTGCGGGTCTGTTTATGTACAACACCGCGGTATGGTGCCGATGGCTGCTGGTCTGTTTATGTACAACACCGCGGTATGGTGCCGATGGGTGCGGGTCTGTTTATGTACAACACCGCGGTATGGTGCTGATGGCTGCTGGTCTGTTTATGTACAACACCGCGGTATGGTGACGATGGGTGCGGGTCTGTTTATGTACAACACCGCGGTATGGTGCCGATGGCTGCTGGTCTGTTTATGTACAACACCGCGGTATGGTGACGATGGGTGCGGGTCTGTTTATGTACAACACCGCGGTATGGTGCCGATGGCTGCTGGTCTGTCGATGTACAACACCACGGTATGGTGCAGATGGGTGCGGGTCTGTCCATGTACAACACCGCGGTATGGTGCCGATGGGTGCTGGTCCATCCATGTACAACACCACGGTATGGTGCCGATGGGTGCGGGTCTGTTTATGTACAACACCGCGGTATGGTGCCGATGGGTGAGGGTCTGTCCATGTACAACACCACAGTATGGTACCGATGGCTGCTGGTCTGTTTATGTACAACACCGCGGTATGGTGCCGATGGGTGCGGGTCTGTTTATGTACAACACCGCGGTATGGTGCCGATGGGTGCGGGTCTGTTTATGTACAACACCGCGGTATGGTGCCGATGGCTGCTGGTCTGTTTATGTACAACACCGCGGTATGGTGCCGATGGGTGCGGGTCTGTTTATGTACAACACCGCGGTATGGTGCTGATGGCTGCTGGTCTGTTTATGTACAACACCGCGGTATGGTGACGATGGGTGCGGGTCTGTTTATGTACAACACCGCGGTATGGTGCCGATGGCTGCTGGTCTGTTTATGTACAACACCGCGGTATGGTGACGATGGGTGCGGGTCTGTTTAAGTACAACACCGCGGTATGGTGCCGATGGCTGCTGGTCTGTCGATGTACAACACCACGGTATGGTGCAGATGGGTGCGGGTCTGTCCATGTACAACACCGCGGTATGGTGCCGATGGGTGCTGGTCCATCCATGTACAACACCACGGTATGGTGCCGATGGGTGCGGGTCTGTTTATGTACAACACCGCGGTATGGTGCCGATGGCTGCTGGTCTGTCGATGTACAACACCACGGTATGGTGCAGGTGGGTGCGGGTCTGTCCATGTACAACACCGCGGTATGGTACCGATGGGTGCGGGTCCGTCCATGTACAACACCGCGGTATGGTGCCGATGGATGCAGGTCTGTCAATGTACAACACCGCGGTATGGTGCCGATGGCTGCTGGTCTGTCCATGTACAACACCGCGGTATGGTGCCGATGTGTGCGGTTCTGTCCATGTACAACACCACAGTACGGTGCCGATGGGTGCGGGTCTGTCCATTTACAACACCGCGGTATGGTGCCGATGGGTGCGGTTCTGTCCATGTATAACACCACAGTATGGTACCGATGGGTGCTGGTCCGTCCATGTACAACACCACGGTACGGTGCCAATGGGTGCAGGTCTGTCGATGTTCAACACCGCGGTATGGTACCAATGGGTGAGTGTCTGTCCATGTACAACACCGCAGTATGGTGCCGATGGGTGCGGGTCTGTTTATGTACAACACTGCGGTATAGTGCCGATGGGTGATGGTCTGTCGATGTACAACACCGTGGTATGGTGCCGATGGGTGCGGCTCTGTTTATGTACAACACCGCGGTATGGTGCCGATCGGGGTGGGTCTGTCGATGTACAACACCGCGGTATGATACCGATGGGTGAGTGTCTGTCCATGTACAACACCGCGGTATGGTGCAGATGGGTGCGGGTCTGTCCTTGTAGAACACCGCGGTATGGTGCCGATCGGTGTGGGTTTGTCGATGTACAACACCACTGTATGATACCGATGGGTGTGGGTCTGTCTATGTACAACACCACGGTACGGTGCCGATGGGTGTGGGCCTGTCCATGTACAACACCGCGGTATGGTGCAGATCGGGGTGGGTCTGTCCATGTACAACACCGCGGTATGGTGCAGATGGGTGCGGGTCTGTCCTTGTACAACACCGAGCTATGGTGCCGATCGGTGCTGTTCTGTTTATGTACAACACCGCGGTACGGTGCCAATCGGGGTGGGTCTGTCGATGTACAACACCGCGGTACGATACCGATGGGTGAGTGTCTGTCCATGTACAACACCGCGGTACGGTGCCGATGGGTGTGGGTCTGTCCATATACAACACCGCGGTATGGTGCAGATCGGGGTGGGTCTGTCGATGTTCAACACCGCGGTACGGTGCCGATGGGTGCGGGTCTGTCCATGTACAACACCGCGGTATGGTACCGATGGGTGTGAGTCTGTCCATGTACAACACTGCGGTATGGTGCCGATGGGTGCGGGTCTGTCCATGTACAACACTGCGGTATGGTGCCGATGGGTGCGGGTCTGTCCATGTACAACACCGCGGTATGGTACCGATGGGTGTGAGTCTGTCCATGTACAACACTGCGGTATGGTGCCGATGGGTGCGGGTCTGTTTATGTACAACACCGCGGTATGGTGCTGATGGCTGCTGGTCTGTTTATGTACAACACCGCGGTATGGTGACGATGGGTGCGGGTCTGTTTATGTACAACACCGCGGTATGGTGCCGATGGCTGCTGGTCTGTTTATGTACAACACCGCGGTATGGTGACGATGGGTGCGGGTCTGTTTATGTACAACACCGCGGTATGGTGCCGATGGCTGCTGGTCTGTCGATGTACAACACCACGGTATGGTGCAGATGGGTGCGGGTCTGTCCATGTACAACACCGCGGTATGGTGCCGATGGGTGCTGGTCCATCCATGTACAACACCACGGTATGGTGCCGATGGGTGCGGGTCTGTTTATGTACAACACCGCGGTATGGTGCCGATGGCTGCTGGTCTGTCGATGTACAACACCACGGTATGGTGCAGGTGGGTGCGGGTCTGTCCATGTACAACACCGCGGTATGGTACCGATGGGTGTGGGTCTGTCCATGTACAACACCGAGGTATGGTGCCGATGGGTGCGGGTCTGTTTATGTACAACACCGCGGTATGGTACCGATGGGTGCGGGTCCGTCCATGTACAACACCGCGGTATGGTGCCGATGGATGCAGGTCTGTCAATGTACAACACCGCGGTATGCTGCCGATGGCTGCTGGTCTGTCCATATACAACACCGTGGTATGGTGCCGATGGGTGCGGGTCTGTCCATTTACAACACCGCGGTATGGTGCCGATGGGTGCGGTTCTGTCCATGTATAACACCACAGTATGGTACCGATGGGTGCTGGTCCGTCCATGTACAACACCACGGTACGGTGCCAATGGGTGCAGGTCTGTCGATGTTCAACACCGCGGTATGGTACCAATGGGTGAGGGTCTGTCCATGTACAACACCGCAGTATGGTGCCGATGGGTGCGGGTCTGTTTATGTACAACACTGCGGTATAGTGCCGATGGGTGATGGTCTGTCGATGTACAACACCGCGGTATGGTGCCGATAGGTGCGGGTCTGTCTATGTACAACACCGCGGTATGGTACCGATGGGTGCGGGTCTGTTTATGTACAACACCGTGGTATAGTGCCGATGGGTGCGGTTCTGTCCATGTATAACACCACAGTATGGTACCGATGGGTGCTGGTCCGTCCATGTACAACACCACGGTACGGTGCCAATGGGTGCAGGTCTGTCGATGTTCAACACCGCGGTATGGTACCAATGGGTGAGGGTCTGTCCATGTACAACACCGCAGTATGGTGCGGATGGGTGCGGGTCTGCTTATGTACAACACTGCGGTATAGTGCCGATGGGTGATGGTCTGTCGATGTACAACACCGTGGTATGGTGCCGATGGGTGCGGCTCTGTTTATGTACAACACCGCGGTATGGTGCCGATCGGGTGGGTCTGTCGATGTACAACACCGCGGTATGATACCGATGGGTGAGTGTCTGTCCATGTACAACACCGCGGTATGGTGCAGATGGGTGCGGGTCTGTCCTTGTACAACACCGCGGTATGGTGACGATCGGGGTGGGTTTGTCGATGTACAACACCACTGTATGATACCGATGGGTGAGGGTCTGTCTATGTACAACACCACGGTACGGTGCCGATGGGTGTGGGCCTGTCCATGTACAACACCGCGGTATGGTGCAGATCGGGGTGGGTCTGTCCATGTACAACACCGCGGTATGGTGCAGATGGGTGCGGGTCTGTCCTTGTACAACACCGAGCTATGGTGCCGATCGGTGCTGTTCTGTTTATGTACAACACCGCGGTACGGTGCCAATCGGGGTGGGTCTGTCGATGTACAACACCGCGGTACGATACCGATGGGTGAGTGTCTGTCCATGTACAACACCGCGGTACGGTGCCGATGGGTGTGGGTCTGTCCATATACAACACCGCGGTATGGTGCAGATCGGGGTGGGTCTGTCGATGTTCAACACCGCGGTACGGTGCCGATGGGTGCGGGTCTGTCCATGTACAACACCGCGGTATGGTACCGATGGGTGTGAGTCTGTCCATGTACAACACTGCGGTATGGTGCCGATGGGTGCGGGTCTGTCCATGTACAACACTGCGGTATGGTGCCGATGGGTGCGGGTCTGTCCATGTACAACACCGCGGTATGGTACCGATGGGTGTGAGTCTGTCCATGTACAACACTGCGGTATGGTGCCGATGGGTGCGGGTCTGTTTATGTACAACACCGCGGTATGGTGCTGATGGCTGCTGGTCTGTTTATGTACAACACCGCGGTATGGTGACGATGGGTGCGGGTCTGTTTATGTACAACACCGCGGTATGGTGCCGATGGCTGCTGGTCTGTTTATGTACAACACCGCGGTATGGTGACGATGGGTGCGGGTCTGTTTATGTACAACACCGCGGTATGGTGCCGATGGCTGCTGGTCTGTCGATGTACAACACCACGGTATGGTGCAGATGGGTGCGGGTCTGTCCATGTACAACACCGCGGTATGGTGCCGATGGGTGCTGGTCCATCCATGTACAACACCACGGTATGGTGCCGATGGGTGCGGGTCTGTTTATGTACAACACCGCGGTATGGTGCCGATGGCTGCTGGTCTGTCGATGTACAACACCACGGTATGGTGCAGGTGGGTGCGGGTCTGTCCATGTACAACACCGCGGTATGGTACCGATGGGTGTGGGTCTGTCCATGTACAACACCGAGGTATGGTGCCGATGGGTGCGGGTCTGTTTATGTACAACACCGCGGTATGGTACCGATGGGTGCGGGTCCGTCCATGTACAACACCGCGGTATGGTGCCGATGGATGCAGGTCTGTCAATGTACAACACCGCGGTATGGTGCCGATGGCTGCTGGTCTGTCCATGTACAACACCGCGGTATGGTGCCGATGGGTGCGGGTCTGTCCATTTACAACACCGCGGTATGGTACCGATGGGTGCTGGTCCGTCCATGTACAACACCACGGTACGGTGCCGATCGGGGTGGGTCTGTTTATGTACAACACCGCGGTATGGTGCCGATCGGGGTGGGTCTGTCGATGTACAACACCACGGTATGGTGCCGATGGGTGCGGGTCTGTTTATGTACAACACCGCGGTATGGTGCCGATGGCTGCTGGTCTGTCGATGTACAACACCACGGTATGGTGCAGGTGGGTGCGGGTCTGTCCATGTACAACACCACGGTACGGTGCCAATGGGTGCAGGTCTGTCGATGTTCAACACCGCGGTATGGTACCAATGGGTGAGGGTCTGTCCATGTACAACACCGCAGTATGGTGCCGATGGGTGCGGGTCTGTTTATGTACAACACTGCGGTATAGTGCCGATGGGTGATGGTCTGTCGATGTACAACACCGCGGTATGGTGCCGATAGGTGCGGGTCTGTCTATGTACAACACCGCGGTATGGTACCGATGGGTGCGGGTCTGTTTATGTACAACACCGTGGTATAGTGCCGATGGGTGATGTTCTGTCGATGTACAACACCGCGGTATGGTGCCGATGGGTGCGGCTCTGTTTATGTACAACACCGCGGTATGGTGCCGATCGGGGTGGGTCTGTCGATGTACAACACCGCGGTATGATACCGATGGGTGAGTGTCTGTCCATGTACAACACCGCGGTATGGTGCAGATGGGTGCGGGTCTGTCCTTGTACAACACCGCGGTATGGTGCCGATCGGGGTGGGTTTGTCGATGTACAACACCACTGTATGATACCGATGGGTGAGGGTCTGTCTATGTACAACACCACGGTACGGTGCCGATGGGTGTGGGCCTGTCCATGTACAACACCGCAGTATGGTGCAGATCGGGGTGGGTCTGTCCATGTACAACACCGCGGTATGGTGCAGATGGGTGCGGGTCTGTCCTTGTACAACAACGAGCTATGGTGCCGATCGGTGCTGTTCTGCTTATGTACAACACCGCGGTACGGTGCCAATCGGGGTGGGTCTGTCGATGTACAACACCGCGGTACGATACCGATGGGTGAGTGTCTGTCCATGTACAACACCGCGGTACGGTGCCGATGGGTGTGGGTCTGTCCATATACAACACCGCGGTATGGTGCAGATCGGGGTGGGTCTGTCGATGTTCAACACCGCGGTACGGTGCCGATGGGTGCGGGTCTGTCCATGTACAACACCGCGGTATGGTACCGATGGGTGTGAGTCTGTCCAT
Organism: Hypanus sabinus; assembly: GCF_030144855.1. NCBI lineage: Eukaryota > Metazoa > Chordata > Chondrichthyes > Myliobatiformes > Dasyatidae > Hypanus > Hypanus sabinus. The sequence continues at coordinate 49,369,427 of NC_082706.1, forward strand.
GTACAACACTGCGGTATGGTGCCGATGGGTGCGGGTCTGTCCATGTACAACACTGCGGTATGGTGCCGATGGGTGCGGGTCTGTTTATGTACATCACCGCGGTATGGTGCTGATCGGGGTGGGTCTGTCGATGTACAACACCGCGGTATGTTGCCGATGTGTGCAGTTCTGTCCATGTACAACACCACAGTATGGTGCCAATGGGTGCAAGTCTGTCGATGTTCAACACCGCGGTATGGTACCAATGAGTGAGGGTCAGTTTATGTACAACACCGCGGTATGGTGCCGATTGGGGTGGGTCTGTCGATGTACAACACCGCGGTACGGTGCCGATGGGTGCGGGTCTGTCCATGTACAACACCGCGGTATGGTACCGATGGGTGCGGGTCTGTCCATGTACAACACCGCGGTATGGTGCCGATGGGTGCGGGTCTGTCCATGTACAACACCGCGGTATGGTGCCGATGTGTGCGGTTCTGTCCATGTACAACACCACAGTACGGTGCCGATGGGTGTGGGTCTGTCCATGTACAACAGGGCGGTATGGTGCAGATGGGTGCGGGTCTGTCCTTGTACAACACCGAGCTATGGTGCCGATGGCTGCTGGTCTGTCGATGTACAACACCACTGTATGATACCGATGGGTGAGGGTCTGTCCATGTACAACACCGCGGTATGGTGCAGATGGGTGTGGGCCTGTCCATGTACAACACCGCGGTATGGTGCAGATCGGGGTGGGTCTGTCGATGTTCAACACCGCGGTACGGTGCCGATGGGTGTGGGCCTGTCCATGTACAACACCGCGGTATGGTGCAGATCGGGGTGGGTCTGTCGATGTTCAACACCGCGGTACGGTGCCGATGGGTGCGGGTCCGTCCATGTACAACACCGCGGTACGGTGCCGATGGATGCGGGTCTGTCGATGTACAACACCGCGGTATGGTGCCGATGGCTGCTGGTCTGTCCATGTACAACACCGCGGTATGGTGCCGATGTGTGCGGTTCTGTCCATGTACAACACCACAGTACGGTGCCGATGGGTGCGGGTCTGTCCATTTACAACACCGCGGTATGGTGCCGATGGGTGCGGTTCTGTCCATGTATAACACCACAGTATGGTACCGATGGGTGCTGGTCTGTCCATGTACAACACCGCGGTATGGTACCGATGGGTGCTGGTCTGTCCATGTACAACACCACGGTACGGTGCCAATGGGTGCAGGTCTGTCGATGTTCAACACCGCGGTATGGTACCAATGGGTGAGGGTCTGTCCATGTACAACACCGCAGTATGGTGCCGATGGGTGCGGGTCTGTTTATGTACAACACTGCGGTATAGTGCCGATGGGTGATGGTCTGTCGATGTACAACACCGTGGTATGGTGCCGATAGGTGCGGGTCTGTCCTTGTACAACACCGCGGTATGGTGCCGATCGGGGTGGGTCTGTCGATGTACAACACCGCGGTATGATACCGATGGGTGAGTGTCTGTCCATGTACAACACCGCGGTATGGTGCAGATGGGTGCGGGTCTGTCCTTGTACAACACCGCGGTATGGTGCCGATCGGGGTGGGTTTGTCGATGTACAACACCACTGTATGATACCGATGGGTGAGGGTCTGTCTATGTACAACACCACGGTACGGTGCCGATGGGTGTGGGCCTGTCCATGTACAACACCGTGGTATGGTGCAGATCGGGGTGGGTCTGTCCATGTACAACACCGCGGTATGGTGCAGATGGGTGCGGGTCTGTCCTTGTACAACACCGAGCTATGGTGCCGATCGGTGCTGTTCTGTTTATGTACAACACCGCGGTACGGTGCCAATCGGGGTGGGTCTGTCGATGTACAACACCGCGGTATGATACCGATGGGTGAGTGTCTGTCCATGTACAACACCGAGCTATGGTGCCGATGGCTGCTTGTCTGTCGATGTACAACACCACTGTATGATACCGATGGGTGAGTGTCTGTCCATGTACAACACCGCGGTACGGTGCCGATGGGTGTGGGTCTGTCCATATACAACACCGCGGTATGGTGCAGATCGGGGTGGGTCTGTCGATGTTCAACACCGCGGTACGGTGCAGATGGGTGCGGGTCTGTCCATGTACAACACCGCGGTATGGTACCGATGGGTGTGAGTCTGTCCATGTACAACACTGCGGTATGGTGCCGATGGGTGCGGGTCTGTCCATGTACAACACTGCGGTATGGTGCCGATGGGTGCAGGTCTGTTTATGTACATCACCGCGGTATGGTGCTGATCGGGGTGGGTCTGTCGATGTACAACACCGCGGTATGGTGCAGATGGGTGCGGGTCTGTCCATGTACAACACCGCGGTATGTTGCCGATGGGTGCGGTTCTGTCCATGTACAACACCACAGTATTGTGCCAATGGGTGCAAGTCTGTCGATGTTCAACACCGCGGTATGGTACCAATGAGTGAGGGTCTGTTTATGTACAACACCGCGGTATGGTGCCGATTGGGGTGGGTCTGTCGATGTACAACACCGCGGTACGGTGCAGATGGGTGCGGGTCTGTCCATGTACAACACCGCGGTATGGTACCGATGGGTGCGGGTCTGTCCATGTACAACACCGCGGTATGGTGCCGATGGGTGCGGGTCTGTCCATGTACAATACCGCGGTATGGTGCCGATGGGTGCGGGTCTGTCCATGTACAACACCGCGGTATGGTGCCGATGTGTGCGGTTCTGTCCATGTACAACACCACAGTACGGTGCCGATGGGTGTGGGTCTGTCCATGAACAACAGGGCGGTATGGTGCAGATGGGTGCGGGTCTGTCCTTGTACAACACCGAGCTATGGTGCCGATGGCTGCTGGTCTGTCGATGTACAACACCACTGTATGATACCGATGGGTGAGGGTCTGTCCATGTACAACACCGCGGTATGGTGCAGATGGGTGTGGGCCTGTCCATGTACAACACCGCGGTATGGTGCAGATCGGGGTGGGTCTGTCGATGTTCAACAAAGCGGTACGGTGCCGATGGGTGTGGGCCTGTCCATGTACAACACCGCGGTATGGTGCAGATCGGGGTGGGTCTGTCGATGTTCAACACCGCGGTACGGTGCCGATGGGTGCGGGTCTGTCCATGTACAACACCGCGGTATGGTACCGATGGGTGTGGGTCTGTCCATGTACAACACCGCGTTATGGTGCCGATGGGTGCGGGACTGTTTATGTACAACACCGCGGTATGGTGCCGATTGGGGTGTGTCTTTCGATGTACAACACCGCGGTACGGTGACGATGGGTGCGGGTCTGTCCATGTACAACACCGCGGTATGGTACCGATGGGTGCGGGTCTGTCCATGTACAACACCGTGGTATGGTGCCGATGAGTGCGGGTCCGTTCCTGTACAACACCACGGTATGGTGCTGATGGGTGCGCGTCTGTCCATGTACAACACCGTGGTATGGTGCTGATGGGTGCGGGTCTGTCCATGTACAACACCGGGGTATGGTGCCGATGGCTGCTGGTCTGTTTATGTACAACACCGCGGTATGGTGCCGATGGGTGCGGGTCTGTTTATGTACAACACCACGGTATGATACCGATGGGTGAGGGTCTGTCCATGTACAACACCACGGTATGGTACCGATGGGTGAGGGTCTGTCCATGTACAACACCACAGTATGGTACCGATGGCTGCTGGTCTGTTTATGTACAACACCGCGGTATGGTGCCGATGGGTGCGGGTCTGTTTATGTACAACACCGCGGTATGGTGCCGATGGGTGCGGGTCTGTTTATGTACAACTCCGCGGTATGGTGCCGATGGCTGCTGGTCTGTTTATGTACAACACCGCGGTATGGTGCCGATGGGTGCGGGTCTGTTTATGTACAACACCGCGGTATGGTGCTGATGGCTGCTGGTCTGTTTATGTACAACACCGCGGTATGGTGACGATGGGTGCGGGTCTGTTTATGTACAACACCGCGGTATGGTGGCGATGGCTGCTGGTCTGTTTATGTACAACACCGCGGTATGGTGACGATGGGTGCGGGTCTGTTTATGTACAACACCGCGGTATGATGCCGATGGCTGCTGGTCTGTCGATGTACAACACCACGGTATGGTGCAGATGGGTGCGGGTCTGTCCATGTACAACACCGCGGTATGGTGCCGATGGGTGCTGGTCCATCCATGTACAACACCACGGTATGGTACCAATGGGTGAGTGTCTGTCCATGTACAACACCGAGCTATGGTGCCAAAGGGGGCAGGTCTGTCAATGTTCAACACCGCGGTATGGTACCAATGGGTGAGTGTCTGTCCATGTACAACACCGAGCTATGGTGCCGATGTGTGCAGGTCTGTCGATGTTCAACACCGCGGTATGATACCGATGGGTGTGGGTCTGTCCATGTACAACACCGCGGTATGGTGCAGATCGGGGTGGGTCTGTCGATGTTCAACACCGCGGTACGGTGCCGATGGGTGTGGTTCTGTCCATGTACAACACCGCGGTATGGGGCCGATGGGTGCGGGTCTGTTTATGTACAACACCGCGGTATGGTGCCGATTGGGGTGGGTCTGTCGATGTACAACACCGCGGTACGGTGCCGATGGGTGCGGGTCTGTCCATGTACAACACCGCGGTATGGTACCGAGGGGTGCGGGTCCGTCCATGTAAAACACCGCGGTATGGTGCCGATGGGTGCGGGTCTGTCGATGTACAACACCGCGGTATGGTGCCGATGGGTGCGGGTCTGTCCATGTACAACACCGCGGTATGGTGCCGATGTGTGCGGTTCTGTCCATGTACAACACCACAGTACGGTGCCGATGGGTGCGGGTCTGTCCATTTACAACACCGCGGTATGGTGCCGATGGGTGCGGTTTGTCCATGTATAACACCACAGTATGGTACCGATGGGTGCTGGTCTGTCCATGTACAACACCGCGGTATGGTACCGATGGGTGCTGGTCCGTCCATGTACAACACCACGGTACGATGCCAGTGGGTGCAGGTCTGTCGATGTTCAACACCGCGGTATTGTACCAATGGGTGAGGGTCTGTCCATGTACAACACTGCAGTATGGTGCCGATGGGTGCGGGTCTGTTTATGTACAACACTGCGGTATAGTGCCGATGGGTGATGGTCTGTCGATGTACAACACCGTGGTATGTTACCGATAGGTGCGGCTCTGTTTATGTACAACACCGCGGTATGGTGCCGATGGGTGTGGGTCTGTCCATGTACAACACCGAGCTACGGTGCCGATCGGGGTGGGTCTGTCGATGTACAACACCGCGGTATGATACCGATGGGTGAGTGTCTGTCCATGTACAACACCGCGGTATGGTGCCGATGGGTGCGGGTCTGTCGAAGTACAACACCGCGGTATGGTGCAGATGGGTGAGGGTCTGTCCATGTACAACACCGTGGTATGATACCGATGGATGAGGGTCTGTCCATGTACAACACCGTGGTATGGTGCCAATGGGTGCAACTCTGTCGATGTTCAACACCACGGTATGGTACCAATGGGTGAGGGTCTATTCATGAACAACACCGCGGTATGGTGCCGATGTGTGCGGGTCTGTTTATGTACAACACCGCGGAATGGTGCCGATGGTTGCGGGTTTGTCCATGTACAACACCGTGGTATGGTGCCGATGGGTGCTGGTCCATCCAAGTACAACACCACGGTATGGTGCCAAAGGGTGCAGGTCTGTCGATGTTCAACACTGCGGTATGGTACCAATGGGTGAGTGTCTGTCCATGTACAACACCGAGCTATGGTGCCGATGGGTGCAGGTCTGTCGATGTTCAACACCGCGGTATGGTACCAATGGGTGAGTGTCTGTCCATGTACAACACCGCGGTACGGTGCCGATGGGTGCAGGTCTGTCGATGTACAACACCGTGGTATGATACCGATGGGTGAGGGTCTGTCCATGTACAACACCGCGGTATGGTACCGATGGGTGCGGGTCTGTTTATGTACAACACCGCGGAATGGTGCCGATCGGGGTGGGTCTGTCGACGTACAACACCACGGTATGATACCGATGGGTGAGTGTCTGCCCATGTACAACACTGCGGTATGGTGCCGATGGGTGCGGGTCTGTCCATGTACAACACTGCGGTATGGTGCCGATGGGTGCGGGTCTGTTTATGTACATCACCGCGGTATGGTGCTGATCGGGGTGGGTCTGTCGATGTACAACACCGCGGTATGTTGCCGATGAGTGCGGTTCTGTCCATGTACAACACCACATTATGGTGCCAATGGGTGCAAGTCTGTCGATGTTCAACACCGCGGTATGGTACCAATGAGTGAGGGTCAGTTTATGTACAACACCGCGGTATGGTGCCGATTGGGGTGGGTCTGTCGATGTACAACACCGCGGTACGGTGCCGATGGGTGCGGGTCTGTCCATGTACAACACCGCGGTATGGTACCGATGGGTGCGGGTCTGTCCATGTACAACACCGCGGTATGGTGCCGATGTGTGCGGTTCTGTCCATGTACAACACCACAGTACGGTGCCGATGGGTGTGGGTCTGTCCATGTACAACAGGGCGGTATGGTGCAGATGGGTGCGGGTCTGTCCTTGTACAACACCGAGCTATGGTGCCGATTGCTGCTGGTCTGTCGATGTACAACACCACTGTATGATACCGATGGGTGAGGGTCTGTCCATGTACAACACCGCGGTATGGTGCAGATGGGTGTGGGCCTGTCCATGTACAACACCGCGGTATGGTGCAGATCGGGGTGGGTCTGTCGATGTTCAACACCGCGGTACGGTGCCGATGGGTGTGGGCCTGTCCATGTACAACACCGCGGTATGGTGCAAATCGGGGTGGGTCTGTCGATGTTCAACACCGTGGTACGGTGCCGATGGGTGCGGGTCCGTCCATGTACAACACCGCGGTATGGTGCCGATGGATGCGGGTCTGTCGATGTACAACACCGCGGTATGGTGCCGATGGCTGCTGGTCTGTCCATGTACAACACCGCGGTATGGTGCCGATGGGTGCGGTTCTGTCCATGTATAACACCACAGTATGGTACCGATGGGTGCTGGTCTGTCCATGTACAACACCGCGGTATGGTACCGATGGGTGCTGGTCCGTCCATGTACAACACCACGGTACGGTGCCAATGGGTGCAGGTCTGTCGATGTTCAACACCGCGGTATGGTACCAATGGGTGAGGGTCTGTCCTTGTACAACACCGAGCTATGGTGCCGATCGGTGCTGTTCTGTTTATGTACAACACCGCGGTACGGTGCCAATCGGGGTGGGTCTGTCGATGTACAACACCGCGGTATGATACCGATGGGTGAGTGTCTGTCCATGTACAACACCGAGCTATGGTGCCGATGGCTGCTTGTCTGTCGATGTACAACACCACTGTATGATACCGATGGGTGAGTGTCTGTCCATGTACAACACAGCGGTACGGTGCCGATGGGTGTGGGTCTGTCCATATACAACACCGCGGTATGGTGCAGATCGGGGTGGGTCTGTCGATGTTCAACACCGCGGTATGGTACCGATGGGTGTGAGTCTGTCCATGTACAACACTGCGGTATGGTGCCGATGGGTGCGGGTCTGTCCATGTACAACACTGCGGTATGGTGCCGATGGGTGCAGGTCTGTTTATGTACATCACCGCGGTATGGTGCTGATCGGGGTGGGTCTGTCGATGTACAACACCGCGGTATGGTGCAGATGGGTGCGGGTCTGTCCATGTACAACACCGCGGTATGTTGCCGATGGGTGCGGTTCTGTCCATGTACAACACCACAGTATGGTGCCAATGGGTGCAAGTCTGTCGATGTTCAACACCGCGGTATGGTACCAATGAGTGAGGGTCTGTTTATGTACAACACCGCGGTATGGTGCCGATTGGGGTGGGTCTGTCGATGTACAACACCGCGGTACGGTGCCGATGGGTGCGGGTCTGTCCATGTACAACACCGCGGTATGGTACCGATGGGTGCGGGTCTGTCCATGTACAACACCGCGGTATGGTGCCGATGGGTGCGGGTCTGTCGATGTACAACACCGCGGTATGGTGCCGATGGGTGCGGGTCTGTCCATGTACAACACCGCGGTATGGTGCCGATGTGTGCGGTTCTGTCCATGTACAACACCACAGTACGGTGCCGATGGGTGTGGGTCTGTCCATGAACAACAGGGCGGTATGGTGCAGATGGGTGCGGGTCTGTCCTTGTACAACACCGAGCTATGGTGCCGATGGCTGCTGGTCTGTCGATGTACAACACCACTGTATGATACCGATGGGTGAGGGTCTGTCCATGTACAACATCGCGGTATGGTGCAGATGGGTGTGGGCCTGTCCATGTACAACACCGCGGTATGGTGCAGATCGGGGTGGGTCTGTCGATGTTCAACACCGCGGTACGGTGCCGATGGGTGTGGGCCTGTCCATGTACAACACCGCGGTATGGTGCAGATCGGGGTGGGTCTGTCGATGTTCAACACCGCGGTACGGTGCCGATGGGTGCGGGTCTGTCCATGTACAACACCGCGGTATGGTACCGATGGGTGTGGGTCTGTCCATGTACAACACCGCGTTATGGTGCCGATGGGTGCGGGACTGTTTATGTACAACACCGCGGTATGGTGCCGATTGGGGTGTATCTTTCGATGTACAACACCGCGGTACGGTGACGATGGGTGCGGGTCTGTCCATGTACAACACCGCGGTATGGTGCCGATGGGTGCGGGTCTGTCGATGTACAACACCGCGGTATGGTGCCGATGGGTGCGGGTCTGTCCATGTACAACACCGCGGTATGGTGCCGATGTGTGCGGTTCTGTCCATGTACAACACCACAGTACGGTGCCGATGGGTGTGGGTCTGTCCATGAACAACAGGGCGGTATGGTGCAGATGGGTGCGGGTCTGTCCTTGTACAACACCGAGCTATGGTGCCGATGGCTGCTGGTCTGTCGATGTACAACACCACTGTATGATACCGATGGGTGAGGGTCTGTCCATGTACAACACCGCGGTATGGTGCAGATGGGTGTGGGCCTGTCCATGTACAACACCGCGGTATGGTGCAGATCGGGGTGGGTCTGTCGATGTTCAACACCGCGGTACGGTGCCGATGGGTGTGGGCCTGTCCATGTACAACACCGCGGTATGGTGCAGATCGGGGTGGGTCTGTCGATGTTCAACACCGCGGTACGGTGCCGATGGGTGCGGGTCTGTCCATGTACAACACCGCGGTATGGTACCGATGGGTGTGGGTCTGTCCATGTACAACACCGCGTTATGGTGCCGATGGGTGCGGGACTGTTTATGTACAACACCGCGGTATGGTGCCGATTGGGGTGTGTCTTTCGATGTACAACACCGCGGTACGGTGACGATGGGTGCGGGTCTGTCCATGTACAACACCGCGGTATGGTACCGATGGGTGCGGGTCTGTCCATGTACAACACCGTGGTATGGTGCCGATGAGTTCGGGTCCGTTCCTGTACAACACCACGGTATGGTGCCGATGAGTTCGGGTCCGTTCCTGTACAACACCACGGTATGGTGCTGATGTGTGCGCGTCTGTCCATGTACAACACCGTGGTATGGTGCTGATGGGTGCGGGTCTGTCCATGTACAACACTGGGGTATGGTGCCGATGGCTGCTGGTCTGTTTATGTACAACACCGCGGTATGGTGCCGATGGGTGCGGGTCTGTTTATGTACAACACCACGGTATGATACCGATGGGTGAGGGTCTGTCCATGTACAACACCACGGTATGGTACCGATGGGTGAGGGTCTGTCCATGTACAACACCACAGTATGGTACCGATGGCTGCTGGTCTGTTTATGTACAACACCGCGGTATGGTGCCGATGGGTGCGGGTCTGTTTATGTACAACACCGCGGTATGGTGCCGATGGGTGCGGGTCTGTTTATGTACAACACCGCGGTATGGTGCCGATGGCTGCTGGTCTGTTTATGTACAACACCGCGGTATGGTGCCGATGGGTGCGGGTCTGTTTATGTACAACACCGCGGTATGGTGCTGATGGCTGCTGGTCTGTTTATGTACAACACCGCGGTATGGTGACGATGGGTGCGGGTCTGTTTATGTACAACACCGCGGTATGGTGCCGATGGCTGCTGGTCTGTCGATGTACAACACCACGGTATGGTGCCGATGGGTGCTGGTAAATCCATGTACAACACCACGGTATGGTGCAAAAGGGTGCAGGTCTGTCGATGTTCAACACCGCGGTATGGTACCAATGGGTGAGTGTCTGTCCATGTACAACACCGAGCTATGGTGCCGATGGGTGCAGGTCTGTCGATGTTCAACACCGCGGTATGATACCGATGGGTGTGGGTCTGTCCATGTAAAACACCGCGGTATGGTGCAGATCGGGGTGGGTCTGTCCTTGTACAACACCGAGCTATGGTGCCGATGGCTGCTGGTCTGTCGATGTACAACACCACTGTATGATACCGATGGGTGAGGGTCTGTCCATGTACAACACCGCGGTATGGTGCAGATGGGTGTGGGCCTGTCCATGTACAACACCGCGGTATGGTGCAGATCGGGGTGGGTCTGTCGATGTTCAACACCGCGGTACGGTGCCGATGGGTGTGGGCCTGTCCATGTACAACACCGCGGTATGGTGCAGATCGGGGTGGGTCTGTCGATGTTCAACACCGCGGTACGGTGCCGATGGGTGCGGGTCTGTCCATGTACAACACCGCGGTATGGTACCGATGGTGTGGGTCTGTCCATGTACAACACCGCGTTATGGTGCCGATGGGTGCGGGACTGTTTATGTACAACACCGCGGTATGGTGCCGATTGGGGTGTGTCTTTCGATGTACAACACCGCGGTACGGTGACGATGGGTGCGGGTCTGTCCATGTACAACACCGCGGTATGGTACCGATGGGTGCGGGTCTGTCCATGTACAACACCGTGGTATGGTGCCGATGAGTTCGGGTCCGTTCCTGTACAACACCACGGTATGGTGCCGATGAGTTCGGGTCCGTTCCTGTACAACACCACGGTATGGTGCTGATGTGTGCGCGTCTGTCCATGTACAACACCGTGGTATGGTGCTGATGGGTGCGGGTCTGTCCATGTACAACACTGGGGTATGGTGCCGATGGCTGCTGGTCTGTTTATGTACAACACCGCGGTATGGTGCCGATGGGTGCGGGTCTGTTTATGTACAACACCACGGTATGATACCGATGGGTGAGGGTCTGTCCATGTACAACACCGCGGTATGGTGCCGATGGGTGCGGGTCTGTTTATGTACAACACCGCGGTATGGTGCTGATGGCTGCTGGTCTGTTTATGTACAACACCGCGGTATGGTGACGATGGGTGCGGGTCTGTTTATGTACAACACCGCGGTATGGTGCCGATGGCTGCTAGTCTGTCGATGTACAACACCACGGTATGGTGCCGATGGGTGCTGGTCCATCCATGTACAACACCACGGTATGGTGCAAAAGGGTGCAGGTCTGTCGATGTTCAACACCGCGGTATGGTACCAATGGGTGAGTGTCTGTCCATGTACAACACCGCGGTATGGTGCAGATCGGGGTGGGTCTGTCGATGTTCAACACCGCGGTATGGTGCCGATTGGGGTGTGTCTTTCGATGTACAACACCGCGGTACGGTGACGATGGGTGCGGGTCTGTCCATGTACAACACCGCGGTATGGTACCGATGGGTGCGGGTCTGTCCATGTACAACACCGTGGTATGGTGCCGATGAGTTCGGGTCCGTTCCTGTACAACACCACGGTATGGTGCTGATGGGTGCGCGTCTGTCCATGTACAACACCGTGGTATGGTGCTGATGGGTGCGGGTCTGTCCATGTACAACACCGGGGTATGGTGCCGATGGCTGCTGGTCTGTTTATGTACAACACCGCGGTATGGTGCCGATGGGTGCGGGTCTGTTTATGTACAACACCACGGTATGATACCGATGGGTGAGGGTCTGTCCATGTACAACACCACGGTATGGTACCGATGGGTGAGGGTCTGTCCATGTACAACACCACAGTATGGTACCGATGGCTGCTGGTCTGTTTATGTACAACACCGCGGTATGGTGCCGATGGGTGCGGGTCTGTTTATGTACAACACCGCGGTATGGTGCCGATGGGTGCGGGTCTGTTTATGTACAACACCGCGGTATGGTGCCGATGGCTGCTGGTCTGTTTATGTACAACACCGCGGTATGGTGCCGATGGGTGCGGGTCTGTTTATGTACAACACCGCGGTATGGTGCTGATGGCTGCTGGTCTGTTTATGTACAACACCGCGGTATGGTGACGATGGGTGCGGGTCTGTTTATGTACAACACCGCGGTATGGTGCCGATGGCTGCTGGTCTGTCGATGTACAACACCACGGTATGGTGCCGATGGGTGCTGGTCCATCCATGTACAACACCACGGTATGGTGCAAAAGGGTGCAGGTCTGTCGATGTTCAACACCGCGGTATGGTACCAATGGGTGAGTGTCTGTCCATGTACAACACCGAGCTATGGTGCCGATGGGTGCAGGTCTGTCGATGTTCAACACCGCGGTATGATACCGATGGGTGTGGGTCTGTCCATGTAAAACACCGCGGTATGGTGCAGATCGGGGTGGGTCTGTCGATGTTCAACACCGCGGTACGGTGCCGATGGGTGTGGTTCTGTCCATGTACAACACCGCGGTATGGTGCCGATGGGTGCGGGTCTGTTTATGTACAACACCGCGGTATGGTGCCGATTGGGGTGGGTCTGTCGATGTACAACACCGCGGTACGGTGCCGATGGGTGAGGGTCTGTCCATGTACAACACCGCGGTATGGTACCGAGGGGTGCGGGTCCGTCCATGTACAACACCGCGGTATGGTGCCGATGGGTGCGGGTCTGTCGATGTACAACACCGCGGTATGGTGCCGAAGGGTGCGGGTCTGTCGATGTACAACACCGCGGTATGGTGCCGATGGGTGCGGGTCTGTCGATGTACAACACCGCGGTATGGTGCCGATGGGTGCGGGTCTGTCGATGTACAACACCGCGGTATGGTGCCGATGGGTGCGGGTCTGTCCATGTACAACACCGCGGTATGGTGCCGATGTGTGCGGTTCTGTCCATGTACAACACCACAGTACGGTGCCGATGGGTGTGGGTCTGTCCATGTACAACAGGGCGGTATGGTGCAGATGGGTGCGGGTCTGTCCTTGTACAACACCGAGCTATGGTTCCGATTGCTGCTGGTCTGTCGATGTACAACACCACTGTATGATACCGATGGGTGAGGGTCTGTCCATGTACAACACCGCGGTATGGTGCAGATGGGTGTGGGCCTGTCCATGTACAACACCGCGGTATGGTGCAGATCGGGGTGGGTCTGTCGATGTTCAACACCGCGGTACGGTGCCGATGGGTGTGGGCCTGTCCATGTACAACACCGCGGTATGGTGCAAATCGGGGTGGGTCTGTCGATGTTCAACACCGCGGTACGGTGCCGATGGGTGCGGGTCCGTCCATGTACAACACCGCGGTATGGTGCCGATGGATGCGGGTCTGTCGATGTACAACACCGCGGTATGGTGCCGATGGCTGCTGGTCTGTCCATGTACAACACCGCGGTATGGTGCCGATGGGTGCGGTTCTGTCCATGTATAACACCACAGTATGGTACCGATGGGTGCTGGTCTGTCCATGTACAACACCGCGGTATGGTACCGATGGGTGCTGGTCCGTCCATGTACAACACCACGGTACGGTGCCAATGGGTGCAGGTCTGTCGATGTTCAACACCGCGGTATGGTACCAATGGGTGAGGGTCTGTCCTTGTACAACACCGAGCTATGGTGCCGATCGGTGCTGTTCTGTTTATGTACAACACCGCGGTACGGTGCCAATCGGGGTGGGTCTGTCGATGTACAACACCGCGGTATGATACCGATGGGTGAGTGTCTGTCCATGTACAACACCGAGCTATGGTGCCGATGGCTGCTTGTCTGTCGATGTACAACACCACTGTATGATACCGATGGGTGAGTGTCTGTCCATGTACAACACAGCGGTACGGTGCCGATGGGTGTGGGTCTGTCGATGTACAACACCGCGGTATGGTGCCGATGGGTGCGGGTCTGTCCATGTACAACACCGCGGTATGGTGCCGATGTGTGCGGTTCTGTCCATGTACAACACCACAGTACGGTGCCGATGGGTGTGGGTCTGTCCATGAACAACAGGGCGGTATGGTGCAGATGGGTGCGGGTCTGTCCTTGTACAACACCGAGCTATGGTGCCGATGGCTGCTGGTCTGTCCATGTACAACACCGCGGTATGGTGCCGATGGGTGCGGTTCTGTCCATGTACAACACCACAGTACGGTGCCGATGGGTGTGGGTCTGTCCATGAACAACAGGGCGGTATGGTGCAGATGGGTGTGGGCCTGTCCATGTACAACACCGCGGTATGGTGCAGATCGGGGTGGGTCTGTCGATGTTCAACACCGCGGTACGGTGCCGATGGGTGTGGGCCTGTCCATGTACAACACCGCGGTATGGTGCAGATCGGGGTGGGTCTGTCGATGTTCAACACCGCGGTACGGTGCCGATGGGTGCGGGTCTGTCCATGTACAACACCGCGGTATGGTACCGATGGGTGTGGGTCTGTCCATGTACAACACCGCGTTATGGTGCCGATGGGTGCGGGACTGTTTATGTACAACACCGCGGTATGGTGCCGATTGGGGTGTGTCTTTCGATGTACAACACCGCGGTACGGTGACGATGGGTGCGGGTCTGTCCATGTACAACACCGCGGTATGGTACCGATGGGTGCGGGTCTGTCCATGTACAACACCGTGGTATGGTGCCGATGAGTTCGGGTCCGTTCCTGTACAACACCACGGTATGGTGCCGATGAGTTCGGGTCCGTTCCTGTACAACACCACGGTATGGTGCTGATGTGTGCGCGTCTGTCCATGTACAACACCGTGGTATGGTGCTGATGGGTGCGGGTCTGTCCATGTACAACACCGGGGTATGGTGCCGATGGCTGCTGGTCTGTTTATGTACAACACCGCGGTATGGTGCCGATGGGTGCGGGTCTGTTTATGTACAACACCACGGTATGATACCGATGGGTGAGGGTCTGTCCATGTACAACACCACGGTATGGTACCGATGGGTGAGGGTCTGTCCATGTACAACACCACAGTATGGTACCGATGGCTGCTGGTCTGTTTATGTACAACACCGCGGTATGGTGCCGATGGGTGCGGGTCTGTTTATGTACAACACCGCGGTATGGTGCCGATGGGTGCGGGTCTGTTTATGTACAACACCGCGGTATGGTGCCGATGGCTGCTGGTCTGTTTATGTACAACACCGCGGTATGGTGCCGATGGGTGCGGGTCTGTTTATGTACAACACCGCGGTATGGTGCTGATGGCTGCTGGTCTGTTTATGTACAACACCGCGGTATGGTGACGATGGGTGCGGGTCTGTTTATGTACAACACCGCGGTATGGTGCCGATGGCTGCTGGTCTGTCGATGTACAACACCACGGTATGGTGCCGATGGGTGCTGGTCCATCCATGTACAACACCACGGTATGGTGCAAAAGGGTGCAGGTCTGTCGATGTTCAACACCGCGGTATGGTACCAATGGGTGAGTGTCTGTCCATGTACAACACCGAGCTATGGTGCCGATGGGTGCAGGTCTGTCGATGTTCAACACCGCGGTATGATACCGATGGGTGTGGGTCTGTCCATGTAAAACACCGCGGTATGGTGCAGATCGGGGTGGGTCTGTCCTTGTACAACACCGAGCTATGGTGCCGATGGCTGCTGGTCTGTCGATGTACAACACCACTGTATGATACCGATGGGTGAGGGTCTGTCCATGTACAACACCGCGGTATGGTGCAGATGGGTGTGGGCCTGTCCATGTACAACACCGCGGTATGGTGCAGATCGGGGTGGGTCTGTCGATGTTCAACACCGCGGTACGGTGCCGATGGGTGTGGGCCTGTCCATGTACAACACCGCGGTATGGTGCAGATCGGGGTGGGTCTGTCGATGTTCAACACCGCGGTACGGTGCCGATGGGTGCGGGTCTGTCCATGTACAACACCGCGGTATGGTACCGATGGGTGTGGGTCTGTCCATGTACAACACCGCGTTATGGTGCCGATGGGTGCGGGACTGTTTATGTACAACACCGCGGTATGGTGCCGATTGGGGTGTGTCTTTCGATGTACAACACCGCGGTACGGTGACGATGGGTGCGGGTCTGTCCATGTACAACACCGCGGTATGGTACCGATGGGTGCGGGTCTGTCCATGTACAACACCGTGGTATGGTGCCGATGAGTTCGGGTCCGTTCCTGTACAACACCACGGTATGGTGCCGATGAGTTCGGGTCCGTTCCTGTACAACACCACGGTATGGTGCTGATGGGTGCGCGTCTGTCCATGTACAACACCGTGGTATGGTGCTGATGGGTGCGGGTCTGTTTATGTACAACACCGCGGTATGGTGCCGATGGGTGCGGGTCTGTTTATGTACAACACCACGGTATGATACCGATGGGTGAGGGTCTGTCCATGTACAACACCGCGGTATGGTGCCGATGGGTGCGGGTCTGTTTATGTACAACACCGCGGTATGGTGCTGATGGCTGCTGGTCTGTTTATGTACAACACCGCGGTATGTTGACGATGGGTGCGGGTCTGTTTATGTACAACACCGCGGTATGGTGCCGATGGCTGCTAGTCTGTCGATGTACAACACCACGGTATGGTGCCGATGGGTGCTGGTCCATCCATGTACAACACCACGGTATGGTGCAAAAGGGTGCAGGTCTGTCGATGTTCAACACCGCGGTATGGTACCAATGGGTGAGTGTCTGTCCATGTACAACACCGAGCTATGGTGCCGATGGGTGCAGGTCTGTCGATGTTCAACACCGCGGTATGATACCGATGGGTGTGGGTCTGTCCATGTAAAACACCGCGGTATGGTGCAGATCGGGGTGGGTCTGTCGATGTTCAACACCGCGGTACGGTGACGATGGGTGCGGGTCTGTCCATGTACAACACCGCGGTATGGTACCGATGGGTGCGGGTCTGTCCATGTACAACACCGTGGTATGGTGCCGATGAGTTCGGGTCCGTTCCTGTACAACACCACGGTATGGTGCTGATGGGTGCGCGTCTGTCCATGTACAACACCGTGGTATGGTGCTGATGGGTGCGGGTCTGTCCATGTACAACACCGGGGTATGGTGCCGATGGCTGCTGGTCTGTTTATGTACAACACCGCGGTATGGTGCCGATGGGTGCGGGTCTGTTTATGTACAACACCACGGTATGATACCGATGGGTGAGGGTCTGTCCATGTACAACACCACGGTATGGTACCGATGGGTGAGGGTCTGTCCATGTACAACACCACAGTATGGTACCGATGGCTGCTGGTCTGTTTATGTACAACACCGCGGTATGGTGCCGATGGGTGCGGGTCTGTTTATGTACAACACCGCGGTATGGTGCCGATGGGTGCGGGTCTGTTTATGTACAACACCGCGGTATGGTGCCGATGGCTGCTGGTCTGTTTATGTACAACACCGCGGTATGGTGCCGATGGGTGCGGGTCTGTTTATGTACAACACCGCGGTATGGTGCTGATGGCTGCTGGTCTGTTTATGTACAACACCGCGGTATGGTGACGATGGGTGCGGGTCTGTTTATGTACAACACAGCGGTATGGTGCCGATGGCTGCTGGTCTGTTTATGTACAACACCGCGGTATGGTGCCGATGGCTGCTGGTCTGTCGATGTACAACACCACGGTATGGTGCCGATGGGTGCTGGTCCATCCATGTACAACACCACGGTATGGTGCAAAAGGGTGCAGGTCTGTCGATGTTCAACACCGCGGTATGGTACCAATGGGTGAGTGTCTGTCCATGTACAACACCGAGCTATGGTGCCGATGGGTGCAGGTCTGTCGATGTTCAACACCGCGGTATGATACCGATGGGTGTGGGTCTGTCCATGTAAAACACCGCGGTATGGTGCAGATCGGGGTGGGTCTGTCGATGTTCAACACCGCGGTACGGTGCCGATGGGTGTGGTTCTGTCCATGTACAACACCGCGATATGGTGCCGATGGGTGCGGGTCTGTTTATGTACAACACCGCGGTATGGTGCCGATTGGGGTGGGTCTGTCGATGTACAACACCGCGGTACGGTGCCGATGGGTGAGGGTCTGTCCATGTACAACACCGCGGTATGGTACCGAGGGGTGCGGGTCCGTCCATGTACAACACCGCGGTATGGTGCCGATGGGTGCGGGTCTGTCGATGTACAACACCGCGGTATGGTGCCAAAGGGTGCGGGTCTGTCGATGTACAACACCGCGGTATGGTGCCGATGGGTGCGGGTCTGTCGATGTACAACACCGCGGTATGGTGCCGATGGGTGCGGGTCTGTCGATGTACAACACCGCGGTATGGTGCCGATGGGTGCGGGTCTGTCCATGTACAACACCGCGGTATGGTACCGATGTGTGCGGTTCTGTCCATGTACAACACCACAGTACGGTGCCGATGGGTGCGGGTCTGTCCATTTACAACACCGCGGTATGGTGCCGATGGGTGCGGTTCTGTCCATGTATAACACCACAGTATGCTGCCGATGGGTGCGGGTCTGTTTATGTACAACACTGCGGTATAGTGCCGAAGGGTGATGGTCTGTCGATGTACAACACCGTGGTATGGTGCCGATAGGTGCGGCTCTGTTTATGTTCAACACCGCGGTATGGTGCAGATGGGTGTGGGTCTGTCGATGTACAACACCGCGGTATGGTGCCGATGGGTGCGGGTCTGTTTATGTACAACACCACGGTATGATACCGATGGGTGAGGGTCTGTCCATGTACAACACCGCGGTATGGTGCCGATGGGTGTGGGTCTGTCGATGTACAACACCGCGGTATGGTGCCGATGGGTGCGGGTCTGTTTATGTACAACACCACGGTATGATACCGATGGGTGAGGGTCTGTCCATGTACAACACCACGGTATGGTGCCGATGGGTGAGTGTCTGTCCATGTACAACACTGCGGTATGGTGCCGATGGGTGCGGGTCTGTCCATGTACAACACCGAGCTACGGTGCCGATCGGGGTGGGTCTGTCGATGTACAACACCGCGGTATGGTGCCGATGGGTGCGGGTCTGTCCATGTACAACACCGCGGTATGGTGCCGATGGGTGCGGGTCTGTCCATGTACAACACCGCGGTATGGTGCCGATGTGTGCGGTTCTGTCCATGTACAACACCACAGTACGGTGCCGATGGGTGTGGGTCTGTCCATGAACAACAGGGCGGTATGGTGCAGATGGGTGCGGGTCTGTCCTTGTACAACACCGAGCTATGGTGCCGATGGCTGCTGGTCTGTCGATGTACAACACCACTGTATGATACCGATGGGTGAGGGTCTGTCCATGTACAACACCGCGGTATGGTGCAGATGGGTGTGGGCCTGTCCATGTACAACACCGCGGTATGGTGCAGATCGGGGTGGGTCTGTCGATGTTCAACACCGCGGTACGGTGCCGATGGGTGTGGGCCTGTCCATGTACAACACCGCGGTATGGTGCAGATCGGGGTGGGTCTGTCGATGTTCAACACCGCGGTACGGTGCCGATGGGTGCGGGTCTGTCCATGTACAACACCGCGGTATGGTACCGATGGGTGTGTCTGTCCATGTACAACACCGCGTTATGGTGCCGATGGGTGCGGGACTGTTTATGTACAACACCGCGGTATGGTGCCGATTGGGGTGTGTCTTTCGATGTACAACACCGCGGTACGGTGACGATGGGTGCGGGTCTGTCCATGTACAACACCGTGGTATGGTACCGATGGGTGCGGGTCTGTCCATGTACAACACCGTGGTATGGTGCCGATGAGTTCGGGTCCGTTCCTGTACAACACCACGGTATGGTGCTGATGGGTGCGCGTCTGTCCATGTACAACACCGTGGTATGGTGCTGATGGGTGCGGGTCTGTCCATGTACAACACCGGGGTATGGTGCCGATGGCTGCTGGTCTGTTTATGTACAACACCGCGGTATGGTGCCGATGGGTGCGGGTCTGTTTATGTACAACACCACGGTATGATACCGATGGGTGAGGGTCTGTCCATGTACAACACCACGGTATGGTACCGATGGGTGAGGGTCTGTCCATGTACAACACCACAGTATTGTACCGATGGCTGCTGGTCTGTTTATGTACAACACCGCGGTATGGTGCCGATGGGTGCGGGTCTGTTTATGTACAACACCGCGGTATGGTGCCGATGGGTGCGGGTCTGTTTATGTACAACACCGCGGTATGGTGCCGATGGCTACTGGTCTGTTTATGTACAACACCGCGGTATGGTGCCGATGGGTGCGGGTCTGTTTATGTACAACACCGCGGTATGGTGCTGATGGCTGCTGGTCTGTTTATGTACAACACCGCGGTATGGTGACGATGGGTGCGGGTCTGTTTATGTACAACACCACGGTATGGTGCCGATGGCTGCTGGTCTGTCGATGTACAACACCACGGTATGGTGCAGATGGGTGCGGGTCTGTCCATGTACAACACCGCGGTATGGTGCCGATGGCTGCTGGTCTGTCGATGTTCAACACCGCGGTATGGTACCAATGGGTGAGTGTCTGTCCATGTACAACACCGAGCTATGGTGCCGATGGGTGCAGGTCTGTCGATGTTCAACACCGCGGTATGATACCGATGGGTGTGGGTCTGTCCATGTACAACACCGCGGTATGGTGCAGATCGGGGTGGGTCTGTCGATGTTCAACACTGCGGTACGGTGCCGATGGGTGTGGTTCTGTCCATGTACAACACCGCGGTATGGTGCCGATGGGTGCTGGTCTGTTTATGTACAACACCGCGGTATGGTGCAGATGGGTGAGGGTCTGTCCATGTACAACACCGTGGTATGATACCGATGGATGAGGGTCTGTCCATGTACAACACCGCGGTATGGTGCCAATGGGTGCAACTCTGTCGATGTTCAACACCACGGTATGGTACCAATGGGTGAGGGTCTGTCCATGAACAACACCGCGGTATGGTGCCGATGTGTGCGGGTCTGTTTATGTACAACACCGCGGAATGGTGCCGATGGTTGCGGGTTTGTCCATGTACAACACCGTGGTATGGTGCCGATGGGTGCTGGTCCATCCATGTACAACACCACGGTATGGTGCCAAAGGGTGCAGGTCTGTCGATGTTCAACACTGCGGTATGGTACCAATGGGTGAGTGTCTGTCCATGTACAACACCGAGCTATGGTGCCGATGGGTGCAGGTCTGTCGATGTTCAACACCGCGGTATGGTACCAATGGGTGAGTGTCTGTCCATGTACAACACCGCGGTACGGTGCCGATGGGTGCAGGTCTGTCGATGTACAACACCGTGGTATGGTACCGATGGGTGCGGGTCTGTCCATGTACAACACCGCGGAATGGAGCCGATCGGGGTGGGTCTGTCGACGTACAACACCACGGTATGATACCGATGGGTGAGGGTCTGTCCATGTACAACACCGCGGTATGGTACCGATGGGTACGGGTCTGTTTATGTACAACACCGCGGAATGGAGCCGATCGGGGTGGGTCTGTCGACGTACAACACCACGGTATGATACCGATGGGTGAGTGTCTGTCCATGTACAACACCGCCGTATGGTGCAGATGGGTGTGGGTCTGTCCATGTACAACACCGCGGTATGGTGCAGATGGGTGCGGGTCTGTCCTTGTACAACACCGAGCTATGGTGCCGATGGGTGCGGGTCTGCTTATGTACAACACCGCGGTACGGTGCCGATCGGGGTGGGTCTGTCGATGTACAACACCGCGGTATGATACCGATGGGTGAGTGTCTGTCCATGTACAACACCGAGCTATGCTGCCGATGGCTGCTGGTCTGTCGATGTACAACACCACTGTATGATACCGATGGGTGAGTGTCTGTCCATGTACAACACCGCGGTACGGTGCCGATGGGTGTGGGTCTGTCCATGTACAACACCGCGGTATGGTGCAGATCGGGGTGGGTCTGCCGATGTTCAACACCGCGGTACGGTGCCGATGGGTGCGGGTCTGTCCATGTACAACACCGCGGTATGGTACCGATGGGTGTGGGTCTGTCCATGTACAACACCGCGGTATGGTGCCGATGGGTGCGGGTCTGTTTATGTACAACACCGCGGTATGGTGCCGATTGGGGTGGGTCTGTCAATGTACAACACCGCGGTACGGTGCCGATGGGTGCGGGTCTGTCCATGTACAACACCGCGGTATGGTACCGATGGGTGCGGGTCCGTCCATGTACAACACCGCGGTATGGTGCCGATGGGTGCGGGTCTGTCGATGTACAACACCGCGGTATGGTTCCGATGGGTGCGGGTCTGTCCATGTACAACACCGCGGTATGGTGCCGATGTGTGCGGTTCTGTCCATGTACAACACCACAGTACGGTGCCGATGGGTGCGGGTCTGTCCATTTACAACACCGCGGTATGGTGCCGATGGGTGCGGGTCTGTCGATGTACAACACCGCGGTACGGTGCCGATGGGTGAGGGTCTGTCCATTTACAACACCGCGGTATGGTGCCGATGGGTGCGGGTCTGTCGATGTACAACATCGCGGTACGGTGCCGATGGGTGAGGGTCTGTCCATGTACAACACCGCGGTATGGTGCCGATGGGTGCGGGTCTGTCCATGTACAACACCGTGGTATGGTGCCGATGGGTGCGGGTCTGTCCATGTACAACACCGCGGTATGGTGCCGATGGGTGCGGGTCTGTCCATGTACAACACCACAGTACGGTGCCGATGGGTGCGGGTCTGTCCATGTACAACACCGCGGTATGGTGCCGATGGGTGCGGTTCTGTCCATGTATAACACCACAGTACGGTGCCGATGGGTGCAGGTCTGTCGATGTTCAACACCGCGGTATGGTGCCGATGGGTGCGGGTCTGTTTATGTACAACACTGCAGTATAGTGCCGATGGGTGATGTTCTGTCGATGTACAACACCGTGGTATGGTGCCGATAGGTGCAGCTCTGTTTATGTACAACACCGCGGTATGGTGCCGATCGGGGTGGGTCTGTCGATGTACAACACCGCGGTATGATACCGATGGGTGAGTGTCTGTCCATGTACAACACCGCGGTATGATACCGATGGGTGCGGGTCTGTCCATGTACAACACCGAGCTATGGTGCCGATGGCTGCTGGTCTGTCGATGTACAACACCACGGTATGATACCGATGGATGAGGGTCTGTCCATGTACAACACCGCGGTATGTTGCCAATGGGTGCAACTCTGTCGATGTTCAACACCACGGTATGGTGCCGATGTGTGCGGGTCTGTTTATGTACAACACCGCGGAATGGTGCCGATGGTTGCGGGTCTGTTTATGTACAACACCGCGGAATGGTGCCGATGGTTGCGGGTCTGTCCATGTACAACACCGCGGTATGGTGCAGATCGGGGTGGGTCTGCCGATGTTCAACACCGCGGTACGGTGCCGATGGGTGCGGGTCTGTCCATGTACAACACCGCGGTATGGTACCGATGGGTGCGGGTCTGTCGATGTACAACACCGCGGTATGGTGCCGATGGGTGCGGGTCTGTCCATGTACAACACCGCGGTATGGTGCCGATGTGTGCGGTTCTGTCCATGTACAACACCACAGTACGGTGCCGATGGGTGCGGGTCTGTCCATTTACAACACCACGGTATGGTGCCGATGGGTGCGGTTCTGTCCATGTATAACACCACAGTATGGTACCGATGGGTGCTGGTCTGTCCATGTACAACACCGCGGTATGGTACCGATGGGTGTGGGTCTGTCCATGTACAACACCGCGGTATGGTGCAGATCGGGGTGGGTCTGTCGTTCAACACCGCGGTACGGTGCCGATGGGTGCGGGTCTGTCCATGTACAACACCGCGGTATGGTGCCGATGGGTGCGGGTCTGTTTATGTACAACACCGCGGTATGGTGGTGATGGCTGCTGGTCTGTTTATGTACAACACCGCGGTATGGTGACGATGGGTGCGGGTCTGTTTATGTACAACACCGCGGTATGGTGCCGATGGCTGCTGGTCTGTTTATGTACAACACCGCGGTATGGTGACGATGGGTGCGGGTCTGTTTATGTACAACACCGCGGTATGGTGCCGATGGCTGCTGGTCTGTCGATGTACAACACCACGGTATGGTGCAGATGGGTGCGGGTCTGTCCATGTACAACACCGCGGTATGGTGCCGATGGGTGCTGGTCCATCCATGTACAACACCACGGTATGGTGCCAAAGGGTGCAGGTCTGTCGATGTTCAACACCGCGGTATGGTACCAATGGGTGAGTGTCTGTCCTTGTACAACACCGAGCTATGGTGCCGATGGGTGCGGGTCTGTTTATGTACAACACCGCGGTACGGTGCCGATCGGGGTGGGTCTGTCGATGTACAACACCGCGGTATGATACCGATGGGTGAGTGTCTGTCCATGTACAACACCGAGCTATGGTGCCGATGGCTGCTGGTCTGTCGATGTACAACACCACTGTATGATACCGATGGATGAGTGTCTGTCCATGTACAACACCGCGGTACGGTGCCGATGGGTGTGGGTCTGTCCATGTACAACACCGCGGTATGGTGCAGATCGGGGTGGGTCTGTCGTTCAACACCGCGGTACGGTGCCGATGGGTGCGGGTCTGTCCATGTACAACACCGCGGTATGGTACCGATGGGTGTGGGTCTGTCCATGTACAACACCGCAGTATGGTGCCGATGGGTGATGTTCTGTCGATGTACAACACCGTGGTATGGTGCCGATAGGTGCAGCTCTGTTTATGTACAACACCGCGGTATGGTGCCGATCGGGGTGGGTCTGTCGATGTACAACACCGCGGTATGATACCGATGGGTGAGTGTCTGTCCATGTACAACACCGCGGTATGGTGCAGATGGGTGCGGGTCTGTCCATGTACAACACCAAGCTATGGTGCCGATGGCTGCTGGTCTGTCGATGTACAACACCACGGTATGATACCGATGGATGAGGGTCTGTCCATGTACAACACCGCGGTATGGTGCCAATGGGTGCAACTCTGTCGATGTTCAACACCACGGTATGGTACCAATGGGTGAGGGTCTGTCCATGTACAAAACCACGGTATGGTGCCGATGTGTGCGGGTCTGTTTATGTACAACACCGCGGAATGGTGCCGATGGTTGCGGGTCTGTTTATGTACAACACCGCGGAATGGTGCCGATGGGTGCGGGTCTGTCCATGTACAACACTGCGGTATGGTGCAGATGGGTGAGGGTCTGTTCATGTACAACACCGTGGTATGGTGCCGATGGGTGCGCCTCTGTCCATGTACAACACCACAGTATGGTACCGATGGGTGAGGGTCTGTCCATGTACAACACCACAGTATGGTACCGATGGCTGCTGGTCTGTTTATGTACAACACCGCGGTATGGTGCCGATGGGTGCGGGTCTGTCCATGTACAACACCGCGGTATGGTGCCGATGGGTGCGGGTCTGTTTATGTACAACACCGCGGTATGGTGCCGATGGGTGCGGGTCTGTTTATGTAGAACACCGCGGTATGGTGCCGATGGGTGCGGGTCTGTTTATGTACAACACCGCGGTATGGTGCTGATGGCTGCTGGTCTGTTTATGTACAACACCGCGGTATGGTGACGATGGGTGCGGGTCTGTTTATGTACAACACCGCGGTATGGTGCCGATGGCTGCTGGTCTGTTTATGTACAACACCGCGGTATGGTGACGATGGGTGCGGGTCTGTTTATGTACAACACCGCGGTATGGTGCCGATGGCTGCTGGTCTGTTTATGTACAACACTGCGGTATGGTGCCGATGGGTGCGGGTCTGTCCATGTACAACACCGCGGTATGGTGCCGATGGGTGCGGGTCTGTTTATGTACAACACCGCGGTATGGTGCCGATGGGTGCGGGTCTGTTTATGTACAACACCGCGGTATGGTGCCGATGGGTGCGGGTCTGTTTATGTACAACACCGCGGTATGGTGCTGATGGCTGCTGGTCTGTTTATGTACAACACCGCGGTATGGTGACGATGGGTGCGGGTCTGTTTATGTACAACACCGCGGTATGGTGCCGATGGCTGCTGGTCTGTTTATGTACAACACCGCGGTATGGTGACGATGGGTGCGGTTCTGTCCATGTATAACACCACAGTATGGTACCAATGGGTGCTGGTCTGTCCATGTACAACACCGCGGTATGGTACCGATGGGTGCTGGTCCGTCCATGTACAACACCACGGTACGATGCCAATGGGTGCAGGTCTGTCGATGTTCAACACCGCGGTATGGTACCAATGGGTGAGGGTCTGTCCATGTACATCACCGCAGTATGGTGCCGATGGGTGCGGGTCTGTTTATGTACAACACTGCGGTATGGTGCCGATCGGGGTGGGTCTGTCGATGTACAACACCGCGGTATGATACCGATGGGTGAGTGTCTGTCCATGTACAACACCGAGCTATGGTGCCGATGGCTGCTGGTCTGTCGATGTACAACACCACGGTATGATACCGATGGATGAGGGTCTGTCCATGTACAACACCGCGGTATGGTGCCAATGGGTGCAACTCTGTCGATGTTCAACACCACGGTATGGTGCCGATGTGTGCGGGTCTGTTTATGTACAACACCGCGGAATGGTGCCGATGGTTGCGGGTCTGTTTATGTACAACACCGCGAAATGGTGCCGATGGTTGCGGGTTTGTCCATGTACAACACCACAGTATGGTACCGATGGGTGAGGGTCTGTCCATGTACAACACCACAGTATGGTACCGATGGCTGCTGGTCTGTTTATGTACAACACCGCGGTATGGTGCCGATGGGTGCGGGTCTGTTTATGTACAACACCGCGGTATGGTGCCAATGGGTGCAACTCTGTCGATGTTCAACACCACGGTATGGTGCCGATGTGTGCGGGTCTGTTTATGTACAACACCGCGGAATGGTGCCGATGGTTGCGGGTCTGTTTATGTACAACACCGCGGAATGGTGCCGATGGTTGCGGGTTTGTCCATGTACAACACCGTGGTATGGTGCCGATGGGTGCGCCTCTGTCCATGTACAACACCACAGTATGGTACCGATGGGTGAGGGTCTGTCCATGTACAACACCACAGTATGGTACCGATGGCTGCTGGTCTGTTTATGTACAACACCGCGGTATGGTGCCGATGGGTGCGGATCTGTTTATGTACAACACCGCGGTATGGTGCCGATGGGTGCGGGTCTGTTTATGTACAACACCGCGGTATGGTGCCGATGGCTGCTGGTCTGTTTATGTACAACACCGCGGTATGGTGCCGATGGGTGCGGGTCTGTTTATGTACAACACCGCGGTATGGTGCTGATGGCTGCTGGTCTGTTTATGTACAACACCGCGGTATGGTGACGATGGGTGCGGGTCTGTTTATGTACAACACCGCGGTATGGTGCCGATGGCTGCTGGTCTGTTTATGTACAACACCGCGGTATGGTGACGATGGGTGCGGGTGTGTTTATGTACAACACCGCGGTATGGTGCCGATGGCTGCTGGTCTGTCGATGTACAACACCACGGTATGGTGCAGATGGGTGCGGGTCTGTCCATGTACAACACCGCGGTATGGTGCCGATGGGTGCTGGTCCATCCATGTACAACACCACGGTATGGTACCAATGGGTGAGTGTCTGTCCATGTACAACACCGAGCTATGGTGCCAAAGGGGGCAGGTCTGTCAATGTTCAACACCGCGGTATGGTACCAATGGGTGAGTGTCTGTCCATGTACAACACCGAGCTATGGTGCCGATGTGTGCAGGTCTGTCGATGTTCAACACCGCGGTATGGTACCAATGGGTGAGTGTCTGTTCTTGTACAACACCGAGCTATGGTGCCGATGGCTGCTGGTCTGTCGATGTACAACACCACTGTATGATACCGATGGGTGAGTGTCTGTCCATGTACAACACCGCGGTACGGTGCCGATGGGTGTGGGTCTGTCGATGTACAACACCGCGGTATGGTGCAGATCGGGGTGGGTCTGTCGATGTTCAACACCGCGGTACGGTGCCGATGGGTGCGGGTCTGTCCATGTACAACACCGCGGTATGGTACCGATGGGTGTGGGTCTGTCCATGTACAACACCGCGGTATGGTGCCGATGGGTGCGGGTCTGTTTATGTACAACACCGCGGTATGGTGCTGATTGGGGTGGGTCTGTCGATGTACAACACCGCGGTACGGTGCCGATGGGTGCGGGTCTGTCCATGTACAACACCGCGGTATGGTACCGATGGGTGCGGGTCCGTCCATGTACAACACCGCGGTATGGTGCCGATGGGTGCGGGTCTGTCGATGTACAACACCGCGGTATGGTGCCAATGGGTGCAACTCTGTCGATGTTCAACACCACGGTATGGTGCCGATGTGTGCGGGTTTGTTTATGTACAACACCGCGGAATGGTGCCGATGGTTGCGGGTCTGTTTATGTACAACACCGCGAAATGGTGCCGATGGTTGCGGGTTTGTCCATGTACAACACCGTGGTATGGTGCCGATGGGTGCGCCTCTGTCCATGTACAACACCACAGTATGGTACCGATGGGTGAGGGTCTGTCCATGTACAACACCACAGTATGGTACCGATGGCTGCTGGTCTGTTTATGTACAACACCGCGGTATGGTGCCGATGGGTGCGGGTCTGTTTATGTACAACACTGCGGTATGGTGCCGATGGGTGCGGGTCTGTTTATGTACAACACCGCGGTATGGTGCCGATGGCTGCTGGTCTGTTTATGTACAACACCGCGGTATGGTGACGATGGGTGCGGGTCTGTTTATGTACAACACCGCGGTATGGTGCCGATGGCTGCTGGTCTGTTTATGTACAACACCGCGGTATGGTGACGATGGGTGCGGGTCTGTTTATGTACAACACCGCGGTATGGTGACGATGGGTGCGGGTCTGTTTATGTACAACACCGCGGTATGGTGCCGATGGCTGCTGGTCTGTCGATGTACAACACCACGGTATGGTGCAGATGGGTGCGGGTCTGTCCATGTACAACACCGCGGTATGGTGCCGATGGGTGCTGGTCCATCCATGTACAACACCACGGTATGGTGCCAAAGGGTGCAGGTCTGTCGATGTTCAACACCGCGGTATGGTACCAATGGGTGAGTGTCTGTCCATGTACAACACCGAGCTATGGTGCCGATGTGTGCAGGTCTGTCGATGTTCAACACCGCGGTATGGTACCAATGGGTGAGTGTCTGTCCTTGTACAACACCGAGCTATGGTGCCGATGGGTGCGGGTCTGTTTATGTACAACACCGCGGTACGGTGCCGATCGGGGTGGGTCTGTCGATGTACAACACCGCGGTATGATACCGATCGGTGAGTGTCTGTCCATGTACAACACCGAGCTATGGTGCCGATGGCTGCTGGTCTGTCGATGTACAACACCACTGTATGATACCGATGGGTGAGTGTCTGTCCATGTACAACACCGCGGTACGGTGCCGATGGGTGTGGGTCTGTCGATGTACAACACCGCGGTATGGTGCAGATCGGGGTGGGTCTGTCGATGTTCAACACCACGGTACGGTGCCGATGGGTGCGGGTCTGTCCATGTAAAACACCGCGGTATGGTACCGATGGGTGTGGGTCTGTCCATGTACAACACCGCGGTATGGTGCCGATGGGTGCGGGTCTGTTTATGTACAACACCGCGGTATGGTGCCGATTGGGGTGGGTCTGTCGATGTACAACACCGCGGTACGGTGCCGATGGGTGCGGGTCTGTCCATGTACAACACCGCGGTATGGTACCGATGGGTGCGGGTCCGTCCATGTACAACACCGCGGTATGGTGCCGATGGGTGCGGGTCTGTCGATGTACAACACCGCGGTATGGTGCCGATGGGTGCGGGTCTGTCGATGTACAACACCGCGGTATGGTGCCGATGGGTGCGGGTCTGTCCATTTACAACACCGCGGTATGGTGCCGATGGGTGCGGTTCTGTCCATGTATAACACCACAGTATGGTACCGATGGGTGCTGGTCTGTCCATGTACAACACCGCGGTATGGTACCAATGGGTGCTGGTCCGTCCATGTACAACACCACGGTACGATGCCAATGGGTGCAGGTCTGTCGATGTTCAACAACGCGGTATGGTACCAATGGGTGAGGGTCTGTCCATGTACAACACCGCAGTATGGTGCCGATGGGTGCGGGTCTGCTTATGTACAACACTGCGGTATAGTGCCGATGGGTGATGGTCTGTCGATGTACAACACTACAGTATGGTACCGATGGGTGCGGGTCTGTCCATGTACAACACTACAGTATGGTACCGATGGGTGCTGGTCTGTCCATGTACAACACCGCGGTATGGTACCGATGGGTGCTGGTCCGTCCATGTACAACACCGCGGTATGGTACCGATGGGTGCTGGTCCGTCCATGTACAACACCGCGGTATGGTGCCGATGGGTGCTGGTCCATCCATGTACAACACCACGGTACGATGCCAATGGGTGCAGGTCTGTCGATCTTCAACACCGCGGTATGGTGCCGATGGGTGCGGGTCTGTTTATGTACAACACTGTGGTATAGTGCCGATGGGTGATGGTCTGTCGATGTACAACACCGAGCTACGGTGCCGATCGGGCTGGGTCTGTCTATGTACAACACCGAGCTATGGTGCCGATGGGTGCAGGTCTGTCGATGTACAACACCGCGGTATGATACCGATGGGTGAGAGTCTGTCCATGTACAACACCGTGGTATGGTGCAGATGGGTGAGGGTCTGTCCATGTACAACACCGTGGTATGATACCGATGGATGAGGGTCTGTCCATGTACAACACCGCGGTATGGTACCGATGGGTGAGGGTCTGTCCATGAACAACACCGCTGTATGGTGCCGATGTGTGCAGGTCTGCTTATGTACAACACCACGGTATGGTGCCGATGGTTGCGGGTTTGTCCATGTACAACACCGTGGTATGGTGCCGATGGGTGCTGGTCCATCCATGTACAACACCACGGTATGGTGCCAAAGGGTGCAGGTCTGTCGATGTTCAACACTGCGGTATGGTACCAATGGGTGAGTGTCTGTCCATGTACAACACCGAGCTATGGTGCCGATGGGTGCAGGTCTGTCGATGTTCAACACCGCGGTATGGTACCAATGGGTGTGGGTCTGTCCATGTACAACACCGCGGTACGGTGCCGATGGGTGCAGATCTGTCGATGTTCAACACCGTGGTATGATACCGATGGGTGTGGGTCTGTCCATGTACAACACCGCGGTATGGTACCGATGGGTGCGGGTCTGTTTATGTACAACACCGCGGAATGGTGCCGATCGGGGTGGGTCTGTCGATGTACAACACCGCGGTATGATACCGATGGGTGAGTGTCTTTCCATGTACAACACCGAGCTATGGTGCCGATGGCTGCTGGTCTGTCGATGTACAACACCACTGTATGATACCGATGGGTGAGTGTCTGTCCATGTACAACACCGCGGTACGGTGCCGATGGGTGTGGGTCTGTCCATGTACAACACCGCGGTATGGTGCAGATCGGGGTGGGTCTGCCGATGTTCAACACCGCGGTACGGTGCCGATGGGTGCGGGTCTGTCCATGTACAACACCGCGGTATGGTGCCGATGGGTGTGGGTCTGTCGATGTTCAACACCGCGGTACGGTGCCGATGGGTGCGGGTCTGTCCATGTACAACACCGCGGTATGGTACCGATGGGTGCGGGTCCGTCCATGTACAACACCGCGGTATGGTGCCGATGGGTGCGGGTCTGTCGATGTACAACACCGCGGTATGGTGCCGATGGGTGCGGGTCTGTCCATGTACAACACCGCGGTATGGTGCCGATGTGTGCGGTTCTGTCCATGTACAACACCACAGTACGGTGCCGATGGGTGCGGGTCTGTCCATGTACAACACCACAGTACGGTGCCGATGGGTGCGGGTCTGTCCATGTACAACACCGCGGTATGATACCGACGGGGGAGGGTCTGTCCATGTACAACATCGCGGTATGGTGCAGATGGGTGCGGGTCTGTCCATGTACAGCACCGCGGTATGGTGCCGATAGGTGCAGCTCTGTTTATGTACAACACCGCGGTATGGTGCCGATCGGGGTGGGTCTGTCGATGTACAACACCGCGGTATGATACCGATGGGTGCGGGTCTGTCCATGTACAACACCGAGCTATGGTGCCGATGGCTGCTGGTCTGTCGATGTACAACACCACGGTATGGTGCCAATGGGTGCAACTCTGTCGATGTTCAACACCACGGTATGGTGCCGATGTGTGCGGGTCTGTTTATGTACAACACCGCGGAATGGTGCCGATGGTTGCGGGTCTGTTTATGTACAACACCGCGGAATGGTGCCGATGGTTGCGGGTTTGTCCATGTACAACACCGTGGTATGGTGCCGATGGGTGAGGGTCTGTCCATGTACAGCACCACAGTATGGTACCGATGGCTGCTGGTCTGTTTCTGTACAACACCGCGGTATGGTGCCGATGGGTGCGGGTCTGTTTATGTACAACACCGCGGAATGGTGCCGATGGTTGCGGGTCTGTTTATGTACAACACCGCGGAATGGTGCCGATGGTTGCGGGTTTGTCCATGTACAACACCGCGGAATGGTGCCGATGGGTGCACCTCTGTCCATGTACAACACCACAGTATGGTACCGATGGGTGAGGGTCTGTCCATGTACAACACCACAGTATGGTACCGATGGCTGCGGGTCTGTTTATGTACAACACCGCGGTATGGTGCTGATGGCTGCTGGTCTGTTTATGTACAACACCGCGGTATGGTGACAATGGGTGCGGGTCTGTTTATGTACAACACCGCGGTATGGTGCCGATGGCTGCTGGTCTGTTTATGTACAACACCGCGGTACGGTGACGATGGGTGCGGGTCTGTTTATGTACAACACCGCGGTATGGTGCCGATGGGTGCTGGTCCATCCATGTACAACACCACGGTATGGTGCCAAAGGGTGCAGGTCTGTCGATGTTCAACACCGCGGTATGGTACCAATGGGTTAGTGTCTGTCCATGTACAACACCGAGCTATGGTGCCGATGGGTGCAGGTCTGTCGATGTTCAACACCGCGTTATGGTACCAATGGGTGAGTGTCTGTCCTTGTACAACACCGAGCTATGGTGCCGAAGGGTGCGGGTCTGTTTATGTACAACACCGCGGTATGGTGCCGATGGGTGCTGCTCCATCCATGTACAACACCACGGTATGGTGCCAAAGGGTGCAGGTCTGTCGATGTTCAACACCGCGGTATGGTACCAATGGGTGAGTGTCTGTCCATGTACAACACCGAGCTATGGTGCCGATGGGTGCGGGTCTGTTTATGTACAACACCGCGGTACGGTGCCGATCGGGGTGGGTCTGCCGATGTACAACACAGCGGTATGATACCGATGGGTGAGTGTCTGTCCATGTACAACACCGAGCTATGGTGCCGATGGCTGCTGGTCTGTTGATGTACAACACCACTGTATGATACCGATGGGTGAGTGTCTGTCCATGTACAACACCGCGGTACGGTGCCGATGGGTGTGGGTCTGTCCATGTACAACACCGCGGTATGGTGCAGATCGGGGTGGGTCTGCCGATGTTCAACACCGCGGTACGGTGCCGATGGGTGGGGGTCTGTCCATGTACAACACCTCGGTATGGTACCGATGGGTGTGGGTCTGTCCATGTACAACACCGCGGTATGGTGCCGATGGGTGCGGGTCTCTCTATGTACAACACCGCGGTATGGTGCCGATTGGGGTGGGTCTGTCAATGTACAACACCGCGGTACGGTGCCGATGGGTGCGGGTCTGTCCATGTACAACACCGCGGTATGGTACCGATGGGTGAGGGTCTGTCCATGTACAACACCGCGGTATGGTGCCGATGGGTGCGGGTCTGTTTATGTACAACACTGCGGTATAGTGCCGATGGGTGATGTTCTGTCGATGTACAACACCGTGGTATGGTGCCGATAGGTGCAGCTCTGTTTATGTACAACACCGCGGTATGGTGCCGATCGGGGTGGGTCTGTCGATGTACAACACCGTGGTATGATACCGATGGGTGAGTGTCTGTCCATGTACAACACCGCGGTATGGTGCAGATGGGTGCGGGTCTGTCCATGTACAACACCGAGCTATGGTGCCGATGGCTGCTGGTCTGTCGATGTACAACACCACGGTATGATACCGATGGATGAGGGTCTGTCCATGTACAACACCGCGGTATGGTGCCAATGGGTGCAACTCTGTCGATGTTCAACAACACGGTATGGTGCCGATGTGTGCGGGTCTGTTTATGTACAACACCGCGGAATGGTGCCGATGGTTGCGGGTCTGTTTATGTACAACACCGCGGAATGGTGCCGATGGTTGCGGGTCTGTTTATGTACAACACCGCGGAATGGTGCCGATGGTTGCGGGTTTGTCCATGTACAACACCGTGGTATGGTGCCGATGGGTGCGCCTCTGTCCTTGTACAACACCACAGTATGGTACCGATGGGTGAGGGTCTGTCCATGTACAACACAACAGTATGGTACCAATGGCTGCTGGTCTGTTTATGTACAATACCGCGGTATGGTGCCGATGGGTGCGGGTCTGTTTATGTACAACACCGCGGTATGGTGCCGATGGGTGCGGGTCTGTTTATGTACAACACCGCGGTATGGTGCCGATGGGTGCGGGTCTGTTTATGTACAACACCGCGGTATGGTGACGATGGCTGCTGGTCTGTTTATGTACAACACCACGGTATGGTGCCAATGGGTGCGGGTCTGTTTATGTAAAACACCGCGGTATGGTGCTGATGGCTGCTGGTCTGTTTATGTACAACACCGCGGTATGGTGACGATGGGTGCGGGTCTGTTTATGTACAACACCGCGGTATGGTGCCGATGGCTGCTGGTCTGTTTATGTACAACACCGCGGTATGGTGACGATGGGTGCGGTTCTGTCCATGTATAACACCACAGTATGGTACCGATGGGTGCTGGTCTGTCCATGTACAACACCGCGGTATGGTACCGATGGGTGCTGGTCCGTCCATGTACAACACCACGGTACGATGCCAATGGGTGCAGGTCTGTCGATGTTCAACACCGCGGTATGGTACCAATGGGTGAGGGTCTGTCCATGTACAACACCGCAGTATGGTGCCGATGGGTGCGGGTCTGTTTACGTACAACACTGCGGTATAGTGCCGATGGGTGATGTTCTCTCGATGTACAACACCGTGGTATGGTGCCGATAGGTGCAGCTCTGTTTATGTACAACCCCGCTGTATGGTGCCGATCGGGGTGGGTCTGTCGATGTACAACACCGCGGTATGATACCGATGGGTGAGTGTCTGTCCATGTACAACACCGCGGTATGGTGCAGATGGGTGCGGGTCTGTCCATGTACAACACCGAGCTATGGTGCCGATGGCTGCTGGTCTGTCGATGTACAACACCACGGTATGATACCGATGGATGAGGGTCTGTCCATGTACAACACCGCGGTATGGTGCCAATGGGTGCAACTCTGTCGATGTTCAACACCACGGTATGGTGCCGATGTGTGCGGGTCTGTTTATGTACAACACCGCGGAATGGTGCCGATGGTTGCGGGTCTGTTTATGTACAACACCGCGGAATGGTTCCGATGGTTGCGGTTCTGTTTATGTACAACACCGCGGAATGGTGCCAATGGTTGCGGGTTTGTCCATGTACAACACCGTGGTATGGTACCGATGGGTGAGGGTCTGTCCATGTACAACACCACAGTATGGTACCGATGGCTGCTGGTCTGTTTATGTACAACACCGCGGTATGGTGCTGATGGGTGCGGGTCTGTTTATGTACAACACTGCGGTATGGTGCCGATGGGTGCTGCTCCATCCATGTACAACACCACGGTATGGTGCCAAAGGGTGCAGGTCTGTCGATGTTCAACACCGCGGTATGGTACCAATGGGTGAGTGTCTGTCCATGTACAACACCGAGCTATGGTGCCGATGGGTGCGGGTCTGTTTATGTACAACACCGCGGTACGGTGCCGATCGGGGTGGGTCTGCCGATGTACAACACCGCGGTATGATACCGATGGGTGAGTGTCTGTCCATGTACAACACCGAGCTATGGTGCTGATGGCTGCTGGTCTGTCGATGTACAACACCACTGTATGATACCGATGGGTGAGTGTCTGTCCATGTACAACACCGCGGTACGGTGCCGATGGGTGTGGGTCTGTCCATGTACAACACCGCGGTATGGTGCAGATCGGGGTGGGTCTGCCGATGTTCAACACCGCGGTACGGTGCCGATGGGTGGGGGTCTGTCCATGTACAACACCTCGGTATGGTACCGATGGGTGTGGGTCTGTCCATGTACAACACCGCGGTATGGTGCCGATGGGTGCGGGTCTCTCTATGTACAACACCGCGGTATGGTGCCGATTGGGGTGGGTCTGTCAATGTACAACACCGCGGTACGGTGCCGATGGGTGCGGGTCTGTCCATGTACAACACAGCGGTATGGTACCGATGGGTGCGGGTCCGTCCATGTACAACACCGCGGTATGGTGCCGATGGGTGCGGGTCTGTTTATGTACAACACTGCGGTATAGTGCCGATGGGTGCGGTTCTGTCGATGTACAACACCGTGGTATGGTGCCGATAGGTGCAGCTCTGTTTATGTACAACACCGCAGTATGGTGCCGATCGGGGTGGGTCTGTCGATGTACAACACCGCGGTATGATACCGATGGGTGAGTGTCTGTCCATGTACAACACCGCGGTATGGTGCAGATGGGTGCGGGTCTGTCCATGTACAACACCGAGCTATGGTGCCGATGGCTGCTGGTCTGTCGATGTACAACACCACGGTATGATACCGATGGATGAGTGTCTGTCCATGTACAACACCGCGGTATGGTGCAAATGGGTGCAACTCTGTCGATGTTCAACAACACGGTATGGTGCCGATGTGTGCGGGTCTGTTTATGTACAACACCGCGGAATGGTGCCGATGGTTGCGGGTCTGTTTATGTACAACACCGCGGAATGGTGCCGATGGTTGCGGGTTTGTCCATGTACAACACCGTGGTATGGTGCCGATGTGTGAGGGTCTGTCCATGTACAACACCACAGTATGGTACCGATGGCTGCTGGTCTGTTTATGTACAACATCGCGGTATGGTGCCAATGGGTGCAACTCTGTCGATGTTCAACAACACGGTATGGTACCGATGTGTGCGGGTCTGTTTATGTACAACACCGCGGAATGGTGCCGATGGTTGCGGGTCTGTTTATGTACAACACCGCGGAATGGTGCCGATGGTTGCGGGTCTGTTTATGTACAACACCGCGGAATGGTGCCGATGGTTGCGGGTTTGTCCATGTACAACACCGTGGTATGGTGCCGATGGGTGCGCCTCTGTCCATGTACAACACCACAGTATGGTACCGATGGGTGAGGGTCTGTCCATGTACAACACAACAGTATGGTACCGATGGCTGCTGGTCTGTTTATGTACAACACCGCGGTATGGTGCCGATGGGTGCGGGTCTGTTTATGTACAACACCGCGGTATGGTGCCGATGGGTGCGGGTCTGTTTATGTACAACACCGCGGTATGGTGCCGATGGGTGCGGGTCTGTTTATGTACAACACCGCGGTATGGTGCCGATGGCTGCTGGTCTGTTTATGTACAACACCACGGTATGGTGCCAATGGGTGCGGGTCTGTTTATGTACAACACCGCGGTATGGTGCTGATGGCTGCTGGTCTGTTTATGTACAACACCGCGGTATGGTGACGATGGGTGCGGGTCTGTTTATGTACAACACCGCGGTATGGTGCCGATGGCTGCTGGTCTGTTTATGTACAACACCGCGGTATGGTGACGATGGGTGCGGTTCTGTCCATGTATAACACCACAGTATGGTACCGATGGGTGCAGGTCTGTTGATGTTCAACACCGCGGTATGGTACCAATGGGTGAGGGTCTGTCCATGTACAACACCGCAGTATGGTGCCGATGGGTGCGGGTTTGTTTACGTACAACACTGCGGTATAGTGCCGATGGGTGATGTTCTGTCGATGTACAACACC
Organism: Hypanus sabinus; assembly: GCF_030144855.1. Taxonomy (NCBI): domain Eukaryota; kingdom Metazoa; phylum Chordata; class Chondrichthyes; order Myliobatiformes; family Dasyatidae; genus Hypanus; species Hypanus sabinus. The sequence goes on from NC_082706.1 coordinate 49,407,795, forward strand.
GTGGTATGGTGCCGATAGGTGCGGGTCTGTCCATGTACAACACCGCGGTACGGTGCCGATCGGGGTGGGTCTGTCGATGTACAACACCGCGGTATGATACCGATGGGTGAGTGTCTGTCCATTTACAACACCGCGGTATGGTGCAGATGGGTGCGGGTCTGTCCATGTACAACACCGAGCTATGGTGCCGATGGCTGCTGGTCTGTCGATGTACAACACCACGGTATGATACCGATGGATGAGGGTCTGTCCATGTACAACACCGCGGAATGGTGCCGATGGTTGCGGGTCTGTTTATGTACAACACCGCGAAATGGTGCCGATGGTTGCGGGTTTGTCCATGTACAACACCGTGGTATGGTGCCGATTGGTGCGGGTCTGTCCATGTACAACACCACAGTATGGTGCCGATGGGTGTGGGTCTGTCCATGTACAACACCACAGTATGGTACCGATGGCTGCTGGTCTGTTTATGTACAACACCGCGGTATGGTGCCGATGGGTGCGGGTCTGTTTATGTACAACACCGCGGTATGGTGCCAATGGGTGCAACTCTGTCGATGTTCAACACCACGGTATGGTGCCGATGTGTGCGGGTCTGTTTATGTACAACACCGCGGTATGGTGCCGATGGCTGCTGGTCTGTTTATGTACAACACCGCGGTATGGTGCCGATGGGTGCGGGTCTGTTTATGTACAACACCGCGGTATGGTGCCGATGGGTGCGGGTCCGTCCATGTACAACACCGCGGTATGGTGCCGATGGGTGCGGGTCTGTTTATGTACAACACTGCGGTATAGTGCCGATGGGTGCGGTTCTGTCGATGTACAACACCGTGGTATGGTGCCGATAGGTGCAGCTCTGTTTATGTACAACACCGCAGTATGGTGCCGATCGGGGTGGGTCTGTCGATGTACAACACCGCGGTATGATACCGATGGGTGAGTGTCTGTCCATGTACAACACCGCGGTATGGTGCAGATGGGTGCGGGTCTGTCCATGTACAACACCGAGCTATGGTGCCGATGGCTGCTGGTCTGTCGATGTACAACACCACGGTATGATACCGATGGATGAGTGTCTGTCCATGTACAACACCGCGGTATGGTGCCAATGGGTGCAACTCTGTCGATGTTCAACAACACGGTATGGTGCCGATGTGTGCGGGTCTGTTTATGTACAACACCGCGGAATGGTGCCGATGGTTGCGGGTCTGTTTATGTACAACACCGCGGAATGGTGCCGATGGTTGCGGGTTTGTCCATGTACAACACCGTGGTATGGTGCCGATGTGTGAGGGTCTGTCCATGTACAACACCACAGTATGGTACCGATGGCTGCTGGTCTGTTTATGTACAACATCGCGGTATGGTGCCAATGGGTGCAACTCTGTCGATGTTCAACAACACGGTATGGTACCGATGTGTGCGGGTCTGTTTATGTACAACACCGCGGAATGGTGCCGATGGTTGCGGGTCTGTTTATGTACAACACCGCGGAATGGTGCCGATGGTTGCGGGTCTGTTTATGTACAACACCGCGGAATGGTGCCGATGGTTGCGGGTTTGTCCATGTACAACACCGTGGTATGGTGCCGATGGGTGCGCCTCTGTCCATGTACAACACCACAGTATGGTACCGATGGGTGAGGGTCTGTCCATGTACAACACAACAGTATGGTACCGATGGCTGCTGGTCTGTTTATGTACAACACCGCGGTATGGTGCCGATGGGTGCGGGTCTGTTTATGTACAACACCGCGGTATGGTGCCGATGGGTGCGGGTCTGTTTATGTACAACACCGCGGTATGGTGCCGATTGGTGCGGGTCTGTTTATGTACAACACCGCGGTATGGTGCCGATGGCTGCTGGTCTGTTTATGTACAACACCACGGTATGGTGCCAATGGGTGCGGGTCTGTTTATGTACAACACCGCGGTATGGTGCTGATGGCTGCTGGTCTGTTTATGTACAACACCACGGTATGGTGACGATGGGTGCGGGTCTGTTTATGTACAACACCGCGGTATGGTGCCGATGGCTGCTGGTCTGTTTATGTACAACACCGCGGTATGGTGACGATGGGTGCGGTTCTGTCCATGTATAACACCACAGTATGGTACCGATGGGTGCAGGTCTGTTGATGTTCAACACCGCGGTATGGTACCAATGGGTGAGGGTCTGTCCATGTACAACACCGCAGTATGGTGCCGATGGGTGCGGGTTTGTTTACGTACAACACTGCGGTATAGTGCCGATGGGTGATGTTCTGTCGATGTACAACACCGTGGTATGGTGCCGATAGGTGCGGGTCTGTCCATGTACAACACCGCGGTACGGTGCCGATCGGGGTGGGTCTGTCGATGTACAACACCGCGGTATGATACCGATGGGTGAGTGTCTGTCCATTTACAACACCGCGGTATGGTGCAGATGGGTGCGGGTCTGTCCATGTACAACACCGAGCTATGGTGCCGATGGCTGCTGGTCTGTCGATGTACAACACCACGGTATGATACCGATGGATGAGGGTCTGTCCATGTACAACACCGCGGAATGGTGCCGATGGTTGCGGGTCTGTTTATGTACAACACCGCGAAATGGTGCCGATGGTTGCGGGTTTGTCCATGTACAACACCGTGGTATGGTGCCGATGGGTGCGGGTCTGTCCATGTACAACACCACAGTATGGTGCCGATGGGTGTGGGTCTGTCCATGTACAACACCACAGTATGGTACCGATGGCTGCTGGTCTGTTTATGTACAACACCGCGGTATGGTGCCGATGGGTGCGGGTCTGTTTATGTACAACACCGCGGTATGGTGCCAATGGGTGCAACTCTGTCGATATTCAACACCACGGTATGGTGCCGATGTGTGCGGGTCTGTTTATGTACAACACCGCGGTATGGTGCCGATGGCTGCTGGTCTGTTTATGTACAACACCGCGGTATGGTGCCGATGGGTGCGGGTCTGTTTATGTACAACACCGCGGTATGGTGCCGATGGGTGCGGGTCTGTTTACGTACAACACCGCGGTATGGTGCCGATGGGTGCGGGTCTGTTTATGTACAACACCGCGGTATGGTGCCGATGGGTGCGGGTCTGTTTATGTACAACACCGCGGTATGGTGCCGATGGGTGCGGGTCTGTTTATGTACAACACCGCGGTATGGTGCCGATGGCTGCTGGTCTGTTTATGTACAACACCGCGGTATGGTGCCGATGGGTGCGGGTCTGTTTATGTACAACACCGCGGTATGGTGCTGATGGCTGCTGGTCTGTTTATGTACAACACCGCGGTATGGTGACGATGGGTGCGGGTCTGTTTATTTACAACACCGCGGTATGGTGCCGATGGCTGCTGGTCTGTTTATGTACAAAACACCGCGGTATGGTGACGATGGGTGCGGGTCTGTTTATGTACAACACCGCGGTATGGTGCCGATGGCTGCTGGTCTGTCGATGTACAACACCACGGTATGGTGCAGATGGGTGCGGGTCTGTCCATGTACAACACCGCGGTATGGTGCCGATGGGTGCTGGTCCATCCATGTACAACACCACGGTATGGTGCCAAAGGGTGCAGGTCTGTCGATGTTCAACACCGCGGTATGGTACCAATGGGTGAGTGTCTGTCCTTGTACAACACCGAGCTATGGTGCCGATGGGTGCGGGTCTGTTTATGTACAACACCGCGGTACGGTGCCGATCGGGGTGGGTCTGTCGATGTACAACACCGCGGTATGATACCGATGGGTGAGTGTCTGTCCATGTACAACACCGAGCTATGGTGCCGATGGCTGCTGGTCTGTCGATGTACAGCACCACTGTATGATACCGATGGGTGCGTGTCTGTCCATGTACAACACCACGGTATGGTGCCGATGGGTGTGGGTCTGTCGATGCACAACACCGCGGTATGGTGCAGATCGGGGTGGGTCTGTCGATGTTCAACACCGCGGTACGGTGCCGATGGGTGCGGGTCTGTCCATGTACAACACGGCGGTATGGTACCGATGGGTGTGGGTCTGTCCATGTACAACACCGCGGTATGGTGCCGATGGGTGCGGGTCTGTTTATGTACAACACCGCGGTATGGTGCCGATTGGGGTGGGTCTGTCGATGTACAACAACGCGGTACGGTGCCGATGGGTGCGGGTCTGTCCATGTACAACACCGCGGTATGGTGCCGATGGGTGCGGGTCTGTCCATGTACAACACCGCGGTATGGTGCCGATGAGTGCGGGTCTGTCCATGTACAACAACGCGGTATGGTACCGATGGCTGCTGGTCTGTTTATGTACAACACCGCGGTATGGTGCCGATGGGTGCGGGTCTGTCCATGTACAACACCGCGGTATGGTGCCGATGGGTGCGGGTCTGTCCATGTACAACAACGCGGTATGGTGACGATGGGTGCGGGTCTGTCCATGTACAACACTGCGGTATGGTACCGATGGCTGCTGGTCTGTTTATGTACAACACCGCGGTATGGTGCCGATGGGTGCGGGTCTCTCCATGTACAACACCACAGTACGGTGCCGATGGGTGCGGGTCTGTCCATGTACAACACCGCGGTATGGTACCGATGGGTGCTGGTCCGTCCATGTACAACACCACGGTACGATGCCAATGAGTGCTGGTCTGTCGATGTTCAACACCGCGGTATGGTACCAATGGGTGAGGGTCTGTCCATGTACAACACCGCAGTATGGTGCCGATGGGTGCGGGTCTGCTTATGTACAACACTGCGGTATAGTGCCGATGGGTGATGGTCTGTCGATGTACAACACCGTGGTATGGTGCCGATAGGTGCGGCTCTGTTTATGTACAACACCGCGGTATGGTGCCGATCGGGGTGGGTCTGTCGATGTACAACACCGCGGTATGATACCGATGGGTGAGTGTCTGTCCATGTACAACACCGCGGTATGGTGCAGATGGGTGCGGGTCTGTCCATGTACAACACCGAGCTATGGTGCCGATGGCTGCTAGTCTGTCGATGTACAACACCACGGTATGATACCGATGGATGAGGGTCTGTTTATGTACAACACCGCGGTATGGTGCCGATCGGGGTGGGTCTGTCGATGTACAACACCGTGGTATGGTGCCGATGGGTGAGTGTCTGTCCATGTACAACACCGCGGTATGGTACCGATGGGTGCTGCTCCGTCCATGTACAACACCACGGTATGGTGCCAATGGGTGCGGGTCTGTCGATGTTCTACACCGCGGTATGGTACCGATGGGTGAGGGTCTGTCCATGTACAACACCGCGGTATGGTGCAGATGGGTGCGGGTCTGTCCATGTACAACACCGCGGTATGGTGCCGATGGGTGCGGGTCTGTTTATGTACAACACTGCGGTATGGTGCAGATGGGTGCGGGTCTGTCCATGTACAACACCGCGGTATGGTGCCGATGGGTGCGGTTCTGTCCATGTACAACACCACAGTATGGTGCCAATGGGTGCAACTCTGTCGATGTTCAACACCGCGGTATGATACCGATGGGTGAGTGTCTGTCCATGTACAACACCGAGCTATGGTGCCGATGGCTGCTGGTCTGTCGATGTAGAACACCACTGTATGATACCGATGGGTGAGGTTCTGTTTATGTACAACACCGTGGTATGGTGCCGATTGGGGTGGGTCTGTCGATGTACAACACCGCGGTATGGTGCCGATGGATGCGGGTCCGTTCCTGTACAACACCACGGTATGGTGCTGATGGGTGCGCGTCTGTCCATGTACAACACCGTGGTATGGTGCTGATGGGTGCGGGTCTGTCCATGTACAACACCACAGTATGGTACCAATGGCTGCTGGTCTGTTTATGTACAACACCGCGGTATGGTGCCGATGGGTGCGGGTCTGTTTATGTACAACACCGCGGTATGGTGCCGATGGCTGCTGGTCTGTTTATGTACAACACCGCGGTATGGTGCCGATGGGTGCGGGTCTGTTTATGTACAACACCGCGGTATGGTGCTGATGGCTGCTGGTCTGTTTATGTACAACACCGCGGTATGGTGCCGATGGGTGCGGGTCTGTTTATATACAACACCGCGGTATGGTGCCGATGGCTGCTGGTCTGTTTATGTACAACACCACGGTATGGTGCCGATTGGTGCGGGTCTGTCCATGTACAACACCGCGGTATGGTGCCGATGTGTGCGGTTCTGTCCATGTACCACACCACAGTACGGTGCCGATGGGTGCGGGTCTGTCCATTTACAACACCGCGGTATGGTGCCGATGGGTGCGGTTCTGTCCATGTATAACACCACAGTATGGTACCGATGGGTGCTGGTCTGTCCATGTACAACACCGCGGTATGGTACCGATGGGTGCTGGTCCGTCCATGTACAACACCACGGTACGATGCCAATGGGTGCAGGTCTGTCGATGTTCAACTCCGCGGTATGGTACCAATGGGTGAGGGTCTGTCCATGTGCAACACCGCAGTATGGTGCCGATGGGTGCGGGTCTGTTTATGTACAACACCGCGGTATGGTGCCGATGGGTGCGGGTCTGTTTATGTACAACACCGCGGTATGGTGCTGATGGCTGCTGGTCTGTTTATGTACAACACCGCAGTATGGTGACGATGGCTGCTGGTCTGTTTATGTACAACACCGCGGTATGGTGACGATGGGTGCGGGTCTGTTTATGTACAACACCGCGGTATGGTGCCGATGGCTGCTGGTCTGTCGATGTACAACACCACGGTATGGTGCAGATGGGTGCGGGTCTGTCCATGTACAACACCGCGGTATGGTGCCGATGGGTGCTGGTCCATCCATGTACAACAGCACGGTATGGTGCCAAAGGGTGCAGGTCTGTCGATGTTCAACACTGCGGTATGGTACCAATGGGTGAGTGTCTGTCCATGTACAACACCGAGCTATGGTGCCGATGGGTGCAGGTCTGTCGATGTTCAACACCGCGGTATGGTACCAATGGGTGAGTGTCTGTCCATGTACAACACCGCGGTACGGTGCCGATGGGTGCAGGTCTGTCGATGTACAACACCGTGGTATGATACCGATGGGTGAGGGTCTGTCCATGTAAAACACCGCGGTATGGTACCGATGGGTGCGGGTCTGTTTATGTACAACACCGCGGAATGGTGCCGATCGGGGTGGGTCTGTCGACATACAACACCACGGTATGATACCGATGGGTGAGTGTCTGTCCATGTACAACACCACCGTATGGTGCAGATGGGTGTGGGTCTGTCCTTGTACAACACCGAGCTATGGTGCCGATGGGTGCGGGTCTGTTTATGTACAACACCACGGTACGGTGCCGATCGGGGTGGGTCTGTCGATGTACAACACCGCGGTATGATACCGATGGGTGAGTGTCTGTCCATGTACAACACCGAGCTATGGTGCCAATGGCTGCTGGTCTGTCGATGTACAACACCACTGTATGATACCGATGGGTGAGTGTCTGTCCATGTACAACACCGCGGTACGGTGCCGATGGGTGTGGGTCTGTCCATGTACAACACCGCGGTATGGTGCCGATGGGTGCGGGTCTGTTTATGTACAACACCGCGGTATGGTGCCGATTGGGGTGGGTCTGCCGATGTACAACACCGCGGTACGGTGCCGATGGGTGCGGGTCTGTCCATGTACAACACCGCGGTATGGTACCGATGGGTGCGGGTCCGTCCATGTACAACACCGCGGTATGGTGCCGATGGGTGCGGGTCTGTCCATGTACAACACCGCGGTATGGTGCCGATGTGTGCGGTTCTGTCCATGTAAACACCACAGTATGGTACCGATGGGTGCTTCGCTGTCCATGTACAACACCACGGTATGGTACCGATGGGTGCTGGTCCGTCCATGTACAACACCACGGTACGATGCCAATGGGTGCAGGTCTGTCGATGTTCAACACCGCGGTATGGTACCAATGGGTGAGGGTCTGTCCATGTACAACACCGCAGTATGGTGCCGATGGGTGCGGGTCTGTTTATGTACAACACCGCGGTATGGTGCCGATGGGTGCGGGTCTGTTTATGTACAACACCGCGGTATGGTGCTGATGGCTGCTGGTCTGTTTATGTACAACACCGCAGTATGGTGACGATGGGTGCGGGTCTGTTTATGTACAACACCGCGGTATGGTGCCGATGGCTGCTGGTCTGTTTATGTACAACACCGCGGTATGGTGACGATGGGTGCGGGTCTGTTTATGTACAACACCGCGGTATGGTGCTGATGGCTGCTGGTCTGTTTATGTACAACACCGCAGTATGGTGACGATGGCTGCTGGTCTGTTTATGTACAACACCGCGGTATGGTGACGATGGGTGCGGGTCTGTTTATGTACAACACCGCGGTATGGTGCCGATGGCTGCTGGTCTGTCGATGTACAACACCACGGTATGGTGCAGATGGGTGCGGGTCTGTCCATGTACAACACCGCGGTATGGTGCCGATGGGTGCTGGTCCATCCATGTACAACACCACGGTATGGTGCCAAAGGGTGCAGGTCTGTCGATGTTCAACACTGCGGTATGGTACCAATGGGAGAGTGTCTGTCCATGTACAACACCGAGCTATGGTGCCGATGGGTGCAGGTCTGTCGATGTTCAACACCGCGGTATGGTACCGATGGGTGAGGGTCTGTCCATGTACAACACCGCGGTATGGTGCAGATGGGTGTGGGTCTGTCCATGTACAACACCGCGGTATGGTGCCGATGGGTGCGGGTCTGTCCATGTACAACACCGCGGTATGGTACCGATGGGTGCGGGTCCGTCCATGTACAACACCGCGGTATGGTGCCGATGGGTGCGGGTCTGTCCATGTACAACACCGCGGTATGGTGCCGATGGGTGCGGTTCTGTCCATGTATAACACCACAGTATGGTACCGATGGGTGCTGGTCTGTCCATGTACAACACCGCGGTATGGTACCGATGGGTGCTGGTCCGTCCATGTACAACACCACGGTACGATGCCAATGGGTGCAGGTCTGTCGATGTTCAACTCCGCGGTATGGTACCAATGGGTGAGGGTCTGTCCATGTGCAACACCGCAGTATGGTGCCGATGGGTGCGGGTCTGTTTATGTACAACACCGCGGTATGGTGCCGATGGGTGCGGGTCTGTTTATGTACAACACCGCGGTATGGTGCTGATGGCTGCTGGTCTGTTTATGTACAACACCGCAGTATGGTGACGATGGCTGCTGGTCTGTTTATGTACAACACCGCGGTATGGTGACGATGGGTGCGGGTCTGTTTATGTACAACACCGCGGTATGGTGCCGATGGCTGCTGGTCTGTCGATGTACAACACCACGGTATGGTGCAGATGGGTGCGGGTCTGTCCATGTACAACACCGCGGTATGGTGCCGATGGGTGCTGGTCCATCCATGTACAACAGCACGGTATGGTGCCAAAGGGTGCAGGTCTGTCGATGTTCAACACTGCGGTATGGTACCAATGGGTGAGTGTCTGTCCATGTACAACACCGAGCTATGGTGCCGATGGGTGCAGGTCTGTCGATGTTCAACACCGCGGTATGGTACCAATGGGTGAGTGTCTGTCCATGTACAACACCGCGGTACGGTGCCGATGGGTGCAGGTCTGTCGATGTACAACACCGTGGTATGATACCGATGGGTGAGGGTCTGTCCATGTAAAACACCGCGGTATGGTACCGATGGGTGCGGGTCTGTTTATGTACAACACCGCGGAATGGTGCCGATCGGGGTGGGTCTGTCGACATACAACACCTCGGTATGATACCGATGGGTGAGTGTCTGTCCATGTACAACACCACCGTATGGTGCAGATGGGTGTGGGTCTGTCCTTGTACAACACCGAGCTATGGTGCCGATGGGTGCGGGTCTGTTTATGTACAACACCACGGTACGGTGCCGATCGGGGTGGGTCTGTCGATGTACAACACCGCGGTATGATACCGATGGGTGAGTGTCTGTCCATGTACAACACCGAGCTATGGTGCCAATGGCTGCTGGTCTGTCGATGTACAACACCACTGTATGATACCGATGGGTGAGTGTCTGTCCATGTACAACACCGCGGTACGGTGCCGATGGGTGTGGGTCTGTCCATGTACAACACCGCGGTATGGTGCCGATGGGTGCGGGTCTGTTTATGTACAACACCGCGGTATGGTGCCGATTGGGGTGGGTCTGCCGATGTACAACACCGCGGTACGGTGCCGATGGGTGCGGGTCTGTCCATGTACAACACCGCGGTATGGTACCGATGGGTGCGGGTCCGTCCATGTACAACACCGCGGTATGGTGCCGATGGGTGCGGGTCTGTCCATGTACAACACCGCGGTATGGTGCCGATGTGTGCGGTTCTGTCCATGTAAACACCACAGTATGGTACCGATGGGTGCTTCGCTGTCCATGTACAACACCACGGTATGGTACCGATGGGTGCTGGTCCGTCCATGTACAACACCACGGTACGATGCCAATGGGTGCAGGTCTGTCGATGTTCAACACCGCGGTATGGTACCAATGGGTGAGGGTCTGTCCATGTACAACACCGCAGTATGGTGCCGATGGGTGCGGGTCTGTTTATGTACAACACCGCGGTATGGTGCCGATGGGTGCGGGTCTGTTTATGTACAACACCGCGGTATGGTGCTGATGGCTGCTGGTCTGTTTATGTACAACACCGCAGTATGGTGACGATGGGTGCGGGTCTGTTTATGTACAACACCGCGGTATGGTGCCGATGGCTGCTGGTCTGTTTATGTACAACACCGCGGTATGGTGACGATGGGTGCGGGTCTGTTTATGTACAACACCGCGGTATGGTGCTGATGGCTGCTGGTCTGTTTATGTACAACACCGCAGTATGGTGACGATGGCTGCTGGTCTGTTTATGTACAACACCGCGGTATGGTGACGATGGGTGCGGGTCTGTTTATGTACAACACCGCGGTATGGTGCCGATGGCTGCTGGTCTGTCGATGTACAACACCACGGTATGGTGCAGATGGGTGCGGGTCTGTCCATGTACAACACCGCGGTATGGTGCCGATGGGTGCTGGTCCATCCATGTACAACACCACGGTATGGTGCCAAAGGGTGCAGGTCTGTCGATGTTCAACACTGCGGTATGGTACCAATGGGAGAGTGTCTGTCCATGTACAACACCGAGCTATGGTGCCGATGGGTGCAGGTCTGTCGATGTTCAACACCGCGGTATGGTACCGATGGGTGAGGGTCTGTCCATGTACAACACCGCGGTATGGTGCAGATGGGTGTGGGTCTGTCCATGTACAACACCGCGGTACGGTGCCGATGGGTGCGGGTCTGTCCATGTACAACACCGCGGTATGGTACCGATGGGTGCGGGTCCGTCCATGTACAACACCGCGGTATGGTGCCGATGGGTGCGGGTCTGTCCATGTACAACACCGCGGTATGGTGCCGATGTGTGCGGTTCTGTCAATGTACAACACCACAGTACGGTGCTGATGGGTGCGGTTCTGTCCATTTACAACACCGCGGTATGGTGCCGATGGGTGCGGTTCTGTCCATGTATAACACCACAGTATGGTACCGATGGGTGCTGGTCTGTCCATGTACAACACCGCGGTATGGTACCGATGGGTGCTGGTCCGTCCATGTACAACACCACGGTACGATGCCAATGGGTGCAGGTCTGTCGATGTTCAACACCGCGGTTTGGTACCAATGGGTGAGGGTCTGTCCATGTACAACACCGCAGTATGGTGCCGATGGGTGCGGGTCTGTTTATGTACAACACCGCGGTATGGTGCCGATGGGTGCGGGTCTGTTTATGTACAACACCGCGGTATGGTGCTGATGGCTGCTGGTCTGTTTATGTACAACACCGCAGTATGGTGACGATGGGTGCGGGTCTGTTTATGTACAACACCGCGGTATGGTGCCGATGGCTGCTGGTCTGCTTATGTACAACACCGCGGTATGGTGACGATGGGTGCGGGTCTGTTTATGTACAACACCGCGGTATGGTGCCGATGGCTGCTGGTCTGTCGATGTACAACACCACGGTATGGTGCAGATGGGTGCGGGTCTGTCCATGTACAACACCGCGGTATGGTGCCGATGGGTGCGGGTCTGTTTATGTACAACACCGAGCTATGGTGCCGATGGGTGCAGGTCTGTCGATGTTCAACACTGCGGTATGGTACCAATGGGTGAGTGTCTGTCCATGTACAACACCGAGCTATGGTGCCGATGGGTGCAGGTCTGTCGATGTACAACACCGTGGTATGATACCGATGGGTGAGGGTCTGTCCATGTACAACACCGCGGTATGGTACCGATGGGTGCGGGTCTGTTTATGCACAACACCGCGGAATGGTGCCGATCGGGCTGGGTCTGTCGACGTACAACACCACGGTATGATACCGATGGGTGAGTGTCTGTCCATGTACAACACCGCCGTATGGTGCAGATGGGTGTGGGTCTGTCCTTGTACAACACCGAGCTATGGTGCCGATGGGTGCGGGTCTGTTTATGTACAACACCGCGGTACGGTGCCGATGGCTGCTGGTCTGTCGATGTACAACACCACGGTATGGTACCGATGGGTGAGGGTCTGTCCATGTACAACACCACAGTATGGTACCAATGGCTGCTGGTCTGTTTATGTACAACACCGCGGTATGGTGCCGATGGGTGCGGGTCTGTTTATGTACAACACCGCGGTATGGTGCCGATGGATGCTGGTCTGTTTATGTACAACACCGCGGTATGGTGCCGATGGGTGCGGGTCTGTTTATGTACAACACCGCGGTATGGTGCTGATGGCTGCTGGTCTGTTTATGTACAACACCGCAGTATGGTGACGATGGGTGCGGGTCTGCTCATGTACAACACCGCAGTATGGTGCCGATGGCTGCTGGTCTGTTTATGTACAACACCGCGGTATGGTGACGATGGGTGCGGGTCTGTTTATGTACAACACCGCGGTATGGTGTCGATGGCTGCTGGTCTGTCGATGTACAACACCACGGTATGGTGACGATGGGTGCGGGTCTGTCCATGTACAACACCGCGGTATGGTGCCGATGGGTGCTGGTCCATCCATGTACAACACCGAGCTATGGTGCCGATGGGTGCAGGTCTGTCGATGTTCAACACCGCGGTATGGTACCAATGGGTGAGTGTCTGTCCATGTACAACACCGCGGTACGGTGCCGATGGGTGCAGGTCTGTCGATGTACAACACCGTGGTATGATACCGATGGGTGAGGGTCTGTCCATGTACAACACCGCGGTATGGTACCGATGGGTGCGGGTCTGTTTATGCACAACACCGCGGAATGGTGCCGATCGGGGTGGGTCTGTCGACGTACAACACCACGGTATGATACCGATGGGTGAGTGTCTATCCATGTACAACACCGCCGTATGGTGCAGATGGGTGTGGGTCTGTCCTTGTACAACACCGAGCTATGGTGCCGATGGGTGCGGGTCTGTTTATGTACAACACCGCGGTACGGTGCCGATGGCTGCTGGTCTGTCGATGTACAACACCACGGTATGGTACCGATGGGTGAGGGTCTGTCCATGTACAACACCACAGTATGGTACCAATGGCTGCTGGTCTGTTTATGTACAACACCGCGGTATGGTGCCGATGGGTGCGGGTCTGTTTATGTACAACACCGCGGTATGGTGCCGATGGATGCTGGTCTGTTTATGTACAACACCGCGGTATGGTGCCGATGGGTGCGGGTCTGTTTATGTACAACACCGCGGTATGGTGCTGATGGCTGCTGGTCTGTTTATGTACAACACCGCAGTATGGTGACGATGGGTGCGGGTCTGTTTATGTACAACACCGCAGTATGGTGCCGATGGCTGCTGGTCTGTTTATGTACAACACCGCGGTATGGTGACGATGGGTGCGGGTCTGTTTATGTACAACACCGCGGTATGGTGCCGATGGCTGCTGGTCTGTCGATGTACAACACCACGGTATGGTGCCGATGGGTGCTGGTCCATCCATGTACAACACCACGGTATGGTGCCAAAGGGTGCAGGTCTGTCGATGTTCAACACTGCGGTATGGTACCAATGGGTGAGTGTCTGTCCATGTACAACACCGAGCTATGGTGCCGATGGGTGCAGGTCTGTCGATGTTCAACACCGCGGTATGGTACCAATGGGTGAGTGTCTGTCCATGTACAACACCGAGCTATGGTGCCGATGGGTGCAGGTCTGTCGATGTACAACACCGTGGTATGATACCGATGGGTGAGGGTCTGTCCATGTAAAACACCGCGGTATGGTACCGATGGGTGCGGGTCTGTTTATGTACAACACCGCGGAATGGTGCCGATCGGGGTGGGTCTGTCGACATACAACACCACGGTATGATACCGATGGGTGAGTGTCTGTCCATGTACAACACCACCGTATGGTGCAGATGGGTGTGGGTCTGTCCTTGTACAACACCGAGCTATGGTGCCGATGGGTGCGGGTCTGTTTATGTACAACACCGCGGTACGGTGCCGATCGGGGTGGGTCTGTCGATGTACAACACCGCGGTATGATACCGATGGGTGAGTGTCTGTCCATGTACAACACCGAGCTATGGTGCCGATGGCTGCTGGTCTGTCGATGTACAACACCACTGTATGATACCGATGGGTGAGTGTCTGTCCATGTACAACACCGCGGTACGGTGCCGATGGGTGTGGGTCTGTCCATGTACAACACCGCGGTATGGTGCAGATCGGGGTGGGTCTGTCGTTCAACACCGCGGTACGGTGCCGATGGGTGCGGGTCTGTCCATGTACAACACCGCGGTATGGTACCGATGGGTGTGGGTCTGTCCATGTACAACACCGCTGTATGGTCCCAATGGGTGCAGGTCTGTCGATGTTCAACACCGCGGTATGGTACCAATGGGTGAGGGTCTGTCCATGTACAACACCGCGGTATGGTACCGATGGGTGTGGGTCTGTCCATGTACAACACCGCGGTATGGTGCCGATGGGTGGCGGGTCTGTTTATGTACAACACCGCGGTATGGTGCCGATTGGGGTGGGTCTGTCGATGTACAACACCGCGGTATGGTGCCGATGGGTGCGGGTCTGTCCATGTACAACACCGCGGTATGGTGCCGATGTAGGCGGTTCTGTCCATGTACAACACCACAGTACGGTGCCGATGGGTGCGGGTCTGTCCATTTACAACACCGCGGTATGGTGCCGATGGGTGCGGTTCTGTCCATGTATAACACCACATTATGGTACCGATGGGTGCTGGTCTGTCCATGTACAACACCGCGGTATGGTACCGATGGGTGCTGGTCCGTCCATGTACAGCACCACGGTACGATGCCAATGGGTGCAGGCCTGTCGATGTTCAACACCGCGGTATGGTACCAATGGGTGAGGGTCTGTCCATGTACAACACCGCAGTATGGTGCCGATGGGTGCGGGTCTGTTTATGTACAACACCGCGGTATGGTGCCGATGGGTGCGGGTCTGTTTATGTACAACACCGCGGTATGGTGCTGATGGCTGCTGGTCTGTTTATGTACAACACCGCAGTATGGTGACGATGGCTGCTGGTCTGTTTATGTACAACACCGCGGTATGGTGACGATGGGTGCGGGTCTGTTTATGTACAACACCGCGGTATGGTGCCGATGGCTGCTGGTCTGTCGATGTACAACACCACGGTATGGTGCAGATGGGTGCGGGTCTGTCCATGGACAACACCGCGGTATGGTGCCGATGGGTGCTGGTCCATCCATGTACAACACCACGGTATTGTGCCAAAGGGTGCAGGTCTGTCGATGTTCAACACTGCGGTATGGTACCAATGGGAGAGTGTCTGTCCATGTACAACACCGAGCTATGGTGCTGATGGGTGCAGGTCTGTCGATGTTCAACACCGCGGTATGGTACCAATGGGTGAGTGTCTGTCCATGTACAACACCGCGGTATGGTGCCGATGGGTGCAGGTCTGTCGATGTACAACACCGTGGTATGATACCGATGGGTGAGGGTCTGTCCATGTAAAACACCGCGGTATGGTACCGATGGGTGCGGGTCTGTTTATGTACAACACTGCGGAATGGTGCCGATCAGGGTGGGTCTGTCGACGTACAACACCACGGTATGATACCGATGGGTGAGTGTCTGTCCATGTACAACACCGAGCTATGGTGCCGATGGGTGCGGGTCTGTCGATGTACAACACCGCGGTATGGTGCCGATGGGTGCGGGTCTGTCCATGTACAACACCGCGGTATGGTGCAGATCGGGGTGGGTCTGTCGTTCAACACCGCGGTACGGTGCCGATGGGTGCGGGTCTGTCCATGTACAACACCGCGGTATGGTACCGATGGGTGTGGGTCTGTCCATGTACAACACCGCGGTATGGTGCCAATGGGTGCAGGTCTGTCGATGTTCAACACCGCGGTATGGTACCAATGGGTGAGGGTCTGTCCATGTACAACACCGCGGTATGGTACCGATGGGTGTGGGTCTGTCCATGTACAACACCGCGGTATGGTGCCGATGGGTGCGGGTCTGTTTATGTACAACACCGCGGTATGGTGCCGATTGGGGTGGGTCTGTCGATGTACAACACCGCGGTACGGTGCCGATGGGTGCGGGTCTGTCCATGTACAACACCACGGTATGGTACCGATGGGTGCGGGTCCGTCCATGTACAACACCGCGGTATGGTGCCGATGGGTGCGGGTCTGTCGATGTACAACACCGCGGTATGGTGCCGATGGGTGCGGGTCTGTCCATGTACAACACCGCGGTATGGTGCCGATGTGTGCGGTTCTGTCCATGTACAACACCACAGTACGGTGCCGATGGGTGCGGGTCTGTCCATTTACAACACTGCGGTATGGTGTCGATGGGTGCGGTTCTGTACATGTATAACACCACAGTATGGTACCGATGGGTGCTGGTCTGCCAATGTACAACACCGCGGTATGGTACCGATGGGTGCTGGTCCGTCCATGTACAACACCGCGGTATAGTGCCGATGGGTGTGGGTCTGTCAATGTACAACACCACAGTATGGTACCGATGGGTGCTGGTACGTCCATGTACAACACCACGGTACGATGCCAATGGGTGCAGGTCTGTCGATGTTCAACACCGCGGTATGGTACCAATGGGTGAGGGTCTGTCCATGTACAACACCGCGGTATGGTACCGATGGGTGTGGGTCTGTCAATGTACAACACCGCAGTATGGTGCCGATGGGTGATGGTCTGTCGATGTACAACACCGTGGTATGATACCGATGGGTGAGTGTCTGTCCATGTACAACACCGCGGTATGGTGCAGATGGGTGCGGGTCTGTCCATGTACAACACCGAGCTATGGTGCCGATGGCTGCTGGTCTGTCGATGTACAACACCACGGTATGATACCGATGGATGAGGGTCTGTCCATGTACAACACCGCGGTATGGTGCCAATGGGTGCAACTCTGTCTATGTTCAACACCACGGTATGGTACCAATGGGTGAGGGTCTGTCCATGTACAACACCGCGGTATGGTGCCGATGTGTGCGGGTCTGTTTATGTACAACACCGCGGAATGGTGCCGATGGTTGCGGGTTTGTCCATGTACAACACCGTGGTATGGTGCCGATGGGTGCTGGTCCATCCATGTACAACACCACGGTATGGTGCCAAAGGGTGCAGGTCTGTCGATGTTCAACACTGCAGTATGGTACCAATGGGTGAGTGTCTGTCCATGTACAACACCGAGCTATGGTGCCGATGGGTGCAGGTCTGTCGATGTTCAACGCCGCGGTATGGTACCAATGGGTGAGTGTCTGTCCATGTACAACACCGCGGTACGGTGCCGATGGGTGTGGGTCTGTCCATGTACAACACCGCGGTATGGTGCAGATCGGGGTGGGTCTGTCGTTCAACACCGCGGTACGGTGCCGATGGGTGCGGGTCTGTCCATGTACAACACCGCGGTATGGTACCGATGGTGTTAATCTGTCCATGTACAACACCGCGGTATGGTGCCAATGGGTGCAGGTCTGTCGATGTTCAACACCGCGGTATGGTACCAATGGATGAGGGTCTGTCCATGTACAACACCGCGGTATGGTACCAATGGATGAGGGTCTGTCCATGTACAACACCGCGGTATGGTGCCGATGGGTGCAGGTCTGTTTATGTACAACACCGCGGTATGGTGCCGATTGGGGTGGGTCTGTTTATGTACAACACCGCGGTATGGTGCTGATGGGTGCGGGTCTGTTTATGTACAACACCGCGGTATGGTGCCGATTGGGGTGGGTCTGTCGATGTACAACACCGCGGTACGGTGCCGATGGGTGCGGGTCTGTCCATGTACAACACCGCGGTATGATACCGATGGGTGTGGGTCTGTCCATGTACAACACCGCGGTATGGTGCCGATGGGTGCGGGTCTGTTTATGTACAACACCGCGGTATGGTGCCGATTGGGGTGGGTCTGTCGATGTACAACACCGCGGTACGGTGCCGATGGGTGCGGGTCTGTCCATGTACAACACCGCGGTATGGTACCGATGGGTGCGGGTCCGTCCATGTACAACACCGCGGTATGGTGCCGATGGGTGCGGGTCTGTCGATGTACAACACCGCGGTATGGTGCCGATGGGTGCGGGTCTGTCCATGTACAACACCGTGGTATGGTGCCGATGTGTGCGGTTCTGTCCATGTACAACACCACAGTACGGTGCCGATGGGTGCGGGTCTGTCCATTTACAACACTGCGGTATGGTGTCGATGGGTGCGGTTCTGTCCATGTATAACACCACAGTATGGTACCGATGGGTGCTGGTCTGCCAATGTACAACACCGCGGTATGGTACCGATGGGTGCTGGTCCGTCCATGTACAACACCACGGTACGATGCCAATGGGTGCGGGTCTGTCCATGTACAACACCACGGTATGGTACCGATGGGTGCAGGTCTGTCGATGTTCAACACTGCGGTATGGTACCAATGGGTGAGTGTCTGTCCATGTACAACTCCGCGGTATGGTGCCGATGGGTGCGTGTCTGTCCATGTACAACTCCGCGGTATGGTGCCGATGGGTGCGGGTCTGTCAATGTACAACACCGCGGTATGGTGCAGATGGGTGCTGGTCTGTCCATGTACAACACCGCGGTATGGTGCCGATGGGTGCGGGTCTGTCGATGTTCAACACCGCGGTATGGTACCAATGGGTGAGTGTCTGTCCATGTACAACACCGCGGTACGGTGCCGATGGGTGCAGGTCTGTCGATGTACAACACCGTGGTATGATACCGATGAGTGAGGGTCTGTCCATGTACAACACCGCGGTATGGTGCCGATGGGTGCGGGTCTGTCCATGTACAACACCGCGGTATGGTGCCGATGTGTGCGGTTCTGTCCATGTACAACACCACAGTACGGTGCCGATGGGTGCGGGTCTGTCGATGTATAACACCGTGGTATGATACCGATGGGTGAGGGTCTGTCCATGTACAACACCGCGGTATGGTACCGATGGGTGCGGGTCTGTTTATGTACAACACCGCGGAATGGTGCCGATCGGGGTGGGTCTGTCGACGTACAACACCACGGTATGATACCGATGGGTGAGTGTCTGTCCATGTACAACACCGCCGTATGGTGCAGATGGGTGTGGGTCTGTCCATGTACAACACCGAGCTATGGTGCCGATGGGTGCGGGTCTGTTTATGTACAACACCGCGGTACGGTGCCGATCGGAGTGGGTCTGTCGATGTACAACACCGCGGTATGATACCGAAGGGTGAGTGTCTGTCCATGTACAACACCGAGCTATGGTGCCGATGGCTGCTGGTCTGTCGATGTACAACACCACTGTATGATACCGATGGGTGAGTGTCTGTCCATGTACAACACCGCGGTACGGTGCCGATGGGTGTGGGTCTGTCCATGTACAACACCGCGGTATGGTGCAGATCGGGGTGGGTCTGCCGATGTTCAACACCGCGGTACGGTGCCGATGGGTGCGGGTCTGTCCATGTACAACACCGCGGTATGGTGCCGATGGGTGCGGGTCTGTTTATGTACAACACCGCGGTATGGTGCCGATTGGGGTGGGTCTGTCGATGTACAACACCACGGTACGGTGCCGATGGGTGCGGGTCTGTCCATGTACAACACCGCGGTATGGTACCGATGGGTGCGGGTCCGTCCATGTACAACACCGCGGTATGGTGCCGATGGCTGCGGGTCTGTCCATGTACAACACCGCGGTATGGTGCCGATGGGTGCGGGTCTGTCCATGTACAACACCGCGGTATGGTGCCGATGTGTGCGGTTCTGTCCATGTACAACACCACAGTACGGTGCCGATGGGTGCGGGTCTGTCCATGTACAACACCGCGGTATGGTACCGATGGGTGCTGTTCCGTCCATGTACAACACCACGGTACGATGCCAATGGGTGCAGGTCTGTCGATGTTCAACACCGCAGTATGGTACCAATGGGTGAGGGTCTGTCCATGTACAACACCGCAGTATGGTGCCGATGGGTGCGGGTCTGTTTATGTACAACACTGCGGTATAGTGCCGATGGGTGATGTTCTGTCCATGTACAACACCGTGGTATGGTGCCGATGGGTGCGGCTCTGTTTATGTACAACACCGCGGTATGGTGCCGATCGGGGTGGGTCTGTCGATGTACAACACCGCGGTATGGTGCAGATGGGTGCGGGTCTGTCCATGTACAACACCGAGCTATGGTGCCGTTGGCTGCTGGTCTGTCGATGTACAACACCACGGTATGATACCGATGGATGAGGGTCTGTCCATGTACAACACCGCGGTATGGTGCCAATGGGTGCAACTCTGTCGATGTACAACACCACGGTATGGTACCAATGGGTGAGGGTCTGTCCATGTACAACACCGCGGTATGGTACCGATGGGTGCTGCTCCGTCCATGTACAACACCACGGTATGGTGCCAATGGGTGCGGGTCTGTCGATGTTCAACACCGCGGTATGGTACCGATGGGTGAGGGTCTGTCCAACACCGCGGTATGGTGCAGATGGGTGCGGGTCTGTTTATGTACAACACCGCGGTATGGTGCTGATCGGGGTGGGTCTGTCGATGTACAACACCGCGGTATGGTGCAGATGGTTGCGGGTTTGTCCATGTACAACACCGCGGTATGGTGCCGATGGGTGCAGGTCCGTTTATGTACAACACAGCGGTATGGTGCTGATCGGGGTGGGTCTGTCCATGTACAACACCGCGGTATGGTGCAGATGGGTGCGGGTCTGTCCATGTACAACACCGCGGTATGGTGCCGATGGGTGCGGTTCTGTCCATGTACAACACCGCAGTATGGTACCGATGGGTGCGGGTCTGTCCATGTACAACACCGCAGTATGGTGCCGATGGGTGCGGGTCTGTCCATGTACAACTCCGCGGTATGGTGCCGATGGGTGCGTGTCTGTCCATGTACAACTCCGCGGTATGGTGCCGATGGGTGCGGGTCTGTCAATGTACAACACCGCGGTATGGTGCAGATGGGTGCTGGTCTGTCCATGTACAACACCGCGGTATGGTACCGATGGGTGCGGGTCTGTCCATGTACAACACCGCGGTATGGTGCCGATGGGTGCGGGTCTGTCGATGTACAACACCATGGTATGATACCGATGGATGAGGGTCTGTCCATGTACAACACTGCGGTATGGTGCAGATGGATGAGGGTCTGTCCATGTGCAACACCGCGGTATGGTGCCGATGGGTGCAGGTCTGTCGATGTTCAACACTGCGGTATGGTACCAATGGGTGAGTGTCTGTCCATGTACAACACCGAGCTATGGTGCCGATGGGTGCAGGTCTGTCGATGTACAACACCATGGTATGGTACCAATGGGTGAGTGTCTGTCCATGTACAACACCGCGGTACGGTGCCGATGGGTGCAGGTCTGTCGATGTACAACACCGTGGTATGATACCGATGGGTGAGGGTCTGTCCATGTACAACACCGCGGTATGGTGCCGATGGGTGCGGGTCTGTCCATGTACAACACCGCGGTATGGTACCGATGGGTGCGGGTCTGTTTATGTACAACACCGCGGAATGGTGCCGATCGGGGTGGGTCTGTCGACGTACAACACCACGGTATGATACCGATGGGTGAGTGTCTGTCCATGTACAACACCGCCGTATGGTGCAGATGGGTGTGGGTCTGTCCATGTACAACACCGAGCTATGGTGCCGATGGGTGCGGGTCTGTTTATGTACAACACCACGGTACGGTGCCGATCGGAGTGGGTCTGTCGATGTACAACACCGCGGTATGATACCGAAGGGTGAGTGTCTGTCCATGTACAACACCGAGCTATGGTGCCGATGGCTGCTGGTCTGTCGATGTACAACACCACTGTATGATACCGATGGGTGAGTGTCTGTCCATGTACAACACCGCGGTACGGTGCCGATGGGTGTGGGTCTGTCCATGTACAACACCGCGGTATGGTGCAGATCGGGGTGGGTCTGCCAATGTTCAACACCGCGGTACGGTGCCGATGGGTGCGGGTCTGTCCATGTACAACACCGCGGTATGGTGCCGATGGGTGCGGGTCTGTTTATGTACAACACCGCGGTATGGTGCCGATTGGGGTGGGTCTGTCGATGTACAACACCACGGTACGGTGCCGATGGGTGCGGGTCTGTCCATGTACAACACCGCGGTATGGTACCGATGGGTGCGGGTCCGTCCATGTACAACACCGCGGTATGGTGCCGATGGCTGCGGGTCTGTCCATGTACAACACCGCGGTATGGTGCCGATGGGTGCGGGTCTGTCCATGTACAACACCGCGGTATGGTGCCGATGTGTGCGGTTCTGTCCATGTACAACACCACAGTACGGTGCCGATGGGTGCGGGTCTGTCCATTTACAACACCGTGGTATGGTGCCGATGGGTGCTGTTCTGTCCATGTATAACACCACAGTATGGTACCGATGGGTGCTGGTCTGTCCATGTACAACACCGCGGTATGGTACCGATGGGTGCTGTTCCGTCCATGTACAACACCACGGTACGATGCCAATGGGTGCAGGTCTGTCGATGTTCAACACCGCAGTATGGTACCAATGGGTGAGGGTCTGTCCATGTACAACACCGCAGTATGGTGCCGATGGGTGCGGGTCTGTTTATGTACAACACTGCGGTATAGTGCCGATGGGTGATGTTCTGTCCATGTACAACACCGTGGTATGGTGCCGATGGGTGCGGCTCTGTTTATGTACAACACCGCGGTATGGTGCCGATCGGGGTGGGTCTGTCGATGTACAACACCGCGGTATGGTGCAGATGGGTGCGGGTCTGTCCATGTACAACACCGAGCTATGGTGCCGTTGGCTGCTGGTCTGTCGATGTACAACACCACGGTATGATACCGATGGATGAGGGTCTGTCCATGTACAACACCGCGGTATGGTGCCAATGGGTGCAACTCTGTCGATGTACAACACCACGGTATGGTACCAATGGGTGAGGGTCTGTCCATGTACAACACCGCGGTATGGTACCGATGGGTGCTGCTCCGTCCATGTACAACACCACGGTATGGTGCCAATGGGTGCGGGTCTGTCGATGTTCAACACCGCGGTATGGTACCGATGGGTGAGGGTCTGTCCAACACCGCGGTATGGTGCAGATGGGTGCGGGTCTGTTTATGTACAACACCGCGGTATGGTGCTGATCGGGGTGGGTCTGTCGATGTACAACACCGCGGTATGGTGCAGATGGTTGCGGGTTTGTCCATGTACAACACCGCGGTATGGTGCCGATGGGTGCAGGTCCGTTTATGTACAACACAGCGGTATGGTGCTGATCGGGGTGGGTCTGTCCATGTACAACACCGCGGTATGGTGCAGATGGGTGCGGGTCTGTCCATGTACAACACCGCGGTATGGTGCCGATGGGTGCGGTTCTGTCCATGTACAACACCGCAGTATGGTACCGATGGGTGCGGGTCTGTCCATGTACAACACCGCAGTATGGTGCCGATGGGTGCGGGTCTGTCCATGTACAACTCCGCGGTATGGTGCCGATGGGTGCGTGTCTGTCCATGTACAACTCCGCGGTATGGTGCCGATGGGTGCGGGTCTGTCAATGTACAACACCGCGGTATGGTGCAGATGGGTGCTGGTCTGTCCATGTACAACACCGCGGTATGGTACCGATGGGTGCGGGTCTGTCCATGTACAACACCGCGGTATGGTGCCGATGGGTGCGGGTCTGTCGATGTACAACACCATGGTATGATACCGATGGATGAGGGTCTGTCCATGTACAACACCGCGGTATGGTGCAGATGGGTGCGGGTCTGTCCATGTACAACACCACGGTATGGTGCTGATGGGTGCGGGTCTGTCGATGTACAACACCGTGGTATGATACCGATGGATGAGGGTCTGTCCATGTGCAACACCGCGGTATGGTGCCGAAGTGTGCGGGTCTGTTTATGTACAACACCGCGGAATGGTGCCGATCGGGGTGGGTCTGTCGATGTACAACACCGCAGTATGGTGCCGATGGGTGCGGGTCTGTCCATGTACAACACCGCGGTATGGTGCCGCTGCGTGCGGGTCTGTCCATGTACAACACCTTGGTATGGTGCCGATGTGTGCGTAAAGACCAGGGTATAGAAACAGTAGGGACCATGTCCATAATCATATTCCCCAGGGTACAGTACCAATTGGGACTTGTCTATAATCGTAGACACCAGGGTACTGTATCAGCAGGGGTGTGACTTTCACATTATACATCAGAATACAGTACAAGTAGGGATATGTCTATCACTGTATACACTGGGTACAGTACCAGTAGGAACATGTCTATATTCATGTTATTATGTACCCTGTAACGGGTTAAAAAGAACCAGCAGAAATGGACACTCCTGGAGTCTGAGTCTTCCGTTATAAACTCTATTTTATTAGTAACTACGTTACTAAAGTAATATAAAACAATATAAACAGATTAGCCAAGTATATGCATATATATAGGTGAATAAATAAAGTTCCCAACCTTCCCCAGCTCAGGTGATTGGGTGATATAGTCTTACGGTGGTATAGTAAGTAATCGGTTCAGTTCTGGAATTTGGTTTCAGTGGAGTTGGAGAGAGAGGGAGAGAGAGAATTGGTTTGCCTTCCCAATGCCAATGCCGATGCCAATCCTCCATGTTGTTCTCCTGCTCCAGAAACTTACAGTTACCGACTGGACCACAAAAAGAGGATGCCATCTTCTATGGTGGAGTTTTCAACCCAGACCAGGTTTAAACACACCGATAGCTCCCCACCAGTCACCCCTTTGTCCACACTGTGAGCAAAACCCCACCCTTGTCATCGGTACACAAAGCTCACCAGTGTCCTCCTAGACTCTGGCTATCAGACTCCAGTTAAGTAACCTGCTCTTCTTATCCTTCATTTTCCTCAGAAACATTAATGGGTTATGGTCCGTGTAAGCCACAAGTGGTTTCTGCACAGGACTTATGTAGACATCAGTGTTGCAATGCGAAAATGAGTGCCTTCAGCTCCATTTCAAAAGTGGCGTAATTCTTCTGATGCAGATCAAATTTCCTTGAGAAATAAGCTACCAGATGTTCAATTTCATCATCATCCTTTTGCAACAATACTGCCCCAGTAGCTTCATCACGAGCATCTGCTGCGATTGACAATGGTTTATTGAAATCAGCTGCTTTGAGCACAAGGCGGTAACACAGAATGGCTTTCTGGCGGTCAAATGCCTCTTGGTAAAGGTCATTCCACACAAATCTTTCACTCTTCCCTAGGAGTTTTGTTAGGGGGAAGAGCGATGTCTGCGAAGTTCTTACAAGACTTATGGTAATACCCAACCATTCCCAATAACATTCATAATGCTTTCAATAGCCTGAACCTTGGCCTGCACAGGTGCCAGTTGGTCCTGGCCCACTCCATAACCAAGATACGTGACAGTGGCATGGCCAAATTCACTTTTAGAAATGTTTGCAGTGAGATTTGCCTTGGACAGCCTTTCAAACAATTTCTCTACTGCTGACTCCGTACAACCAAGTCATCAATATAAGCTCCTGTATTTTCTAAACCTTTAATCACTGAATTCATCATCCTTTGGAATGTCCCTGGAGCATTTTTCATCCCAAAGGGTAAAACATTGTACTCATACAGCCCAGATGGTGTCACAAATCCAGATATTTCTTTAGCCCTTTCTGTCAAAGGAACACACCAGTAACCTTTCAACAGGTCAATCTTTGTAAGATATTTAGCCTTCCCCACTCTATCAATACAGTCATTCACTCTTAGGATGGGATATGCATCTGTCTTAGTTACTGCATTAACTTTCCTGTAATCAGTACAGAATCTCATACTCCCATCCAACTTAAGGACAATCACGCACGTGACGCCCAGTCTGAAGTGGTTGGCCTAATTATGCCGGCTGTTAGCATGTATTCAATTTCCTATTCAACCATTTTATTTTTCTCTTGGTTCATTCTGTAAGGGTGCAGTTTAATGGGATCAACTTCATCTACAATCAAATCATGCACGGCAGCTGTGCACAATCTTGGAATGTCAGTGAATAAGTCTTTATACTTTTTAATTTAGCTCTTCAGTTGTTTTTCAGGCATCCCAGTACCAGACACCACAATCTCCTCCGTTGTCATAACAGTACTCACAGGTGCAGGTTCGGGGTTATGGTAACACTTGATCCTATTTACATGGACGAGCTGTGTAGCCTTTCTCCATCGGTCAGGAGTTCTAATAACATAAGTCAGAGAATCAATTTTCTTAATTATTTCATTTGGTCCACTAAATCTCACTTGAAGGGGGTTAGTAAGGAGAGGGAACAGCTTCATTGTTATCTGAGAGTGCAGTAAGTTCTGCTTTACAAGGTCACACGCCTTGTTATGTGTGTCTCTGGATTCCAAAACATAACTAAGCATGCTCATACTCACATTCTGATCTGACCATTGCTCTATGAATAGTGTGAAAGGTCTCAGAATATGCTTAGCTTTCAACCCTTTAACCCTGGAATGTTTCCAAAGTAAAGTTACTACCCTGGTCAGATCAGATTTCTTTAGATAGGTCTACCAGTGTGAAAAATATTTATAATGGCTTTTACCACAGTCTTGCAAAATTTCATAACATCCTTTCTTAAATTAGGCCAGTAGAATTCCTTCATAATCCTGATCACTGACTTTGTCACTCAAAAGTGTCCACCTAAAGGCATACTATGAGCCATGTTTAAAATCTCAGCCCTGTAAAGTTTCGGGACCACAACTTGATGTTCAGTGGCCCAATCCTCACTTGCAGGCATAGTAGGTGGTCTCCACTTCCTCATTAACACCCCATCTTTAAGATAATATCCTACTGACTCTCTCTGAACCTCCTCTTCTGTGAGAGTTGTCTCCGTTAACGCAGCAATTTCAGAATCTTGGCTTTGTTCCGCTATAAATTCATCCCTGGACAAGGACAAACCTTTCTCATCCTCCTTACTACCCAAATTCTGATGTAACATGGAAGGTAGAAAAGTCTCTCACAAATTCTTATAAGTTAAACCCCATCTTTCATAACTGTGTCAGCAGCCTTATTCGACATGCTTTGGGTCATTGTGCATGCGGTGTACACATCAGTATCTCTGTGTGTGCCATCAGCCACAAGCTTGCTTGTTAGCTGTACTGTTGAACAAATTTCACCCTGGATAGGTGGTAGCCTATCACTTATGTTTACCAAACTCAGTGCCATCACTAAGCTTACAAAGACCATGTTAACATTATGAAAATTTCCAGACAATCCATCTATTTTGTTCCTATGACTTTTAGCTCAACTCGTCTCCATTGTAATGCAGACAGGTGGCTTCTCAAAACCAAAACAATCCTTTTCCTTCACATTGCAATCGTGAAAAACAACCCCACAACCTTGAAGTTGTTTACTTCCAAAATCTAACAAGCTTGCACATATTTCTACAGGCCATTTTCCTGAAAGCAGGGTCAAAGTTCATGAAACCAGTCCAAACTTCACAAGTTCTTTATTTTAAAAATCCAAAAACAGCACCTTTCTCAATATTTTCAATAACATTTACCTCACTAGCTTTCAACTCATCACCAACTCTTAGAACATCATCTAACACAAGTGACTGAGAATCCTCACTTTCCACTGGCACCAAGGTTAACCCTTCAATCACAGAACCAAGTCCGCCTGACTCAAAAAGACTGCTTTCCTTTTCAACCGAGTCAGACACCTCAGACCTTTACTGAGTTTCAACACAGGGTTCAGCACCCTGGACATTCACAGGTGCTTCAACAACCTGAACACAGGCAATCGGGACAACTGCCTCTTCTAGGCTTTCAATAACAGTCCCATTTTCAAATTCCAAGTTCCCCTGATCCTCCCAGCTACTCTCTGGGAAAATCCCATCCGAAGTAAACTGAACCTTGTGGGTTAAAACAACCTTGTCTGCCAACCTAACAGACTCCTGCAAGGTAGAGGCATCCTTTTCATCTCGGTATGCCCTTACGTCATCGGGAACACACTTCTTAAATTCTTCAATTACAAACAGCTGGTTCAAGCTGTCCAAACCCTCAATTACCTCTTCTGAGGTATACAAGCGATTGAAGTACACCCAGTTTCCATGGGAAAATTCCTCATAAGTTTGGCTCCTGGACTTCCTTAAATCTCTGAACTTTTGTCTATACGCCTCCAGAACCAACTCATGGACTTTAAGCACAGCATCTTGAACTGTGGCATAATTCTTTGACTGTTTAAGGGTCAGGGCAGAAAATGCCTGCTGAGCCTTTCCCTTCAACACACTTTGCAACATGACAGCCCATTCATCTCTCGGCCATTTCCGAGTCTGGGCCACCTTTTCGAAGAGTAGGAAATACTGGTCGACTTCAGCTTCATCAAATGGTGGTACTAACTTAATTTCTTGGCTGATATTAAACAGTACCACCAGCTCATTACCACTCCCTAACGCTTGATCCTGGTCGCTGCCATTTCTCTCTCTCGAACTGTCTCTGTCTTTTTGCTTATGCTCTCTGCTTTTCTGCTTCTTTGGCCTCTAATTTAACTTTCTGTAACCTTATTTATTCCAGTTGCAACTGGATCTCCTCTGTACCAAGAGGGAACATTTTTAACTCCTCCTCACTAAAATACATTGTAGAAATATAGTGCTCGACTATTACCCTTTGGATTTCCCCCTTCTTCATACCCTTCTTAGAGAGGCTAAGTTTCAATGCATCAACAACTTCCCACAAATCAGCCTTTTTAGCTCTCTTCAAAGTCACAGGGTCTGGCCCTGCCAGATTTTCTTCAACATCCATTTCTGCTCTTAATCCACTTACACAAATTGAAAGGGTATTTCCCCAATCAAATCAACTAGTCAATCAAGCCCCCAAAAACCTCTATAGCTCCCACCAATTTTTGTTCATATCCGAGATGAGACCCCAATTTTGCTACATACCCCGTAAAGGGTCAAAAAGAACCAGCAGAAATGGACACACCTGGAGTCGGAGTTTTCTGTTATAAACACTAATTTATTAGTAACTACGTGAATAAAGTAATATAAAACAAGATAAGGTAAACAGATTAGCAAACGATATGCATATACTGTATATAGGTGAGTAAACAAGGTTCCCAAGCTTTCCCAGCTCAGGTGATTAGGGGATACAGTCTTATGGTGGGAGGGTAAGTAATCAGTTCAGTTCTGGAATTTGGTTTGAGTAGAGTTGGAGAGAGAGATAGGGAGTTGGTTTGTCTGCCCAATGCCGATGTCCATCCTCAACGTCGTCCTCCTGCTCCTGAAACTTACAGTCACTGACTGTGAACACAAAAAGAGGATGCCGTCTTCTGTGGTGGAGTTATCAACGCCAGACCAGGGTTAAACATACCGATAGCTCCCAACCAGTCACCCCTTTGTCCACACTGTGAGCAAAACCCTAGCCTTGTCGTGGGTACACAAAGCCCACTGGTGTCCTCCTTGCCTCTGGAGTTGTGTGTCTGATTAAAAAGTCGACTGACCTTGCATATATCTCAGTAGTGCAGAACACCAGCTCTCCATGATATAGCTCCGCCTTTCAGTTTCCAAGGCAACTCACAGAATTTCACTCTCTCCCTGCTGCTGAAATAGCACACAAGCTGTTCCCTCCTTCTCTCTCTTGTTAAAGGAACTGTCCACTAGAATAATCCTTCAGATCTCGTCACAATTCCACTAGTGTACAGTACCAGTAGGGAATTGCGTATTGCTCTGTAACTCTGATGTACGAAAGCAGAGGGGATTGGTCTGTCACTGTACAAACCATGGCATGGTAATGCTGGGTGCGAGTCTGCCACTGTAGAAAACTGGGAAACAATCCCAAAAGGGTTGGGTCTCTCACTGTATAATGCCCGGGTGGAATATCACTGCAGTTGGGAAAGTCATGGAATAAATAATGGGTTCGGTACCAGTGGGGTCATGTGTCAATGTGTAATATCCTGCTACAGTACCAGTAGTGACGGTTCAATCATTGTTTAATATTAGGCTACAGTGTTGATGGGGATGTGTATGTCACTGTTTAACTTTGGGATATAGTAATGGTGGAGACAGGTCTCTCTGTATAACTCCGTGGTACAGTGGGGCTATCACTATCTAGTACCATGGAACACCAGTTTCCGTATAACAGCAGGGTACTGTACAGGTGCGGATGGCACTGTCATTGTATATCACTGGGACCCTTCCTCCTGATCCCTCCCACGGTGCAAATATCTGTAGCACTGATCACCTGAGGGGCAACGGTCAGCGGTGAAGCATCTGGTCAGGGTCTCTATCCTGGGACTGAGGCACTGATCTTCCAAACGCCATCCTTTGCCCATTCTGCGCCTCTACCGCCATCTACTGGCCAGTCGTCACAATGAAGGTGACGAGTGTGCATTATTGGAGAGGGAGAGAGGGAGTGAAAGAGAAGGGAAGGGAGGGGAAGAGGCAGAGAAAACGAGAGGATAGAATCAGAAATCTGTTTATTATCACTGACCTTTGTTGTGACATTTTTTTGTTTTATGACAGCAGTACAGTGCAAGGCATAAATATATAATTAGTTTTAGCATATAACATATAACATTTAACAATCACAGCACGGAAACAGGCCATCTCGGCCCTCCTAGTCCGTGCCGAACTCTTAATCTCACCTAGTCCCACCTACCCGCACTCAGCCCATAACCCTCCACTCCTTTCCTGTCCATATACCTATCCAATTTTACCTTAAATGACACAACTGAACTGGCCTCTACTACTTCTACAGGAAGCTCATTCCACACAGCTATCACTCTCTGAGTAAAGATATACCCCCTCGTGTTTCCCTTAAACTTCTGCCCCCTAACTCTCAAATCATGTCCTCTCGTTTGAATCTCCCCTACTCTCAATGGAAACAGCCTATTCACGTCAACTCTACTATCCCTCTCAAAATTTTAAATACCTCGATCAAATCCCCCCTCAACCTTCTACGCTCCAATGAATAGAGACCTAACTTGTTCAACCTTTCTCTGTAACTTAAGTGCTGAAACCCAGGTAACATCCTAGTAAATCGTCTCTGCACTCTCTAATTTATTGATATCTTTCCTATAATTCGGTGACCAGAACTGCACACAATATTCTAAATTTGGCCTTACCAATGCCTTGTACAATTTTAACATTACATTCCAACTTCTGTACTCAATGCTTTGATTTATAAAGACCAGCATTCCAAAAGCCTTCTTCACCACCCTATCTACATGAGACTCCACCTTCAGGGAACTATGCACTGTTATTCCTAGATCTCTTTGTTCCTCTGCATTCCTCAATGCCTTACCATTTACCCTGTATGTTCTATTTGGATTATTCCTGCCAAACTGTAGAACCTCACACTTCTCAGCATTAAACTCCATCTGCCAACGTTCAGCCCATTCTTCTAACCGGCATAAATCTCCCTGCAAGCTATGAAAACCCACCTCATTATCCACAACACCTCCTACCTTAGTATCATCGGCATACATACTAATCCAATTTACCACCCCATCATCCAGATCATTTATGTATATTACAAACAACATTGGGCCCAAAACAGATCCCTGAGGCACCCCGCTAGTCACCGGCCTCCAGCCCGATAAACAATTATCCATCACTACTCTCTGGCATCTCCCATCTAGCCACTGTTGAATCTATTTTATTACTCCAGCATTAATACCTAACGACTGAACCTTCTTAACTAACCTTCCATGTGGAACTTTGTCAAAGGCTTTGCTGAAGTCCACATAGGCTACATCCACTGCCTTACACTCATCAACATTCCTCGTAACTTCTTCAAAAAATTCAATAAGGTTTGTCAAACATGACCTTCCCCGCACAAATCCATGCTGGCTACTCCTAATCAGATCCTGTCTATCCAGATAATTATTAATACTATCTCTAAGAATACTTTCCATTAATTTACCCACCACTGATGTCAAACTGACAGGTCTATAATTGCTACACTTACTTCTAGAACCCTTTTTAAACAATGGAACCACATGAGCAATACGCCAATCCTCCGGCACAATCCCCGTTTCTAATGACATCTTAAAGATCTCTGTCAGAGCTCCTGCTATTTCTACACAAACTTCCCTCAAGTTCCTGGGGAATATCCTGTCAGGATCCGGAGATTTATCCACTTTTAAATTTCTTAAAAGCGCCAGTACTTCCACCTCTTTAATTGTCATAGGTTCCATAACTTCCTTACTTGTTTCCCACACCTTACACAATTCAATATCCTCCTCCTTAGTGAATACCGAAGAGAAGAAATCGTTCAAAATCTCTCCCATCTCCCTCGGCTCCACACATAGCTGACCACTCTGATGCTCTAAGGGGCCAATTTTATCCCTCACTATCCTCTTGCTTTTAATATAACTGTAGAAACCTTTCGGATTTACTTTCACCTTATTTGCCAAACCAACCTCGTATCTTCTTTTAGCTTTTCTAATCTCTTTCTTAAGATTCCTTTTACATTCTTTATATTCCTCGAGCAATTCCTTTACTCCATGCTGCCTATATCTATTGTAGACATCCCTCTTTTTCCGAACCAAATTTCTAATATCCCTTGAAAACCATGGTGCTTTCAAACCTTTAAACTTTCCTTTCAACCTAACAGGAACAGAAAGATTCTGTACCCTCATAATTTCATCCTTAAATGACCTCCATTTCTCTACTACATCCTTCCCATAACTTGACCCAATCCACTCTCTCTAAATCCCTTTGCATCTCCTCAAAGTTATCCTTTCTCCAATCAAAAATCTCAACTCTAGGTCCTGACCTGTCCTTCTCCATAATTATATTGAAGCTAATGCTATTGTGATCACTTGACAATAAGTGCTCCCCAACACATACATCTGTCAGCTGACCTATCGCATTCCCTAACAGGAGATCCAACACTGCCCCATCTCTAGTCAGTACTTCTATGTATTGTTGCAAAAAACTATCCTGCACACATTTCACAAACTCTAAACCATCCAGCCCTTTTACAGAATGAGCTTCCCAGTCTACGTGTGGAAAATTAAAATCTCCCACAATCATCGGCGATGTGGTAAAAAATATAAATTAGCAATGCAAAAAGATTGCAAAATTCTGAGTAAGCAATCATGAGTTAATGGATATTCAGAAATTTCAAGGCAGAGGGGAAGTCCCTGAAGTATTAAGTGTGGGCCTTCAGGTTCCTGTACTTCATCCCTGATGGCAGAAATGAGATGTCTCGGATGGTGAGAGTTCTTAAGGGTGGAGGGAGTGATAGAGAACAAAGGGGAGAGAGAAAACAATAGAGGGAGAATACAGAAAGGGAGAAGGAGAAAGTTAGTGGGACAGAAAAACGGGAAGTGAAGAGTATGAAAGAGGGGGGTGGAGAGAGGGTGAGGGAAAGGGGACAGACTGTGTTAAGAAAGATGGAGAGGAGAAAGCAGAGAGAGAGGGAGGGATGGAGTTGGGGAGTGGACAAGGAGAAAAGAAGGGAAAGAGAATGGGAGAGAGAGGAGTGGGTTAAGATGGAGATAGAGCAGTGGAGTAGAGAGATGGCCAGGGAGAGAGAGTTAGGGGGAGAACAGAGAGGAAGAGAAAGAAATGGGTTGGTAGAGAGGAAAAAGGACCAAGAGAGAGAATGTGGAGTGAAGGTGATGGGAAGCATGAGTGATGGAGAGAGAAAATAAGGGGGAGGGATGGAGACGAAGAGAGACGAGTAAATGGAGGGAAAGCCAAAACTGAAGTGAGAAGGGACAGAGAGAGGAGGGATTGGGAGGAACAGGTAGAGAAAATAAGTCAGAAAGAAAGTGGGGAAGAGGTGAGGGAGAGAGAGTGTAGAGAGAAGTGATAGAAAATGAGAATGAGAAACAGCAAAACAAAGAGAGCATGAGCGAGAGTGGAAGAGGGTGAGATACGGATGACAGACAGACAGACAGACAAACTGTCTGATAAATATTTTATTGATCCCGTTGGAAATTGGCTTTCGTTACAGCTGCACCAACAAAGAAATTAAATGATAATAAGTTAATCATGCCCAGTGGAAGTAAGTCCAGGACCAACCTATTAGCTCAGGGTGTCTGACACTCCTAGGGAGAAGTTGTTAAGTTTGATGGCCACAGGTAGGAATGACTTCCTATGATGCTCAGTGTTACATCTCAGTGAATGAGTCTCTGGCTGAATGTACTCCAGTGCCTAACCAGTACATTATAGGAAATGATTTATTTATGCCTCCCTCTCTCTCTCTCTACTCAACTCATTCTCTCTCTCTCTCTCTCTCTCTCTCTCTCTCAGTTTTACTATCCCTGCCTCTACCTCCCTCTCCCTCTTAGTCTCTTTCCCTCTCTCATTCTCGCTCTCTCACTGTCCCTCCCTCCCTATCCTCCTATTCACTCACTGTCTCTCTCTCACACTCAGCTATCTCTCTCTTATTCTGTATCTCTGTTGCTCTCTCCATTGTCATATCTCACACACATAACTGTACAGTGTACACCATTCATGGGGATGCACCTGTCACAGTAACACACCAGGATACAGTATCAAGTAGAGATGGATCTGTCACTGTACCACCAGGGTAGGATACCAGAGGGAATGGATCTGTCAAGAATAACACTGGTTACAGTACCAGTTGGCATGGCTCTGTCACTGCATTGTGCCGTGGTGCAGAAACAATGGGGATTGGTATGTCACTGTTCAAATGATAGGATGCCAGTCGTCCTCAGTATACAACTAGGGCACTGTACCCATTGAATGTGCCTGTCATATAACAATGCAGAAAAGAATCAGTGAAGGTTTGTCTGTTATTGTATAACATAATGTACAGTAGCCATGGCAATTGGTCTGTTACTGCATAACAACCATTGACGTACAATACTGGTGGGAATGGTTCTAGCACTGCTTAACACCAGGATAGAACACCGGTAGGGACAGTTCTGCATAATACTGGTAGGAACTTGTCGCCAGTATTGGAACCTGGTGGCAATGTGTCATTGTATAACACCAGGGTACAGTACTGGTATATCACAAGGGTACAGTACCAGTACTAGTTCTATATATCTATATTCATAAGTACCAGGGTACAGTACTAGTAGGTGTCAATCACTGTATACACTAGGTACTGTACCAGTAGGAATCTGTGTATCACTGTATACACCAGGGTACAGTACCAGTATGGACATGTCTATCACTGTGTACACCAGGGTACAGTGCCGTAGGGACATGTCTATCTCTACATACACTAGGGTTGGGTACTAGTAGAGATGTGCCTATAATCATATACACCAGGTACAAACAGTAAGGATGTGTCTGTCACTGTATACAAAAGGTTGCATTAATAGTAGGGACATGTCTATAATTGTATCCACCAGGTACATAGCAGTAAGGATTTCTGTATCACTGTATACAACAGGGTACTGAACAAGTAGGGATGTGTCTGGTTCTGTATACAACAGGGTACAGTACCAGTCGGGACATGTGTATCACTGTATAGTTCTGTGGTACAAAATCAAAGCTTAGAAGCAGGACCACAAGGGTCGTAATCTCAGGATTTCTGCCAGTGCCACATGACAACGAGGATGGGAATAGAATAAGGTGGAAGATAAAGATAAGGCTGAAGAATTGGAGCACAGGGCCAGGATTCAGATTTCTCAATAATTCAGAGCCCTTCTGGGGCAGGAGTGACCTGTACAAAAAGAATGGGTTGCACCTGAATCAGAGGAGGAGCAATATTCTTGCAGACAGGTTTACTAGAGCTGTTGGAAGTGGTTTAAACTAATATGGCAGGGGGATGAGAAGCAGTATGATAGAACTGGGGATAACCCAGCAGGTTTACGAGTAGTGAAAGGTTTAACATGAATGCATGGAAGAGCAGACCAATAACTGGGTACAAATACAGACAGAGCAAAGAGTTAAATTGTACCACAAAGGCAAACTTCAAAAGAGCGAAGAATGCAGGACTGAAGGTACTGAATTTCAGTGCATGTAGCATTCGAAATAAGGTGGAAGAACTTGTGGCACAATTGGAGATTGGACAGTATGACATTGTGTGCATCACTGAGTTGTGGCTGGAAGAAGGCCGTACTGAACATCAAAGTAACTACATTATATTAAAAGGACAGGCAGTGGTGTGGCTCTGTTGGTAAGAGATGGAGTTACATCTTTACAAAGAGGTGACATAGAGTCAGAGAATACTGAATCCTTTGTGGGGGGAGTTAAGAAACTGAAAGGATTAAAAAAAATTATAATAATCATACTTGGGCCTCCAAATGGTAATGAAGATGTGGGATAGAGATTGCAAAGGGAGCTAGAAAAGGCATGTAATAAGGGTAATGTCACAATTATAATGGAGGACCTCAATATGCAAGGAGACTGGAAAAATCATGTTGTTAGATCGCAAGAGAGGGAATTCGTTGAATGTCTATGAGATGGCTTTTTATAGCAGCTTGTACTTGAGCCTACTTGGGAAAAGGTTATCTTAGATTGGATGTTGTGTAATCACCCACATCTTATCAGGGAGATTAATATAAATGATCCTTAGGAAGCAGTGATCATATGACTGAATTCATTCTGCAGTTTGAGAGGGAGAAGCATAAGTCACAGGTGACAGTATGTCAATAGAATAAAGGGAATTACAGAGGCATGTGAGAGGATCTGTCCAGGTGGATTGGAAGTAGATACTGGCATGGATGATGGCAAAGCAGAGATGGCTCAAGTTTCTGGGATTAGCTCACAAGATGCTGAATAACATGTCCCACAGAAGAAGTAGTTCTCAGATAGCAGGGATAGGCAACTGTGGCTGACAAGGGAAGTTAAGGACTGCATAAAAGCCAAGGAAAGGGCAAATAAGGTAATATAAATGTGAATGGGAAAATGGATGAGTAGAAAGCTTTAAAATCTAACAAAAGGTAAATAAAAAAGCTATAAGAAGTGCAAAATGAAATATGAGGGCTAACTAGCTAGTAATGTAGAGTAGGATGCCGGAAGATTTTCAATTATATGAAGATCAAAAAAGGAGTGAGAGTTGATTTTGGAGCACTGGAAAATGATGCTGCTGAGATAATGATGGGGTCAAAGAAATAGCAGATGAACTTATTGGATATTTTGCATCTGTCTTCACTGTAGAAGGCACTAGCAGTCTGCCAGAGGTCTGCGAGTGTCTGGGAGCCTGAGAAGGTGCTATTGCTATTACAACCAAAAAAGTGCAAGGCAATCTCAATGGTCCTGAGGTGGATAAGTCTCCTGGACCAGATGGACTATATCCCAGAGTCCTGAGAGGGTTGCTGAAGACATAATGGATGCATTCAAAATATATAGAAACATAGAAAACTTACAGCAACATACAGGCCCTTCGGCCCACAAAGTTGTGCTAAACATGTCCCTACCTTAGAAATGACTAGGCCTACATATAGCTCTCTATTTTACTAAGCTCCATGTACCTATCTAAAAGTCTCTTAAAAGACCCTATTGTTCCACCTCCACCACCGTTGCTGGCAGCACCATTCTTTCATAAAAAACATACCCCTGACATCTCCTTTGTACCTACTCCCCAGCACCAAAGACCTGTGTCCTCTTCAGGCAACCATTTCAGCCCTGGGAAAAAGCCACTGACTATCCACACAATCAATGCCTCTCATCATCTTATACAACTCTATTGTTCATAATCTTTCAAGAATCACTTGGTTCTGGCATGGTCCTGGAGGACGAAGTTTGCAAATGGCACTCCACTCTTTAAGAAGGGAAGAAAACAAAAGAAATTTTAAGCCAGTTAGCCTAACCTCGAAAGTTGGGAAAGTATTTGAGTTTATTATTAAGGATGAGATTTTTTGGGTACTTGGAGACTAATGATAAAATAAGTCAAAGTCAGCATGGGTTTTGTAAGGGGAAATCTTGCCTGGCAAATCTGTTTGAGTTCTTTGGGGAATTAACAAACAGGCTGGACAAAGGAGAGGTAGTTTATGTCATTTGCTTGGAATTTCAGAAGGTATTTGGTAATGTGCCATATATGAGGCTGCTTGCATGAGTCCTATAGCATTACAGAAAGATGCAGGCGTGAATCGAGGAATGGCAGACCGGCTGCAGGCAGTGAGTAGGAATAAATGGGGCTTTTTCCCGTTGGCTGTCAGTGAATTGTGTTGTTTCTCAGGGGTCAGTATTTGGAATGTTACTTTTCACATTGTTTGTTAGTGATTTGGATAATACAATTGATGGCTTTGTGGCAAATATTGCAGATGGTACAAAGATAGGTGGAGGGGTAGGTGGTGCTGAGGAAGTGATGCAATTGCAGCAGGACTTAGACAAATTAGAAGAATGGGCAAAAATGTGGCAGATGGAATACAGTGGTGGGAAATGTATGATTATGCATTTTGGTAGAATGATGTCTTTTGAACAATTAGTCGATTAATGTTCTATCTCATATTCACACATTTTACAATATCAAGTTAGTCATTTTTCACAAAAATATTTAAGTAATTTTCCTTACATATTGGAGGCTGACTTGTTAGATTCTATTATGAATATGAACCCTTCGATGAAAGGTTCTATTGGAAGAATTTATAATTTATTATTACAATGGGTTAAGCGTCCTTTACTTGAGACTAAACAGGATTGGGAGAAGGAACTCAATTTGACTTTTATATGGGAGAATTGGATGCGGATTCCGAAGCTGGTTAACTCTTCTTTGATCTGAGCTAGTCATTCACTATTTCAATTTAAAATTGTACATCAATACCATTTGATGAAGGAGAGACTTTCTAAAATATTTCCCAATGTTGACAAGTATTGTGATAGATGTAAAACTGAGATAGCTGCATTGACACATATGTTCTGGTCATATTCTATATTAAAACAGTTTTGGAAGTCAGTCTTTTTGACAACTTCTAAAGCACTCAGAATCAACTTACAACCTAATAAATCGACTGTGCGTTTTGGAATAAACCCTCAAAATATTCATGGTATTTCTGTGTCTGACCAACATGTTATTGCATTTGTTACATTGATAGCTAGGAGGGCCATCTTGTTGAAATGGAAGGATATATCAGCTCCTACTTTGTCATAATGGTTCTCTGAAGTGATGTTGTGTCTCAGCTTGGAGAAAATTAGAAGTCGAACCTTTGAACCTTAATTTGAATTTGAGAAGAAATGGGGCTCATTTGCTCGTTATTATCATTTCAGTTAACTGATAGATTTCCTCCACGATCTAAGTGTAATTTTTTTTTTATACATCTTTCTTTCTTGTTGGTGGTTTGATGTCTATTTTTAGAAGCTTTCTGTATGATGCATGGCTCCGGGGTTGTACCTCCAATGGGTTTCTTTTTTTTCTCTCACTTTTCTTACTTAGTAGGGTCTTTTTTTATTCACAAAAATTTTCAATCTTTAAGATAATTTCTTTTGTTTTGAGGCTTTGTGCGTGTTGTTACTTCAATGTACCTGCATTACTTTTGAATAATAATAATAATAAAAAGATTTGAAAAGAAAGGAATAGGTCAGTCATTGTATGTATAACACCAGGGTATAGTATTAGTGTGGGTGGGTCTGTCACTGTATTACATCAGGGAACAGTACCAGTGGGGATGGGTCAGTTACTGCAAAACACCAGGGTAAAAGACCGGTGCGGACAAGTCTGTCACTGTATAGCACCAGAGTATATTACCACTGAGTATGGATTTTTCACTATAACAGCAGGCTACAGAATTGGTGGGGGCTGGTCTGTCACCATATAACAGCATTGAACGGTAACAGTGGGGAGAGGTCTGTTACAATATAACACTTTTGAAAGGTGCTGGTGCAGACAGTTCTGTCATTATATAACACCAACATACATTACCAGAGGGGGCGTGTATGTCACAGTCTACCACCAGGATACAATACATGTGGGGACAGGCCTATCATTCTGTGGTACTGTATCAAAGTGGATGTGTTGTCCACAGTGTAAAACTAAGGAAGAGTACTGTGGGGACAGGGTGTGTCACTGTATAACAGCAGTGTACAGTACTCCTGTGGATGAACCTGTGACATTTTAACATCAATGTACAGGACTGTCACAGCATAACAATGGGATACAATACTGGAAAGAATGTGTTTATCACTGTAGAATGCTGTGGTGTTATATCCGCGGGATTGTGTCTGTCACTGTAGAATAGTGAGGTACAGTACCAGTGAGGACACTGTCCAACACTAGGGTAGAGTAACAGAGGGGTTGAGTTTATCACTGTATAACAATATTATATGTCCCAGGATATCCACGACTTTGTATCTGCCTGTCCGACCTGCGCTTGGAACAAGACATCATGCCAGCATCCTACGGGTCTGTTATGTCTGCTGCCTGTACACCCCACCCCCCACCCCTGTTCCCACCTCTCAGTAGGTTACATCACTGGCTTGCCCCATCTGAAGGAAACATTTTGGTCGCTGCGAATAGATTTTCCAAAGCTGCCCACTTCATTGCCCTGCCCAAGCTGCCATCGGCTTGAGAGACGGCCACACTCACGGCTCAACATGTGTTCAAGCCCTATGGCTTTCCTTAGGATGTAGCGTCTGATCGTGGACCACAGTTCACCTCCTGCTTTTGGAAAGCTTTCTGCTCTTTTCTAGGAGCCACAGCCAGCCTCTTGTCTGGCTTCCACCCCCAATCTAATGGCCAGACAGAGACAGTGAGCCAGGAGTTGGAGACAACCCTGCGCTGTCTTGCCTCTTCCAACCCCATGTCCTGGAGCTCCCAGTTGGTTTGGGCGGAGATCACCCAAAATAACCTCCAGTCGTCCTCCACCGGTATGTCTCCCTTTGAATGCCAGAAGGGATTCCAGCTCCTGCTCTTCCCTGATCAGGAGATCGACGCAGGATTTACTGCTGCTGAACAGCTTATCCTGTGCACCTGGAGACGAACCAGGGCTTTTCTGATGCGCGCCCAGAAACAACATTCCTGGCAGGCTGATCATCTCTGTCGACAGGTAAGGCCATTCAAGCCAGGACAGGAGGTCTGGTTGGCATCAAGGAATCTTCCCCAGAAAGTCAAGAGCCAGTAATCGGCACTGTGCTACATGGGACCATTTGTAGTGGAAAAGGCTGTCAACAAGGTGTCCTATAGGTTGCGTCTGCCAGCATCACTGAAGATCCACCCTGTGTTCCATGTTTCCCAGCTCAAGCCGGTTACTACTTCTCCCCGGCCCCAGTCACCCCACCTCCCCCTCCTCCCCGCCTGGTAGATGATTCCCTTGTCTATATGGTGCGGTGCCTCCTGGCATCTCGCCAGGTATGTGGTAAGGTCCAGTACCTTGTGGAATGGGAAAGGTAGGGCTCAGAAGAACGTACTTAAAACCCAGTGGAGGACATCTTAGACAAGTCACTGATCCAACACTTCCAGCGGACTCAGGTCTATGGCACTTCACGGGCTGTGCCTAGAGACATAGCCACGGATTTGGCAGCAGAGTAGATATGGCAATTGTGCTTGTGAATATCAATGTGTCCACTAATTATAAATTTAATGGTGACAGTATTTAACGCCATATTGATGGAGGAGACTAGAATACAGCACAGCAATGCTTTGCTACCCGTCTGCTTTCGGCCATGCCTGAGGTCGAGTCAACGGACTCTGAAGACTAGTGGTAATTGTTTTATATTTAGTTGTACTTTTCAGCCCCAGGATAGGTTACATATTTTATTTAAGAGTTTTAATTAACTGCTCTGTTTGGCCTAGCATTTATTGTTTTCTTTTTCCTTCAACACCATTTGCATTAAAGTCTGTGAACCATTGACCCGTGTCAGTGTCTCTCACTCCACACTTAGGCCATATCTGAACCTGGTGACAGTGGGGACATGTCCATAACAGTATAATACCATGATACAGTATTGGCGAGGCAGGTCTTTCGCTGTATAACACCGGGGTATATTACTCATGGGGATGGGTCTACACTGTATAGCACAGGGTTAAAGTGATTGTGTTTTAAGGGTCTGTCTCTGTCTAACACCAGGGTATCGTACCAGTGGGGGCAGGTTTATTAGTGTATTGCACTTGGTGCAGTGCCAGCGGGGATGATTCTGTCATTGTATAACAGTGTGGTAGGGACAGGTCTGTCACAGTATTACACAGGGGTGCAGTGCCGGTAGAGTTGTGTCTTTCATGATGTACAATGTCCTGTGTATGTTACTCAAAATGGCTTCTTTGGTTTGTTACCAGCAGGAATGCTTCTTTGGCGGATAAGTGTTTCTCTCGCCATTGTTTCGCTTTAGAATGGCTGATATGGTAATTGTATTCATTGGTTAATCAATGGGGAATGTTATTGTGTCTTGTGATGCTGGGAACTTGGGGGAGGGGTTTTCAGTGTGAGGGGGAGGTTGAGGAAGACGCTGAGGAAGGTGGACGTGTGCTGGACTGCTCGTAAGACCACCGGGGTGGTCCCAGGTGCGACGGCCGGATGGGTCGATTGGTTCGTTGATTGAGCTCCAACGAGTGCACTAAACAGACTGAAGTTTGATAAGTTGGCGCCTTTTGTTTTTTTCCATATATATATATATATATATATATATATATATATATATATATAGTATTGCCTGCTAATCTTTTAATTTTAGTAAACTCTTTAAAGTGTATTTCATAACGGTATTTGTTGTGGATTTGATACTGTTGGCGGGCGCGAGGCATAAACTCGATTCTCACAGCACCTGCGTGTACGGGAGGTGGGTTGGTGAGTGGCTGGATCTCCTTTTCCCCTAGACATATACCAGCCTGTTGGGTAAGTGTTACATTTGTGGGATGCTCGTCCCGGATTGGATTGTCAGTGGCTGTGGAATCGCGCAGGCAGCAGAGCGGAGATGGACAGACATAAGATTTTTTGTTGGTGCCAGTTTGAAGGTGTACCAGTACAGTACGCATGCGTAGTGAGCGGAGTGGATTTTCGAGTTTCGGGAGACGCGATAGTGAGGGGTTTAAGTTCGGTGAAGGGTATTGGGCAGGTAGAATTGGTAGCTAGACGGTGTGGTAAAGAGGCAGAGTCTAGCTGGGTGTTGGTTCGTACGAGTGCTGAAGTCAGGACGGTGGAACTGCCGGCGACGGTCAGTGTACCGGGGGAGGAGGGGCCGTGGGGGCTCCACTCCTACAAGGATGAGGCTGAGGAGACATCGGGGGAAGAGCTAGAGCTAGAGGTGGACCCCAGAGACGTGGCTGGCACTAGTAAAGGGAGGTGGGAGGAGGGAGTCGTGACTGCCCCGCTCCCCAGGTAGGGTGGAAGCCTCGGAGCTGGCAGCCGCACTTAACTCCCTGGTGGGAGTGGCCGAGAGGCCACGGCTGAAGCTGGGGGTGTTCTCCGGAGCCAAGCCTACTCTGGACTATGAGACCTGGATCGAGCTTATGTCTTTGATGTTAGAGGAGTGGCCAGGCTCGGAGGAGGAGAAGAGGCAGCGATTGCTGGGAAGTTTGAGGGGTTTAGCAGCCAAAACCGTCCGGGAGTTGAAAGCTGAGAAGCCTGGAGCCTCAGTGGAGGAATGCCTAGAAGTTTTGGAGGGAGCGTTTGGGTTGTCGGGGGAACCCTGGCTGCTTTTAGCAGAGTTTCAACGCCTGGAACAATGGAGGGGGAAAAGCTCTCCGAGTACATATTTCGGATGGAGGGGATGCTCTCGGGGCTGCGGCGCCGGGGGGTAGTGAAGGCGACTGACGTGGCTAG
Source organism: Hypanus sabinus (assembly GCF_030144855.1). Lineage (NCBI taxonomy): Eukaryota > Metazoa > Chordata > Chondrichthyes > Myliobatiformes > Dasyatidae > Hypanus > Hypanus sabinus. The sequence continues at coordinate 49,451,986 of NC_082706.1, forward strand.
CGTGAGGATGAGTCAGCTATTCAGTGGCTCTCTGGAGGAGGACAAGGTGGCGTGGACTATCCGGCAGGCTTATCGGAAAGGTCCCCCTCCATCCTTCGGGCAACTGATTAGAGAGGTGCGAGAGGAAGAGAGAGCGTTGGGGCGGAAAAGGGGCACGGGCCTATGGGAGCAATCCTCAGCGATACAGGAAGTGGTGGCTGAGTGGAGGAATGACAATCCCCCGGGGAGTAGGGAACCCCCTTTGGAGGGGAGGGACAGGGGAGGTACCTACTCTCAGGGGCGATCAGTGCAGTGGGTTGGGAGCGGGAGCCGTCCTGGGAGAGGAGGGGCGGCAGGCAGCGTGTACTTTAACTGTGGGAAAGAGAGGCATTTCAGGCGGGACTGTGGAAGGCCGAGGGTGTGCTATAGCTGTGGAGAGGAGGGAGACTTTAGGTGGGATTGTGAGAGACAAGGAGTCCCGCGGAGGACAAGCCCCCCTACGACTAAAAAGGGAGAGGTGTCGGGAAACTTAGGAGAGGCTCAGTAAGGGAACGGACTGGAGCCTCTGGAGGAACACGTTCCCAGAGATCAGCCGGAAGACCACCGGGTGCCCACGCCTCTGTTCCGGATGGGCTGGTAGGACCCCGTGACAGTGTGGGTCTACGGATAGAGGGAGTTTACACAAAAGCCGTTCTTGATACGGGATCACAGGTGACCTTATTGTACCGGTCTTTCTACAATCAATATCTAAAGCATTTGCCCGTAATCCCATTTGACGCCCTGCAGATTTGGGGTGTGATCGAGGGTGACTACCCGTATGATGGGTACCTATCGGTGAGATTGGAGTTCTCGGAGGGCGATGTGGGAGTGTCGGAAGCTATTGAGACGTTGGTGTTGGTGTGTCCTGACCCGGTGGAAACCGGTGGTGCTGCCCTCCTGGTGGGGACTAACTCCCCGTTGTGCGACGGCTCCCGGGAGCTTGTAAGGAGAAAGGGGGGGGGGGAAGACTTTCTGGAGACCCTCTCGGTGCATCCAGTGTTTCGAGCAGTGTTCGCAGAAGGGGTTGCCTCCCAAGGGCTGGACCCGGAGTGTAAACGAGGGACGGTGTGGTGTACGCAGGCGAGGCCCAAGGTGATCCGACCCGGGGAGGTAGCCCTAGTGATGGGGACCCCCAGATTCCCAGGAGTGCCGACGGGAGAAGCCCTGTTAGTAGACGCCCCAGACGATCTTGAAGGGGAGACACGATTTCTGGCGGGGGCGCTGGTGAGGCCCGAAGTGCAGAGACTAGGGGTGGTACATGCGAGGCGTATAGCTATAAGTGTCAGGAACACCACGGCAAGAGAAATCACCTTTAAGAGGGTAATGCCGCTGGCACGTCTGTTCCCGGTGACGGAATGTCTAGCGCACCAGTGAGGACCCCTAACGGGGAGGGATCAGAGCATCGAAGGGAGCTGACCGCTGAAGCCTTTAACTTCAGGGATTCCCCTGTGTCGCCGGAGTGGAAACACTGTCTAGTGGAGAAGATGCTGAAGATGGAAGCTGTTTTTTCTCGGGGCGAGTTTGATGTTGGCTGCTCCAAAAGCACTCACCCCACCATCCGGGTGACGGAAGACACCCCGATCCGAGAGAGATCCCGGCGGCTGGCTCCGGCAGATGTTGAGGATGTGCGGCAGCAATTGTGCAAGTTGAAGGAGGCCGGATTCATAGCTGAGTCTCGAAGTCCTTATGCGTCTCCAATAGTGGTGGCACGGAAGAAGAATGGGCGAGTGCGCATGTGTGTTGACTACAGGACGTTGAATCGGCGAACTGTCCCTGATCAATATACTGTCCCAAGAGTCGAGGATGCGTTGGCCTGCCTGAGCAGTGCGAAGTGGTTCAGTGTGCTGGATTTAAGAAGTGGGTATTACCAGATCCCGATGAGTGCGGGCGATAAAGAGAAGACCGCTTTTATCTGCCCGCTGGGGTTCTTTCAGTTGGAACGAATGCCCCAAGGCATATCGGGAGCCCCAGCCACCTTCCAGAGGCTCATGGAGAGAACTGTGGGGGATATGAATCTGTTAGAGGTGATGGTGTACCTGGACGATTTGATAGTGTTTGGATCGACTTTGGAGGAACATGAGGAGAGGCTGTTGAAGGTGTTGGGCCGGCTTAATGAAGAAGGGTTGAAGCTTTCCCTGGACAAATGCCAGTTCTGCAAGTCGTCGGTTAACTACATTGGCCATATCATTTCGCGAGAGGGAGTGGCTACTGATCCAACCAAGATAGAGGCTGTGACCACCTGGCCGAGACCCCAGAAAGTGAGTGCTCTGCGCTCATTTTTGGGGTTCTGTGGGTATTACCGGCGATTTGTGAAAGGATACGTCAAAGTGTGTCAGCTGTTGTGTGGCTATCCCCTGGTGGGAAAGAAGAGGACGGGGGACCAAAGGCAGGACGCTGGAGGATACTGGAACCCCCGGAACCTTTTGGCTCGAGATGGGATGATCAATGTGAAGAGGCGTTCCGATCTTTGAAAAGGGCACTGACCCAGGCCTCGGTGTTGGCTTTTGCCGATCCCCAGAAGCCATATGTGCTGCACACGGATGCCAGCCGAGAGGGTCTCGGGGCTGTTCTGTACCAGGAGCATGGCAAAGCATTGAGACCAGTAGCCTTTGTCAGCCAAAGCTTGTTACCATTGGAGAGAAACTATCCCACTCACAAGTTGGAGTTCCTGGCGCTGAAGTGGGCTGTGGTGGACAAGCTGGGCAATTACCTGTACGGAGCCAAGTTTGAGGTGAGAACGGACAACAATCCTCTCACTTATGTTTTGACCGGCGAAGCTGGATGCCACAGGACATCGGTGGCTGGCGGCCTTGTCGGTATATGATTTCAGCCTGAGGTACCGCCCCGGAAGCAAGAATGTCGATGCGGATGCGTTGTCACGTCGGGAGCCGGGGGAACAGGAGAGGGACAAGGAGTGGGAGAGTGTCCCTGCCCCTGGAGTGAAGGCGATGTGTCAGTTTGTTATCAGCGTGAAGGCCGAGGGAAGAGGGAGGCTGGAACGAGCCATGGACCATTTGGGGGTTTTTGACGATGCCATACCCCTAGTTTACTGTGACCTGACCGCACTGTGGACTAAACAGTTGCCAGAACTGAGTCCGGGGGAAGTGGCAACTGCTCAGCAAAATGACCCAGGCATTGGCACAGTGTGGAGAGCGGAGAGAAGGGGGATGGGGCGTTGGCTGAGAAGGCGAAACACCCATGCCTGCCTCTGTTTTTGAAGGAGTGGTCTCAGTTGATGTTAAAGAACAAAATCTTGTACCGGGTAACGGCGCCTCCGGACCAACCCCTCTGTTGGCAACTGGTCCTGCCGGAGGAGTATCGCCAGGCTGTACTCCAGGCCTTACATGATGATTCTGGACACTTGGGGGTGGAAAAGACCTATGGATTACTCAAAGACCGGTTCTACTGGCCCCGGATGAGGGGGGAGGTTGAAGAATACTGTAGGGGATGCAGTCGTTGCATCCGGAGGAAGACCCTGCCAGCGTTGGCGGCTCCACTGTCGCACTTGCAGAGTGCGGGACCTCTGGACTTGGTGTGTATGGATTTCCTGTCGATTGAGCCTGACACCAGCAACAACGCAAATGTCTTAGTCATCACCGATCATTACATTCGCTATGCTCAGGCATTTCCCACCAAGGATCAGAAGGCGACGACAGTGGTGAAGGTGTTATGGGAGAAGTATTTTGTGCATTACAGCCTTCCCAGGCGAATCCATAGTGATCAGGGGCGGGACTTTGAGAGCCGCCTTATCCATGAATTACTGACTATGCTTGGGGTTGAGAAATCTAGGACTACCCCTTAACACCCACAGGGAGATCCTCAGCCAGAGAGGTTCAACAGGACCCTGTTGGATATGCTCGGGACGCTGGAGATTGGGCAGAAAAGCAGGTGGAGTCGTCATATTGGACAATTGGTTCACTGTTACAATTGTACTCGCAATGATGCTACAGGGTATTCGCCCTATTATCTGATGTTCGGGCGGGAAGCGAGGTTGCCCATTGACGAGTGTTTCGGAGGTGGAGTGGGTGAATTACCTACCAAGTCCCATCTAAAGTACGTGTCCGACATGAAGAGGGAGTTACAGCGGGCGTACGAGTTGGCCGAGGTGGCGGCTACCAAACAAAATCAGAGGAATAAGATGCGGTATGATCGAAAGGTGAGGTTTGTCCAATTATTCCCGGGTGAGCGGGTCCTTTTACGGAATTTGGGACTCCCTGGTAAGCACAAGTTGGCAGATCGATGGGCGGCCAGCCCTTATGTAATAGAGAGCCAGATGCTGAACCTGCCAGTTTACCGGGTGAAACCCGAGGATGGAAAAGGGCCTATCAAGGTACTCCATCGGAATCACCTGCTGCCACTGGGTCAAGCGGTGCAGGTGGATAAGGAGCCCGAGTGGGAGGTTACGCCCAGTACAAGGACTCTGCGAGGGAGCGGAGAAAGGGAAGAGCCCACTGCTGAAGAGCGGGGACGGGTCCCTAACCTGGGAATGGATACCGATTCGGAAGAGGTCGACTCAGATGAGTGGGCTCTGTTCCCATTTACTGGTGCTCCAGTACCAGGAGAGGAGGCTCCTGGCCCTTCCCATACTGAATTGGGTGAGAGGAGGGAAGGTCTTAAGGGTCAGATGGAGAGGCAGCCAACATTGGTGGGAGAGAGGGTGGAACCCGAGCGTGAGCCGGAGAGATCTCAGGTGAGGGAGGATCCCTGTGAGGAAGGGGCGGGTCTGTCAGGTAGACCTGGGGTGTCCAAGACAGTGGGTTCGCAGGTGACGAGGGAGCCCAGTGGAGCAGAAGGGGTATGGAGATCTCAGAGGATTAGGCGCCCCCCCGGAGCGGTTAAACATATGTGGTTCCGGGAGAACCGAGTGTGATTTCTACTGTTCTGGGTAGTTATGTCACTGCTTTCTGCACCTGGGTTGGGTTTTGTGTGTTGCAAGAAGCTTTGGGGAACTCTAGTAATGCCATGAGGGCATGACATTTGCTGGTGGGGAGAGAATGTACAATGTCTTGTGTATGTTACTCAAAATGGCTTCTTTGCTTTGTTACGAGCAGGAATGCTTCTTTGGCGGAAAAGTGTTTCTCTCGCATTTGTTTCACTTTAGAATGGCTGATATGGTAATTGTATTCATTTGTTAATCAATGGGGAATGTTATTGTGTCTTGTGATGCTGGGAACTTGGGGGAGGGGTTTTCGCGGGTTTTTGGTGTGAGGGGGAGGCCGAGGAAGACGCCAAGGAAGGTGGACGTGTGCTGGACTGCTCGTAAGACCACCGGGGTGGTCCCAGGTGCGATGGTCGGATGGGTCGATTGTTTCGTTGATTGAGCTCCAACGAGTGCACTAAACAGACTGAACTTTGATAAGTTGGCGCCTTTTGTTTTTTTCCTTATATATATATTGTATTGCCTACTACTCTTTTAATTTTAGTAAACTCTTTAAAGTGTATTTCGTAACGGTATTTGTTGTGGGTTTGATACTGTTGGCGGGCGCGAGGCATAAACTCGATTCTCACAGCACCTGCGTGTACGGGAGGTGGGTTGGTGAGTTGCTGGAACTCTGTTTCCCCTAGACCAGGGGTCAGCAACCTTTACCACTGAAAGAGCCACTTGGACCCGTTTCCCACAGAAAAGAAAACACTGGGAGCCGCAAAACCCGTTTGACATTTAAAATGAAATAACACTGCATACAACGTTTTTTTGCCTTTATGCTATGTATAAACAAACTATAATGTGTTGCATTTATGAAATTGATGAACTCCTGCAGAGAAAACGAAATTACATTTCTGCATGCAACAAAAACATTTTGAACTCCGAAAAAAAGACGTTGGGTTGAAGGTTACTTTTAAGTAAAATACTCAACGTCTATTTGAGTCGTTCTTGTATTTATGAAAAACGCCAAACTTAAATTTGCCGCCAGCAGCAAACCAAAAATAACGTCAGCCAGCTGTCAGCCTGAAAAATAAAAGGACTATTTCACTGAACAATGAAAAAATATGAATATACATAAAATAATAGGCAATTAAAATATTTATCATACTTGGTTAATGGGATTTCTGCTCCTGGACCTCAGCGCACAGCGTCTGCACATCAGGGCTGTATGACGTGACCTTCATCTTTACACAGGATCGCAAGCTGTCATCTGTGAGGCATCCGCGATGTTTGTTTTTAATAAAGTTCATGTTGGAGAATACCTGCTCACATACATATGTGGATCCAAAGATCGACAGGACTCCAAGCGCATACTTTTTCATGTTTACATAAATGTCGGGCATAGCATTCCATGTTTCGAACACAAGTTTGTCCGGTTTTGGAAGGTTTTCAATATCACTCCATTTGTGATTCTGAGCAAGAACGGCCTTCTGACGGGCAACATCTTCAAGGTCTGCTGTCAAGCGTCTAAACTTGGACACCCATATGTCTTTGTCGGCTATGTCGGCCAGTTCCATCTCAAGATCAGGTTGACTCACACCTGCCAATGCAGTCGTATTCAGTAGGGAAGGATCGATGCTTAAGGGAGTGACCGGGAAGGATAATGTGTTTTTTTCCTCTCTGAACTCACAGAAGCGTTTCCCAAACGATGTTTGCATTGCGATGATTGCAGAATGTAAATACTCCGAAATTATCATGTCGTGACCTTGTTTGAACTCTCTCAAATTGGGGAAGTGAGACAAAGTGCCTTTCTGTAAATCTCTGGCAAGCACTGTCAACTTGCGCTCGAATGCCAAAACATCCTCCAACATGTGCAGGGCTGTGCGTCCTTTCCCCTGAAGAGCTGTGTTCAGCGTGTTCAGGTGCGCTGTCATGTCTACCATGAAGTGTAGCTTTTCCAGCCACTCTGGCTGTTCCAGCTCAGGAAAGGTGAGCCCTTTGCTGCCCAGGAAAGTTTTCACTTCTTCCAGACACGCGACAAAGCGTTTCAGCACCTCCCCTTTGGACAGCCACCGGACTTTGTTGTGCAGCAGGAGATCAGAATATGCGCTTTCCATCTCGTCCAGTAACAAACGGAATTGACGGTGATTTAAACTTTTTGCCATTATTTTATTGACAATCTGAATGACAACATCCATTACTTCTGTGCATTCCGGAGGAAATGTTTGAGCGCACAGTGCCTCTTGGTGCAAGATGCAGTGAAAAGTCTGCAGCTTTCTGTCCAGCGACTTCTGCAGTAAAGCCACAAATCCCTTGTGCGTTCCCGTCATATTCGGAGCCCCATCAGTAGCTACTGACACCAGATGGGTGGTCTTTATTCCTTTGGCTCTTAAACAATTCAAGACAGCCTCACAGATGTCCTCCCCCCGTGTTTGGTCTTTTAGAGGTATCAACTCAATCATTTCTTCCTGTGGCCCGGCAGAACAGCGCTATTTGTTCAATATCACCTTTGTCTTTAGACTCGTCACAGGCAATCGAGTAGGCCACAGCTGAATTGATGTCTTTAATTTGCTGTCTTGTGATGTCTTCTGCCATTTTTATGGTTCTGTCTTTGACAGTCTTTGCAGAGAGGGGCATATCCCTGATTTTCTGCACAATTTCACTCTTGTTTTTAAAGTCCGTGAATAGATGTTCTGAAATCTTAATGAAAGATTCTTTTATATATTCACCATCTGTAAACTGCTTCCCGTGCCTGACTATTTCCTGAGCGGCAATATAACTAGCGTATGTCGTTGATTTTCCAGACTTCATCCATTTCTGGAAATGATTTTTGCTCAGATCAACCTTCCGCATCAGTTCCGAAACGGCTTTTTTTCTCTCATCTCCATCCGGATATTTTTGAGCAAAGGCTGCGTGTTTACTCTGGAAATGCCTTGCGACATTTGACTTTTTGTTGTTTGCTAGTTTCTCATTGCATATTAAGCATACCGGTAAACCAGTCTCGTCAACAGTGAAAGCAAATGAATCTGTCCACGTATCATTAAACGTTCTGTTTTCTTCAGTCACTTTTCTTTTTTTAGAATTCTCCATAGTTGGCTTACCTTGGATCGAAAAATTAAAGAAATCGCGCACTGGCGGGTGTCAGGTATTGGCAGTGGTGACGTATATTAATAGCGATAAAAACACGTTGTAGCGGTGTGCTCACGCAGTCAGTAAACTGCAGTCGAATAACTTTATTCGAACTAAACAGCCTTGCTTTTAAGCCTCCCTCAACCCAGCCCCCATGGACGCAGATGCTGCAAAAGACACGTACTCACAAACCCCCGTAGGCTATCTCCCTTAGCCGGAATGCTGGCTAATTGTGAGCCGTTTCGGATGTGCCAGGAAATGTGTCGCCACACTTAGATTGTACAAGATCACCATAATCTTCAAATTTAGAATTACATTTCAAAAGCTAACAAACTAACATAAAATACATTTTAATTAAATACTGACCAATTATTTCCCAAAGCCACAGGGAGCCGCAGCACAGAGGTGAAAGAGCCACAAATGGCTCGGGAGCCGCAGGTTGCCGACCCCCGCCCTAGACATATACCAGCCTGTTGGGTAAGTGTTACAATGATATAACTTTGCAGTACAGTTCCAGCAGCGACGAGTCTGTCACCATAAAGCACTTGGGTACGGTACTGGATCTGTCATTGATATCATATGATTGCATATGATAAAATGGGACAAATTCAGCATGGTTCCCTTACGGGAAAATATTGCCTGACAAATCTGTTAGAATTCTTTGAGGAAATAACAAGCAGGCTGGACAACTGAGAATTGGATATTTGCTCTTGGATTTTTAAAAAACCGTTGACAAACCATGAGACTGCTTAGCAGGATAACAGCCCATGGTATTACAGGAAAAATACCAGCAAGGATAGCTTTTGCTCATTTAGTCTGAAAAATGGTGCCCATGTATATCGGCGACTCTCTGCGGGCTGCTTGAAATGTACCAGTTTCCCTCTTACGTAAACTCATTTTGAACTACTTTTTCTGCGAATTCCCCCTTAACAACTAACTATGAAATTACATCAATGATCTTCAGCTTTCATGGTTAAATGCGGCGCAGTAAAGTGTCAACACCAAGGCCAAAGGCCGAAAATGCAGAGGGATGAGGCCTCCTCTGCCTACCATCTTAATAAATAATGTACAGTCACTTGAAAATAAGACTGATGCTCTCAGGGCAAGGCTGCTGTATCAGAGGCAGATCTGAACTGTTTGTTGCATTGAGGCTTGGTTAACAGTGAACATGCAGCATGTAGCGATACGACCGGAAGCTTTTACGATTTTCAGAATGGATAGAACCTAAAATTCTGATAAGGAACCAGGTGGTGGCGTGTGTTTGTTTTTCCCAGTGAATTCTCGTTGGTGTATTGATGTTGGGGTTAGTAAATCACGGATAAATCCCAGCATGGATGGGAAGCATGCCAGCTGTGGATCAGACAGGCACCCGGGACCACTTGCTTCGAAGTCCGGTGCGAATGCCTCTATACCACTGGCCGGATATCAGCAGAAAAGAGAGTTCATTTTCTACAGGCGGGTGTGTGTTTTGCTGGCTTCCCGTCCTTTGTCTACTATTTGGAACAGTGAAAGTGGTGGGCAGGGAAACCGCCTTGTAATACCGAAAAACCTATTATATGGTTACATCCCCACTATATTGTTCCTGGCTACGAAGCTCTGTGCTTTGAATAGAAGGAAGTGGAATGGAACTGGCAGCAGAAGATTCATTGGGGAGTGGGTGCTTCATTCAAAGGTGGATGGAAGAGCGGGGCGGGAGAGTAAGTGCTTTAGGAGCTGCTATGAACAGGAATATCTGCACTGTGGGTTATGCAGTTCAGTAGGAATCACAATAATTTAAGGATCTCCAGAGAAGATTTCAGCTGCCTGCTTTCCTCACTCTCCCAGAGAGCAGGAGTGAAGCATACTCTATTCTGTAGGTGCTCACTCCTCATCTCCCAGTCCTTCCTTCTCACCACCTCTTCCTCCTCACCACACATCAGCCCTCACCCCCTCTCCCTCCTCACATCCCCTCTCACAGCGCGGTGCTCCCTCCTCACAACCCACTACCCTCACTGCCCCCACAACAATTCTCCGTCCTCATAGACCCTTCATAATCAATACATATACTGTGTAGGAAAGGGGGACTATGAGAAGAATGAGGGCAGCAGAAAAGGCGATGAGAAAAAAACTGAGAAAGTGAGGGGGAGGGGAGAGAGAGAAGGAGCAGAGAGAGGGAGAATGGGAGTAAGAGAGAGTGTGGGGGATGCTCTCTTTATCTCCATCTCCTTGACTACTCCCAACATCACACTCTCTCCTACTCTCGCACACTCCCCCCACTTACTCTCTCCATCACTATCGCCCCCTTGCCGCATCTCTCTTGCATCTTATCCTTTATGTGGAGTGGGATATCAGCACTGATCCATTTATGATTGGCCGCTGTGGATACGCGCAGTAACTGAAATGTTCCTGTGCACATAGCTTTTGTTGCCGCGCAGCATACCAGAAATATAGCAACTGCCTGAGCAACATTGTGTGACGCAAAGGAGAGATGTGATATTAAACGAGGCATGTAAAAGAAGTGTCAATTATGCGGAATATAAAAATGAACAGCGTTCAGCAGGTCGTTGGTTAAAAGGGGAAAGATAGATGAATTGGCTATTATATGGAATGTGATGATGTATCATTTAAACCACTAAATGAAGTAAGATGGTTTGTCAAGTCATCTTGCTGTTAATATGTCAATGAGGAGTTACAAAGCTTTGCTCCAGTATAGAGCAAAGGGAAAAAAGAAAGTTAATGAATGTAATGATTCAATCAGCAACTACTGCGAGGAAATCTACAGATGCTGGAAATTCAAACACACACAAAATGCTGGTGGAACACTGCATCTGATGCTGCCTGGCCTGCTGTGTTCCACTAGCATTTTGTGTGTGTTGTTTCTTAATTGTAAATCTCTTTGATGTGAACCTTTTCAAGTTACTTTACCTGTATACTCCAGACCTTCCCCTTTTCCATTTTCTTACAGAGGAACTCTTTGCAGTCTGCTGATTAGAGCGCATCGATAGATCTTAAGCATTTTACAATAATGTATTTTACAGAAGTTCTCACCGCTGTGACTGTGGATTACAACTGTAACCATCCTGATCGGGAATATTTCATGATTCCCACCGTAGCTGCAAAGTTAAGCTTCCTACCCCTGAGGACGCTAGGATTTGTAAGCAGGGAGCCAGTTGTCCAGAGGATAAGAATGATGAGCACATTTCCTTTAGGATAACACCATGGAGTGGGACAAACGAAGTCAAATGTGAACATGGATCTAACCGCACAACCTTCCCCAGATAAACAAGAACTTTCACATCTGGGCCCTGTAGGGAGGAGCTCCCAGGGAGTGGGACAGTTATCCCAAGGTTCAGACACAGCAATGGAGAACGAACTGTAGACAGATTTCTGGGGGATTACGGTAGAGGGACAATGCTAGGTGTGTGGTGTTCCACTGCTACTCCTGCTGCCCTCGTCTTTCCGGCTGTGCGGGAGAAGTGGGTGTTTCGTAAAGAGCTATCGGAATGGCCCTGGTGAGTAACCGCGGTGCGTTATGCAGACAGTGAACACTGTGCGCCGGTGGCAGAGGAAGAAGGTGTTTAGCGTATGTGGGTGGCATGCCGAAGGAGTGGCTGCTTCGCCCCGGATATTGTTGAGAGTTTCCGGAACAATACAACAGGAGGCAAGTAACTCGGCGGATTAATCTAAGTAATAACAGGCCAGTGAACTTTAAATGACACATCGAGAACAAATCCAGTCCAGCATTACAATATTTATTTACTTAAAGCAAAGCGTTTTTTAATGCTCGTTTTACAGTGAGATCAGTAGAGAGATGAGAGTGTGTTTAAGTGGAATTAATTTAGGACTGATACGGTAATGTGGGGAAAGAGCAGTGCAGTGGGATTAGTTCGGGGACTGATACAGGACTGTTGTAAATGGTGGAAATTGAAAGCTGTTGGGGACAGATATGGATCTGTGAGGTTTTGACATTGACAGGTGTGAGTGGAGAAAAGGACAGTGTAATTAGTTTGGGAATTGACAAAAGGCTGCGAGTGACAGCGGGGAATAGGAATAGTTTGAGGGACTGGATGCAGGCTTGGGCCAAAGTGGGGTAGTGTGGTTAGTTTGGAGACTGATGCAGACTTATGTGAATTGGGGAAACTGGGAGATATTGGGGGCAGATATAAGGCTGCGGAGAATAATCACAGCGAGGGATGTCTGAGATGGGGCATAGTGGGATTATCTTGCGGACTTCCACTCCCCCTGTACCCTCCCGTGCCCCACTGAATTAAAGATACTACAAAAGAGACACAAGCTCGGGTTGTGGAGGGGAGGGATGTTGGGGTGTGGAAATGATGGCGGAGAGGGAGAGCGGGTTGTGGGGGAGAGGAAGTCAGAATGAGGGAGAGTTGGGGAGGGAAACGGGCAATAGATTCAATGCTCTGAAAGCTGAATCTTCTGTCTGACCCTCTCCTTGAGGTGAGAGTAGGGTTGTGGGATTAGTTTGGAGACTGATACAGACATGCGTAGATTGGGGGAGGCAGAGGGATGTTTGGGGCCAATATAGGCTGAGATGAGTAATTGTGGAATGGGGATTCTCTTGGAAAATCAGATATGGAGGTCATTAAGATTCGTTTGAGGACTTTCCTTTCCTCTGCCACTTCCCCTGATGCCACTGGATAGAAGTTACTTCTAAAGAAGCACCAACTATGGTTGTGAAGAGGAGAGAATGTAGGGTGAGGAAATGACAGCAGGGTAGGAGAGTGGATTGCGGAGAGGAGGAGATGCGGAGTGCTGAGGGGTGGATTCGAGGCTCTGAAAGCAGAATATCTGTCTCTGTCCTCAACTGTTGACCCCCTTCATGCCCAGCAAGTTGATGTAACTGCCATCAAAATGCAACACTCTAGAGTACAGTCGCCCACAATACCAGCAGCAGGGTGATGAGGAGAGGGTGGGTATTAATGGCAGAAGCAGTGTTATTGTCCGTGACTGTCAATGTGGTGCGTGCTAGAGTGCTCTGCCGCGGAGTGCTGTGAGTTTGTGTGGTGGACGATGATGTAGCTGTCCCTGGTGTCATAGGGTTATCCTGGAATCCATTATTACACTGGTTTTCCTGGCAACAGGTGACATTGCTGCGTCTCATACCAAATAATACATTGATGGTCTGCTCATTGCAGAGTGATTCCGAGGCACAGCCCTTGGTGATCTGGCTGGTGTTGCCTATGGTGGGAGAAGGAAACAGGATGTCCATTAGCCACTTTCTCACGAGTCAGGTCAACAAACAGCGCTCATGAGTTCTTTCCCTCAAACCAAATGAGCAGGAATGACGGGCTCTGAACAGGAAATGTTTCATGGATCCACAATGGGACCACGGCTGTTTAGGATCTATATCCACTATTGGGCTAAAGTACTTAAGGATAGGTTCGTAAGTTTTCAGACAATACAAAGATTGGTGGTCTTCTGGATAGTGTAGAAGTCTCCCAGTGATACGCACAAGCTATTCGGCATATGTTGGAAATCAAGAGTAACACATACAAAATGCAGGAGGACGATTTTGGAAAATACCCTGCAACAGAATCGGTTGACTGGTTATAATTTTCCATAGATGCTGCCTGGCTTACTGAGACCCTGGACAGATAAATGGCAGCTGGAGTTACTCCAGGCAAATGCAATGTGTTGAACTCTGGGTGGTGAGATATAAAGAGACGGAGATAGAAAGGACAATGGCAGGGCCCTCTTCAGCATTAAGATGCCCAGTGATTTTAACGTCCACATCCATGTTCATTGAATGTGGTTGCACTGGTTGATATGGCAGTAAAGTTGACGTGCAAGAGTCCGGAAGCATCGTTGCATTTTCAAAAGGCTGCGTCTGGAGCATTGCATTAAGTTCTGGTCATTCTGTCATAGAAACAATGTGAAGACAATGGAGAGCATGGAGAGAAGGTTCACCAGGATGCTGCCTGGATTGGAGACTGTGAGATACGAGGAAGGATAGGACACACTTGGGTTGCTTTCTCTGTAGAGTCAGGAGCTGATGGGACATCTCATAGATGTTTATGACATTATCAGAAGCATTGATAATGTATACAGCTGGCATCATTTTATCCCAGGTTAGAAATATCCATTACCAGAGGGTTGCATTTAAAGTGAGAGAGGGGAATGTTCACAGGAGATGTACGGGGCACTTGTATTTTCTACAGAAAGAGTAGGGGCTGCATGGGATATACTCAGTGATGCTGGTGGAACAGAGCACTGAGACGTGTCAAAGGGCTGTTAGACATATCAATGAGCAGAGAATCCAGGCATACGGGCACTATGTCGGCAGAATGGATTGGATGTCATTAGACTAATGTCGTTTGCTAATACATTGCAGAACGAGGGACCTGATCCTTTGTTGTACAAAATACCAGGTTGTCAATAGAAGATTGCAGAGAGAGCAGAGAACCCAAAAGATGGGTGGATTGACCAAGTGGTGTAACTTCAGCGGTGTTGTGGATGGACGTGGTGGGGGTAGGGTGGAAGGACAGAACTTACCGATGATACTTGTGGCGTGAATACAACGGTTCTGTTCCCCGTGGCAACTGACAGCGGCCATCGATTGGTTACACGCAGTTTCAGTTAACGTTAAACAACCCTCGCATTCCAGACCATTCAATGTCATATTCTCCTTCTCTGCAAATGGAATGCACACCATCACTAGAGCATGTCCTATCTCTTGATATTCAGTGATGTCCCCACTTCGCTTGCTTAGATGATCTCTGCTTAGAGACTGAGCCATACGTGGTACACTCAATCCTTTCCCCATCGCTAGGTTCTCAGTGTGGGTCAGAGAGGGGAGTCCTATGAAGGTTGACCAATAAGGACCCTCCAGTCTAAAGGGACCAGTCAGGATGTGATAGGGCACTTTCCACTTCCTGGGTGGGATTCTCCATGCATTCAATTGGGAGTATTATATATGCCCCCTAGTAGCAGCAGAGAAATCGAGGAGCAGATTGGGAGGCAGATTTTGGACAAGTGCAAAAATGACAGGTTTGTTATCATGGGTGACTTTAACTTCCCTAATATTGATTGGTACCTGATTCGTTCCAATGTTTTAGACGGGACAGGAAGTGAGTCCAGGATGGATTCCTGTCACAATGTGTTGACAGGCCTACTAGGGGGAATGCCATACTAGATCTAGTATTAGGTAATGAACTGGGTCTGGTCACAGATCTCTCAATGGGTGTGCATCTGGGGGACAGTGATCACCGCTCCCTGGTCTTTAACATTGTCATGGAAAAGGATAAAATCAGAGAGGGCAGGAATTTTTTTAATTGGGGAAGGGCAAATTATGAGGCTATAAGCCTAGAACTTGCGGCTGTGAATTAGGATGAAGTTTTTGCAGGGAAATATACTATGGAGATGTGGTCGTTATTTTGGGATATCTTGCAGGATGTTAGGGACAGATTTGTACCAATGTGGAAGATAAAGAATGGTAGGGTGAAGGAATCATGGGTAACAAGTGAGGGAAAATCTAGTCAGGTGGAAGAAGACAGCCTACATGAGGTTTTGGAAGCTAAGATAAGAGGGGTCTATTGAGGAATATAGGGTAGCAAGAAAGGACTAAGGCATTCTTCAATTATGTGAAGAATAAAAGGATGACAGGAGTGAAGATGGGACCGATTAGATAAAAGTGGGAAGATGTGCCTGGAGGCTGTGGAAGTGAGCAAGGTCCTCAATGAATACTTCTGTTCGGTATTCACCAATGAGAGGGAACTTGATGCCGGTGACGACAATATGAGTGAGGTTGATGATCTGGAGCATGTTGATATTAAGGGAGAGGAGGTGTGGGAGCTCTTAAAATACATTAGGATGGATAGGTCCCCGGAGCTTGATGGAATATTCCCCAGGCTGCTCCACGAGTCGAGGGAAGAGATTGCTGAGTCTCTGGCTAGGATCTTTATGTCCTCGTTGTTGACGGGAATGGTAGCAGAGGACTGGAGGGAGGCAGATGTTGTCCCCTTGTTCAAAAAGGGTAGAAGGGATAGTCCGGGTAATTATAGACCAGTGAGCCATATGTCTGTGGTGGGAAAGCTGTTGGAAAAGATTCTTAGATATAGGATCTATGGGCATTTAGAGAATCATGGTCTGATCAGGGACAGTTGGCATGGCTTTGTAAAGGGCAGATCGTGTCTATCAAGCCTGATAGGTTTCTTTGTGGAGGTGACCAGGCATATAGATGAGGGTAGTGCAGTGGTTGTGATCTACATGGATTTTAGTAAGGCATTTGACAAGGTTCTATATGGTAAGCTTATTCTGAAAGTCAGAAGGCATGGGATCCAGGGAAGTTTGGCCAGGTGGATTCAGAATTGGCTTGCCTACAGAAGGCAGAGGGTCTTGGTGGAGGGAGTACATTTGGATTAGAGGGTTGTGACTAGTGGTGTCCCAGAAGGATCAGTTTTGGGACCTCTACTTTTTGTGATTTTTATTGACGACCTGGATGTGGGGGTAGATGGGTGAGATGGCAAGTTTGCAGACGACACAAAGATTGGTGGTGTTGTGGATAGTGTTGAGGATTGTCGAAGATTGCAGAGAGACATTGATAAGATACAGAAGTGGGCTGAGCAGTGGCAGATGGAGTTCAACCTGGAGAAGTGTGAGGTGGTGCACTTTGGAAGGAGAAACTCCAAGGCAGAGTGCAACGTAAATGGCAGGATACCTGGAAGTGTGGAGGAGCAGAGGGATCTGGGAGTACATGTCCACAGATCCCTGAACATTGCCTCACAGTTAGATAGGGTAGTTAAGAAAGCTCATGGAGTGTTCACTTTCATAAGTTGAGGGATAGAGTTTAAGAGTCTTGGAGTAATGATGCAGCTCTGTAAAACTCTGGTTAGGCTACACTTGGAGTGCTGTGTCCAGTTCTGATCGCCTCACTATAAGAATGATGTGGAAACATTGGAAAAGGTACAGAGTAGATTTACCAGGATGCTGCCTAGAGTATGCATTATGATTGGAGATGAAGGGAGCTAGGGTTTACTCTCTGCAGAGAAGGAGAATGAGAGGAGACATGATGGAGGTGTACAAGATATTAAGAGGAATAGACAGAGTGGAGAGCCAGCGCCTCTTCCCCAGGACACCACTGCTCAATACCAGAAGACATGGCTTTAAGGTAAGGGGTGGGAAGTTCAAGGAGGATATTAGAGGAAGGTTTTTTACTCAGAGAGTGGTTGGTGTGTGGAATGCATTGCATAAGTCAGTGGTGGAGGGAGATACACTAGTGAAATTTAAGAGACTACTAGACAGGTATGTGGAGGAATTTAAGGTGGGGGTTTATATGGGAGGCAGGGTTTAAGGGTCGGCACAATATTGTGGGCAGAAGGGCCTGTACTGTGCTATACTGTTCTATGTTCAACATCCGCCACATTATGGTGCTGCCCTCTACAGGTCAGGGGTTGAGTGGGACTTTCTTTAATTCCCTGCGTGAGTGCACTACATAAACACACAAGACATGTGGCACTGTCTGGTATAAAGCAGCCGGCTCGATCAGCAGCGCACCCTCCCAAAGATTGGCTGCAGGCAAAAAGATGGAACAGAAATGGCCTTTTCTGGCTGGTTGCTGGTCAGTAGTGGTGTGCCAGAGACGCCGCTGTCGAGACCGCTTCTTTTCATGTTGTATGTCATTGACTTGGGAAACGGAATGGAATTTTTTGTGGCTAAGTTTGGGGAGGATCTGAAGATAGTTGCAGGGACATGTAGTAATGTGGAAGCAGAGAATCCACAGAAGGACAAGCAAGTTAGGGGTGTTGACAAATGGGTGGCAGATAGAAGATAATACAGGAATGTGTATGGTCATGCACTTTGCTAGTAGGAATGAAGGTGTATACTGTTATCTCAATGGAGAGAAGTTGTCTCAGAAGTCAGAGATACAAAGGGACTTGAGAGTTCTCCTGCAGGGTTCCCTAAAGGTTAACTTGCAGATTGAGTCGGTGATAAGGACTGCAAATGTAGTGTTGTCATTCATTTTGAGAAGACTGGAGCATAAAAGCAAAGGGGTAAAGCTAAGGCTTTACAAAGCATTTTTTGGACCGAACTTGAGGTATTCTGTGCTATTTTGTGCCCTTTTTCTAAGAAAAGATGTGCTATCATTGGAGAGCGGGTTCAGGAAAATGATTCCGTGAATGAAAGTGTTTACACATGAGGAGTGTTTGATGCCTCTGGGTCTGTACTCGTCTGAGGTTTGAAGAAATACTGGAGAATCTCTTTGAAACCTATTGGATGTCGAAAGGCTTAGATAGACGGGGTATGCAGAGTCTACTTTTTATGCACCAGAGGATGATATTAGCAGCGTCTCCATCCTGAGTCTGTACGGGATGCAAATTGAGAACAGATCTGCCTTAAATATTGTCAGTACTGTTGGATGGACAATGAGGATGGAGTGCAGTTTGAAGGTTGGTGAGGAGGGATCGCCATGGTGTGGAAAGGGTGGTGACGGGCCGAAGAGGATCTGCTGGTGGACTTGTTCCTGGGCCTGGCCAAAATGGCTATTCACGTGTTTATGCGGCGATTTTCAAGGGCTCTGCCAGAGCCAACACCCTGCTCCTCTTCTGAGGATACGTTCGTGCCCGGCTGTTGATGGAGAGGGAGCATGCGGTCACAATGGGTACAGTGGTGAATTTCTAGAAGCGGTTTCATCTCCCCCTGCCCCGGAAAATTAACTGTTTTATAGATAATATATAGCAATATTTTAATTTGAATTTTATCACTGTCTTGCAAATATTGAATATTTGTATTTTGTGTACTTCATGTGTAAATAAAGGTTTATCATTTTTTTAAAAGGAAAAAAGGACAGGGTGCTGAAGGAGTGCACTTGAGGTGAGAGCGCTCGCTGCAGCTGATGCGATGAGAAAGAGGCACACAGAGAGTGCCAGTGAAGAAGGAGTGCCATGGTGTGAAAGGGTCGGCGCGGAGGGATCGTCATGTTACGGGTTCTTGCTGTGTATGAAAAGAAATTAGAACGTCTGTACAGAAAGGGTCAGTATCAATTATTTGACAGCATGCGGCATGTTTTTGCAAAGCGGCAGAAAATGTGAGGGAGAGAAACAAGAGAGTGTGAGGGAGAGGGGAAGTGGGGGTCGCGAAGGAGAGATGACAGCAGAAAGGGGTGGAGAGAAAGAAAAAATGGCGGTGGAAAAATGAGGGACAGCGAAGAGAGCGCGTGTGGACTGTCCTAGCAACTCTGTACCTGGTTCCACCTGACTGTTGCACAGGTCCGAGTTACAACAGGCAGTGTGCACGAAGACGGAAGTCCGGCCGCTGTTGAAGGAGATGACATCGGTGCAGATTCCGCAGCCAAAAAGCGTTCGCTGGACCTCAATGAATCCTGTGGAGACATCTCTTAGCATTACACTAGCCCCTGGTACATCCCGTCGTGCTCCCAACACCTATCCAATCTCACCGTCTGACATTCCCTCACAGTCCTCCTGCCCACTTCGTCTCTCAGCTCTCTCGCTCTTCCTTCCTCACCCCGTCACCTTCTCACTCTCTCCCTGACCCGTTTGCCCCCTGTTCAATTTGACCACCTCAATATCCCTTCCCCCACTGCTCCTCCGATGACTCTATCCGCATCTGCCATCTCAATCTCCTGCCCTTCCTTTTCTCTCCATCGCCTACTTGCCCCCAACCCTCCCCTGACCCTGCTCCTTTCTCTTCTTATCCTACCTTCGCCTTCCCCTCGCACAGTCCGCCAGTTTTTCTTCTCGATCCCCCTATGATGTTGTCCAAGTTGCATGCCATCTTGGACAATTACTCCCATCCACTCCATAAAGTACTGGTTAGGCGCAGGAGTACATTCAGCCAGATCCTCATTCCACTGAGATGTAACACTAAGCGTCATAGGAAGTCATTCCTGCCTGTGGCCATCAAACTTCCCCTCAGATTGTGAGCCAGTAGGTTGGTCCTGGATTTATTTCCACTTGGCATGATTAACTTATTATTATTTAATTATTTATGGTTTTATATTGCTATATTTCTATAGTATTCTATAGTAAATTGGGTGGCTGTAACCAAACCCAATTTCCCTCGGGATCAATAAAGTATGTCTGTCTGTCTGTATCCATTTCCTCATTATTGTGTCTATTCACTTCTTTGTTCGCTTGCCAGTGCCATGCCCACCCCTCAATTGTCCACTCTGCCTGTTATACTCCAAATAGCTGTTGGGTGGTCCTGGTACTACCTGAATTCGGTAAAAGCAACTTTGTCCGGATGGTGATGGTGATGCAAGTAAGGTTCAAGGTGTCGTTACAGGTGACGTTTCTCTGACCCAGGCCGCAGTTCTCTCTGGAACTGTCGCAGGCATAACACTGGAGAGAGTGGCCTGAAGTGAGGAAAGGAGTCAGGAACATACTGTTAGAATACGTCCTCAGATGCTCCTGAGATCTCTCACGGCCAAATGGCCGTGAAAACCCACCAACTTCCCTCTCACTCCTCTCTCCCTATAAGCACTCCACCCAATCCCCTCTCCCACCCTCTCTCCCTTGAAACAATCCACTAGCTCCCATCTCCTATCATCACTCCCCAGTCCCACACTCTCTTCTCGATATCCTTCCCCCAAACCTCAAACATCATCCCGTCCCTTTAGCCTACCTCTACCCCTTAGCTCCCCACTCAACAGCCACCACCAACACTATTCGTGGAGTTACAATTTGAACAAATCTGTGCACAGAGCTTCCTCTAACTGTGTCTACACCCATTTCACTCTGTAACACCATCCTGCCCCTTCACACTTCCCTCTCACTGTGAACCCTTTTGGCCCTAAAGACCTCCCTATCTCTGTAACCTACTCCAATTTCCACACCACGGTCTCTGAGCCACTCACCCCCATGCATTTCACAGAGTAATTGTATGATGTTGCCATCCGTCCATTGGAAGAAACCCTATCCCCGTTGCTCCCCGCTTTCGGGTAGAATAAACCCTAGATGATATGCAATCCTACCGCTTTCAGAATCCTGACTGTTCGGCAAACCCCTCACCCGACCCCCAACTTCGTTTAAATTCCACAAAACTGCTACACTACTGCATAGCATCTTTTAAAAAGAAGATTAAATGTGGTTGGTCTGGGATGGTTATTAATGAAAGACCCAACCAATAATGTAGAGAAGGTGGGGCGGATGTGCTGCATGGTCCAGGCTATTGGTTTTTGTCATCCACATACATCTCGCACCGAAGAACACAGCACACAGCAGCTCTGGGAGCTGCAGTTCGCTGTAATCGGCCACTGGAAAGTGACAGTAATAGGTAATTAACCCACAGTAAAAGAAGCAATAGTGGACAAGGACATGTTGGAAGAACTGAATACGTCTTCACTGTGCAAAACACTAGCAGTATGCCGCAGGCTCTGGGATGTCAGAGGGCAGAAGTGAGTGAAGTTGTGGTTGCTAGGGAGATGATGCTTGGGAAAGTGAATGTTCTGAAGGTAGTTAGGTCACCCGGTTCAGATAATCTACACCCCAGTGTTCTGATAGAGGAGGCTAAAGAGATTGTGATGGCATTAGTAATGATCTTTCAAGAATCAGTGGATTCTGGCATTTTTCTGGAGGACTGGAAAATTGCAAATGTCACTTCACTCTTCAAACAGGAAATTGTAGGCTTGTTAGTCTGACCTCAAAGGTTTGGAAGATGTTGGAGTCATTGCTAAAGATGTGGTTTCGGGATACTTGGAGCCACATGATAAAATATGGTGAAGTCAGGATAGATTCCTTCCACTGGAATTCTTTGAAGAAACAACAAATAGGACGTGGAAAGCAGAATATGAGGATGTTGTGAACTTGGACTATCAGAAGGCCTTTGATAAGATGCCACACACGAGTCTGCTTCATAGCTTTAGAGCCCATTGTATTACATGAAAGATGCGAGCATGGATAGAGCATTGGCTTATTGGCAGAGAAGGAATAAGGGGAGATTTTTTTTCTCTCAGGTTGGCTGTCGGTGACTAGTGGTGTTCCACTGATGTTGTATTCGAACCACTTCTTTTTACATTATATACAATGATTTAATTGAGGGAATTAATGGCTTTTCTTTCTTTTTACAATATTTTTATTCAGAAGGAAAAAAAAAACAAGATTTACAGAGTGCAACACATAGATACATATCAACATAACTTGTGTACATTCTTATATTGTAATAAAATTGATCAAAATGTTATAGCATAACACATAAAGGTATACCACTCTGTAATCAAAAATTTAAAGATAGGTCATACATCATAAAAGATTTTTTTTTATATAAAAAAGTCAACCCCCTACCAACTACCAAAGAAAAAAGCTGATGAATGATAATGGATAAATTAGAAAAGAAAACATATTTGCTTAAGAAGAGAAGATAAAAATATACATAAAAGTCTGTGTACTGTTAAACTTTATAAATTGGAAAAATAATTTAGGAGAGGTCTCCAGATATCATAAAAAGACTGTTTCAATTTTAAGACTGAGCAGCGGATCTTTTCAAAATTTAAATAAGACATAATATCACGTAGCCATTGAAGATGTGTAGGAGGGGTAGACTCCTTCCATTTAAGCAAGGTTGCTCTTCTTGCTAAAAGAGAGGTAAAAACTAAAACCTGTAGGTTAGAAGTATTTAAAGTTATATCTTCATCTACAATAATACCAAACAAGGCAGTAAGGGGATTTGGGTCAAATTGGACCCTAAAATGTTGTGAGTAGTTATGGAATACTTCCCGCCAAAACTTTTCAATTTTAGGGCAAAACCAAAACATATGAATTAAAGAGGCATCAGCTGAGTTGCATTTATTACAAAGTGGAGAAACATTCGGATAAAAACTTATGAACCTCTTTAAATTGTAAAAGAGAATGATGAGAACAGAAAGATGATTTATTAACTCGTTTAAGAATTTTATTCCATCTATCATCAGAAATCTGACAACTTAGGTCATCCTCCCAAGCCTTTTTTTATTTTATCTAAAAAGTCTTGTCTAGATTCAATCAACAAGTTATAGATACCGGTAATAGAACCAATAACAAAAGGTTTTAAATTTAAAAGATCGTCCAGTAAATTTTTATCGGAACCTATAGGAATAGTAGTAAATTGGAAAGGTGAGAAATCTCTAACTTGAAGGTATCTGTAAAAATGTGATTTGGTGAGTGAAAATTTAGTTGACAATTGGTCAAATGAAGCAAGAGATCCTGAGATAAACAGGTCCCAAAAACACTTAATACCTAGTTCATCTCAATCCTTAAAGACTTTGTCAGTCATGGAAGGGATAAAAAAGGTAATCAAGGAGAATGGGAGATGATAATGAAAAATTCGCTTAACCAAAACATTTCCTAAATTGAGACCAAATCCTTAAAGTTTGCTTAACAATTACGTTATCTGTTATTTTATTTGCTGAAAAATATGATCCAAGAAGAGAGAGAACAGAGGATTTTTTTTACAGAATTAACTTCTAAGGAGACCCATGATGGGCAATCTTTACTATAAATTTAATAAGACCAGAAAGTAATATTCCTTATATTGGCAGCACAATAGTAAAACCTAAAATTGGGTAGGGCTAATCCACCCATATCTTTATTTCTTTGTAGGTAAACTTTACTTAAACGAGCTTGCTTATTATTCCAAATATAAGATGTTAAAATTGAATCTAAAGAATCAAAGTAGGTCTTAGGAATAAAAATAGGTAAGGCCTGAAAAAGAGATAAAAATTTAGGAAGAATCTTCATTTTAATCGAATTAATTCGGCCAATTAGAGATAAAGAAAAAGGAGACCATTATGCGTTTTTTTCACATAATTCAGTAAGGGGTTTAAGTTTTCTTTAAATAAATTCTTGAAGTTTTTAGTAATTGTTACACCTAGATATGTAAATTGACTTGTAGCAACTTGGAATGGAAATTTGGCATTTGATGACATTAGGTCATTTAATGGAAATGACTCACTTTTATATAAGTTCAGCTGATATCTTGAAAAAGAACTAAACTGGGAAATTAAAGAAAGAACAGAAGGCAAAGAAGTTTCAGTGTTAGAGATAAAAAGTAAAATATCATCAGCGTATAATGAAATTTTATGAGTCATACTTTCCCTTAGTATACCAGAAATGTCCTTAGATTCTCGAAATGCTACTGCTAAAGGTTCTATAGCTAAAGCAAAAAGTAAAGGACTAAGAGGGCAACCTTGTCTAGTTCCCCGCTGTAATTTCAAGGGCTTAGAAATTTGAGAGTTAGTAATAACCTGAGCGGTAGGAGACAAGTAAATTAATTTAACCTAACGAATAAAATTAGGCCCAAAATCAAACTTTTCTAAGGTCTTAAAAAGATAATTCCACTCAATCCTATCGAAGGCTTTTTCTGCATCTAAGGATAATATACACTCTGATTTTATTTGGATGGTGAATATATCACATTCAGTAACTGATGTATATTAAAATGTGAGTAATGATTTTTAATAAATCCTGTCTGTCATGTGATATAATTGATGGTAAAATATTTTCAAGTCTTCGACTAAGATTTTGGATAAGATTTTTGCATCAACATTTAATAAAGAGATCGGTCTGTATGAAAAACATTCAGCTGGATTTTTATTTTTTTAAGAATAAGGGAAATAAAGCTTCATTAAAAGATTGAGGGAGTTTAGCTGATTTAAAGGATTCTGATAAAACAGAGGATAAATATGATGTAAGTAACATAGTGAAAGTTTTATAAATCTCCCCAGGAAAGCCATCAGGTCCTGGGGTCTTACCAGAATGTAAAGCACGTATAGCCTCAGTCACTTCTTCATTGGAAATCGGCTGATCTAACTGGTTAGGCTATCAGCAGACAATGTAGGAATGTTAATATTACTGAAGAAAGCATTCATATAGGTATAATCTAAAGAAGAGTCAGACTGATTCAACTTAAGATAAAAGTCTTTAAATACGTTGTTAATTTCAGAATGATCAGATATCTTAGTACCATTGTCTTTAAAAAATTTTGTGATTTGACGATTAACTGTAAAAGGTTTTAAGCGATTGGCTAATCCTGTTCTATCCCCGTGAATGTAAAATTGAGTTTTATCTCTCAACAGCTGTCGTTGAATTGGGTAAGTCAGCAGAAGATTATACTTGGATTGGATTTCAATCCACTTATTATATATAGTTGGATCTGGAGATAGGGCATACTTCCAATCAAGATCTTTTAATATCACTGCTAGGACAGACCATTCTTTATCAGCTTTTTTCTTTATATAGGTAGAGTAAGAGATAATTTCTCCACGAACATATGCTTTAAAAGTGTCCCAGACCATAGTACCAGTGGTATCTCCTTTAAAATTTTCTTTAGAGAAAAAAGTAATAAGGTTTTCCAAAAACTTTAGAAAATATTTATCAGATAACAATGATAAGTTAAAACGCCAACTTATATTTGATACAGAATGAACAGGTAATCTTAAAGCCAGACACACAGGTGCATGGTCGATCAAAGCAATCTCCTTATAATCACAGGATCGAACCAGTGGAAGCAAATTTCTATCTAAAAAAAGTAGTCAATCGGAGAGTATATATGATGAACCTGAGAGAAATATGAATATTCCTGTTCTTGGGGGTGTAAAAAACGCCACATGTCGAGAATACCACGTTGAAATAGAAAAAAATTTAAAAAATAGGACTGTTTTATTAGTGACAGCGGTTTTACTTGAAGAGCAATCTAATATAGGGTCAAGCCAAAAATTAAAATCTCCACCCATTACTAAGGAATACCAATTCAAATCGGGCAGAAAAGAGAAAAGACGTTCAAAGAACAAAGGGTCATCTGTATTTGGAGCGTATACATTCGCAAATGCGATTAGTTTATTCTCAAGACTACCCAAACCAATAACAACACGCCCATTTGTATCAGAAATTAGATTATGTTGAATAAATTATACATTCTGATCAAACAGAATAGAAAGGTCTCTCGATCTAGATTGAGAGGATGAGTGAAAATGTATACCCTTCCATCCTTTGAAAAAGCGTGAAATATCATCTTTACGAATATAGGTTTCTTGGAGAAAGATTATACGAGTTTTAAGTTTCCTGGTATAAGAGAAAATCTTACTTCGTTTAACAGGGTTATTTAGAGCTTTCACATTAAAGCTGAGTATATTAATTTAAAAACCCATCAAGTATCCTTTAGTAATGTATAAAAGGTAATCACAGACATGTAGATAGCGAATAAATAAAACAGTAAAAACCTCCAATCAGCTTTCTGGAAGAACCCTTTTCCCCAGTCTCTCCTGCCAAAGAAAACAATCAGCCAAGAGAGACTGAAAACTACTTCTAACGTTCCCAAACCAAAACTCCGGTGTCTCCAAAAATATATATATGTATAGCTGTGCTGAATAAACGATTGTGAATATATGTATACAAAAACAAAATATCAAAATAAATAAGTTCCTATTTACGAGAAAAAAAACCATGGGAAAATTTAACTCTTCGTCTCGGTGAAAAGGAAAGACAGATAAGGAAAATCAATAAGTAAAACAACATATACTCGCGGGTGCAAAAAAAGGGGTAAAGAAACAAATAGAAAACAATTAGAAAGGGAAGCGGTTTAGATGACTTCCTACATGACTAATTTAAGGCATTCAAGGGAGAAAAAAAACAAAATGACAAAATGTAAAATAATGAAAAAAAACAAAAACCAGCAATAGAATATTGTATACTATTGAAAAGCAGTAAAAGACCGAAAAGTGTATAAATAATCAAAAGACAGGAAAAATCTGAATGAATTTAAAATAAAGCAAAACACCCTTTATTTTCATTCCTCAGTAATTACTACAGGTACACCCTACATAATTACTTTCAGTCAAATTACTAAAAGGAAAATAAAAATAAAAATAACACTGAGAGAATGTAATGTTTTGTTTAAAAAGAGCTGCGAGAAAGTAACATTAGAGGACCCATATAAAGGCGGAAAAAAACAAGAGAAAATGAATTCAAAGGCAACACGAGTGAGGGTTTCGGCCCAAAACGTTGTTATTACCTCCTCCCATAGATGTTGTCTGGCCTGCTGAGTTCTACCAGCATTTCGTGTTTTTTTATTTGAGAAAATGAATGCAGTCTGCCTGTATATTTTGTATAGTTTGAAAGATATCAAGGCGCCAGTTACTTAATCAAACAAATGATTACAACTTCGTAAAACAAAGAAACCTTGTTATCAACAAAGCTTGAACAAAGCTATCAACAATTACTTGATTGAACACCTGAAATTAAAACATTTACTATAAAGCAACTCAAGGTTGAATTTAAGCATGGGGACTATGTAAAAATGTCTTAGCTCCTTTAGGCTTCATAAACCAAGAAACCTTATTATCAGAAGTAGTAACCTTGAGTTTACACTGATCTTTGAGAGAAAGGCAACAGCCAAGCTTAAAAAGATCAGACATGACCTCTTTAAAAGCCTGTCTAGCTCTTAAAACTTCCGTTGGATAATCTTGAACAATCCGAAACTGTTGATCACGAAATTGTAATATGCGTTTCTTCCTTGATTCACGAAGGATCTGTTCTTTAATCTGATAGTCATAAAAGCGAATGATAATAGAGCGAAGTTTGGCAGGATCCCAATTAGGCGGGGTAACTCGGTGAACGTGCTCAAATTTTGGTAGTTCCGATAGTATATCAGGGAATAAATCTTTCAGCATTTGAGCACACAAATCAATAGGTTGGTTACCCTCCAGTTTTTTAGGAAACCCAAGAATTCTGATATTGCACCTTCAGTTCCTGGTCTTCAAATCTGTCAGTTTCTTCAGTAACGCGTCGTATTTTTTAACTTGTTCCTTAGAAATTTTCTTGAAACATTCGGTATCCTTCTGCAACACCGGCAGAGATTCTTCGTGTAGCTTAATACGAATTTCATGGTCATTCACATCTGTTGTATACTTCAAAGTTTCCGATTAAGCATTTTCAGTTCAGAAGGAATTCTGTAACAAGTCATCCAGTTTATCCAATTTTTCGAGTCTCTCTGACATTTGTTGAGACATTTCAGCCAAAGTCTCTAAAGTAACCTCTTTTCTAGAGTGTTTTCTGCTCATGGTGCTCTCACCGAGATAGGTTTAAACAGCAAAGTAAGCGAATAATTTCCGAGCACGTAACTACTGCAACCTACTCAATTACAGCCACCGGAAGTCGTCACCACCAACGGCTTTTGGCCATGTTTGTTGATGATATGTGGATAGCTGAGGAGTCAGGTATGTTTGTGGACATACAGAGACTACAAAAGGACTTGATCAGAATATGAGAATGGACAAATAACTGATAGATGAAATACTGTGTCGGGAAATGTATGAAATAAAAGGGTAGACTTTCTTTCTGAATGGAGAGAAAATTCGAAAATCTGAGATGCAAAGGAACTTGGGAATCTTCGTGCAGGATTCCCTAAAGATTAATTTTTAGGTTGCGTCGGTGGTGAGGAAAGCAAATGTGATGTTAGCATTCATTTCATAAGGACTGGAATATATACGAATAAGTATGTAATTTTGAGGCAATATGAGGTACCAGTGAGGCCTCCGATGAAGTATTGTGAGCAGTTTTGAGCCCCTTGTCTATAAAAGAATGTGCTGACATTGGAAAAGATTCAAAGCAGTTTCAGGAAATTTATTCCTGTTTGAAAGACTTATCATATGAGGAGCGTTTGATGGCTCTGGGACTTTACTCACTTGAATTCAGAAAAAATTAGGAGAATCTCATGGAAACTAATCCAATGATTAAAGTTCTCGATAGAATGGATGTCTAGAGTATATCGTCTATGCTGGGAGAGTCTAAAACCAGAGGACACAGCCTCAGAATACAAGGTCGTCCTTTTAGAACGGAGATGAGGAGGAATTTCTTTAGCCAGAGAGTGTGGAATCTGTGGAATTCGTTGGCACAGGTGGCCGGGGAGGTCAAGTCATTAGGTGTATTTAACGCAGAGTTTGATAGATTCTTGGTTATTTAAAGGCATGAAGTGATATAGGGAGAAGGCAGGAGATTGAGGCTGCGAGGGAAATGGGTCAGCCATAATGAAATGGCGGAGTAGACGCGATGGGCCAAGTTAATTAATTGTGCACCTATATTTTGTGGTCCTGTGGTCTTAAGGGATAGAAGACAAATCCTTCCCAAATAGTCGCTGGCCCTCCGCACCCGGTTCGAGTCAATTTAATCTTTGCGGAATTGTGTACCCATTCCCCGCCCCCTCTCCCCCCCCCCCCCAAAAAAGAACAATTCCTGGGGCTGAAAAAAAGCTACTGCACAAAACGCTAAGAACACTTGCCAGTCCGGGCAACTGCACGAGAAAGGCATCTGAGCTCCGGGACCTGTCGCTGAAAAATTCAACCGATAATCTTTGACTTAAAGCCGTTCCTTCCCCTACTGGTGTCCCAGCTGATGGAGGGGAATGGGCCTCTCGGCTGGGGCTGGAGCGGAGAAATTTCCTCACCGTCAGCCGCACGGGGAACTCGCTGAAAAAGCTAGGTAGCGCTTGGGGTGACCGTACGATGCCGGAGCACTTTAATCAGCGCGACAGATCCCAGTGTCATTCCGAGTGGAGCCCCACACCTCTTCCCTTAGAGGAGCACAATAACACAGTTAACAGCGGGGGGCATCGTAAGAAGACAATTCCCAGAGCAATGGGCACTAGGACATCCCGTTCAAGAAGGTTCTCGGGATCCACCGAGCACCGAACGGAGAAGGTCACTTCGTGTGCGATCGTCAACACCGTCCCCCCATGTCCATTCTCAGGAATGGACAGGAGCTCGATACGCTCTCGACCCCGGGGAAAGTTGTGAGGTGCGAAGGCGGGTGCAGTTGACTTACCCTGGGCGATCAATCCCAGAAACAGGGCGAGTGCCAGCAATGTCCTCATCATTGCGTGCAACGCAGCAACATGCAACTGCCGGCTTAGGTCCTGTTCCCTATTTCAAGGCGTCCTCAGATGGGAAGGTCATCTTGCTGGTGGAACACGGTGCTAGCCTATGGCTGGATCCGCCCAGTAGCCGACCGAAACCAGGAAATGGTGCTAACATGTTCCCGTATACGGCGAGATGGGAAGCCAAGGGGAAGATTGCAGAAAGTCCCCGTAATGGATTGATGTCCTTCCTTGATGTTGAGGTGACCGAACCGGTTCACCGACTGTTACCCTTCTTCCTCCCTCTCCTCACCCTCTGCACATTTATTGCTCCCGTGCGCTTTCCTCTAATCTCCTCAACCATCACTGATGCCACCCGACAGACCTCAGCTGTTACTGTACTCCGCCTCGTCACAAGACTGTCACTCTGTTCTCTCCACTTTTCCCAGCTGTCTCTTCAATCACCCATCCCTATTGTCCACTTTCCTCCCTCTATGCTACCCCTTCTTTTCCCACTCCTCTCCTTTATCCTTGTTCATTCCTTCTCTCCATTCACCTTCCTTTGATATTGTGCGGACGAATTAAACTAATTAATGAAATGTCTAACTAAGCCGATCACTTCTGCCTTCACAATGCCCCTATCTCTCGATATTCTGTCCATTACCACTCTCAGTTTGGAGAAACAAAACCTCAAATTCCGTCTGTAGAGCTTCCAGCTGACAGCATGAACATTAATTTAACTATCTTGCAGTAATGCACCCCTCCTCTCTTTTTTTTCTATTCCCTGTTCTAGTTAACTTCTCATCCCTTCTCCTCACCTGTCCAAATCCCTTTGGTGCTCCTCCTCTTTCCCTTTCTCCCATTGTCCACTGTCTTCTATCAGTTCTCTTGTTTCAGTAACCATTCCCTTTTCCAGCTATCACTTCCCAGCTTCTTACTTCATCCGCTTTCCCCCACTCACCCACCCTCCAGCTCACCCGGTCACGCCTACCACTTGCCAGCTCGTACTCTTTCCTCTCCCCACCAATTCTTATTCTGCCTTCTGTCCTTGTCTTTCCGAACCTGATAAAATGTCTCGGCCTAAAGTATCGAATTTATTCCCCTCCACTGACGCTGCAAATCTTGCTGACTTCCTTCAGTATTTAGTATGTGGGTCTGGGGGACTTCAGAGAACAGACACAGACTGCAGGTGTCAGTAGTAACAAACTGGGTACACCGCGGTCCATTGTCTGATGAGCGTGTAGCAAAACCGACTGCAGTCCTTTCAGCTGAAGTGCCAACGGGGCGGTTCCTTATTCCAGGCAGCCGGACATGACTACCCAGAAATGAGAAAAAATAGAATTTTGCGCAATGTTTGTCACACAGGTATTCAAGATACAAGAGCAACGCATTCTTTGAATGCGCGTGCGCAAGAACGCGTTTGTGAGCGCGCGTTTGTCTGCTTCTCTGTCTTTACGCACCTAAGTGTACGTATGCATTAATGTGTACGTGTGTGATTGTGTTTCTGTGTGTGTTTGTGTGATTGTGTGTATCTGTTGCTGTGTGTCTGTCTGCTCGAACAGGTTACGCATGCCATTGAAATGTCTGCAGCAGCAGCACGGCATATTGCAAACAGGCAAACGTGATAATCAGTATCAACCATTTTAATATCACTGAGATAAGTCTCAAAATTGTTATTTTATTGCAGCCGTACATTGCTAGATAGACAGGTAGAGAGAGAGAGAAAGTCAGTGCTGATTCGTCAATGGTGGGTATTCCTTCGACTTCCCTCACTGAAATTCACTACCTGCTCCTTCACTCGGCGACTCTGATAGGGGAACGTAAGAGATAGAGAGACGGGGGGGAGGGGGAAAGGGAGATAGGGGATAGAGGAAGGAGAAATGAAGGGAAATAGAGGAAGAGTAAAAGTGACGGAGAGCGGTAGGGCAAGAGATGGCGGAAGAATAGGGGGTAGAGTGGGAGCAGAAAGAGAAAGGAATGGAAGGAAGACAGAGTGTGAAGGAGAGAAGCCGACGTGCAGAGGGAGAGGATGAGCGAGAAAGAGAATGGATGGAGAAAGCTGGAAAGAGAGAAGGAAAGCGAGAAAGAGAGAGCGAGGTAGCAGAGGGAGTTGAACAGGAAATGAGAAGGAAAGGGGCTTTGGGAAAGAGGAGGAGAAGGAATGAGCAGGGAGAGCGAGAGAGACGGGAGAGAGTAAGGGTGCAGAGGGAGTGAGCCAGTGTGTGAGAAAGACTAATGCAAGTATGGGAGATGTTCTGTTTATCTCCATATTTTGTCTTTCTTCCCCTACCACTCCCTTGGTGTCTCTCCTACTCTCCCTCTATCGCCCCCTCATTTAATCTCTCCGTCATCATCTGTCTCAGATTCTTATACTTTAGGTGGGGAGGGGTACCAGAACTGTCGGTCTTCCAATCACCATGATCGCTTCAGGGATAGAAGTAGGAAGGCAAAATCGCGGAATTACTAGCTCCCTGCGCCCGACGGCGCTGAGATCGGTAACCGGAGAGCCGCCCAGAGGTTTCAAGGCAACACTATGGAATAGGGCGAACGAAACAAACTATGAACACGGACTTAATCCATCATATCTCCGCAGAGAGGTAAGTGTCTACTCACGGGAACTGCAGAACCCGAAAGGCGTGGGGAAGGAGCTCCCAACGGGGCGGAGTGTGGGGAGAGTTTAGTAATTGGGGGTTCAGACCCAGTAATGACGGAGAGAGATTCGAATTTGATCTGCACCGTTAGGGTGGTGGCATTCCCGTATCTCATGCAGCTCTGCGGCGGGAAAAGTGGGTCTTTCGTGAAGAGCTGACTGAGGTCAATCCAGAGAGAGGCAGCGGGAGAAGGAAGTGAAAGAAAGTGAGAGTTCGATATGAGACTCTGGGAGAAAGCAGGGCAGTGGGATTATTTTGGGATTGACACATGGCGGTTTGGTGAGACATCAACAGGATTAGTTTGGTGATTGTGACTGGGATATGAAGAGAGCGCGGGACAGTGGGATTATTTTGGTGATTGACACAGGGCAACGGGGAGAGAGCGGGGCAGTGGGATTATTTTGGTGATTGACACAGGGCAACGGAGAGAGAGCGGGGCAGTGAGATTGGTCTGATACTGTCGTGCGCGGAGTGGGAAAAACAAAGATATTTGGGGCAGATACATGGCTGAGATTTGTAATCAGGGCAGGGGAATTATATTGGCATGTCAGAAATAGGGGTCATTGGGATTAGTTTGAGGATTTCCACTCCCTTTACACACTCAACTGTCCCATTTGAAGAGAAAATGCTTCTGAAAAGACGCCAGTGAGGGTTGTACTGGAAGCGAGGGAAACTCGGGGAGGGAGAGTGGATAATGGGAAGGGGCGAGGTGGAGGAAGGGACAGGGGTGAATTCGAGGCGAGATGAGCTAATCATCCCGAGATGTAAAACTCTAGATTACAGTTCCCCTCAGTGTCAGCTGCAGGCCATTGAGCAGAGGCTAGATATTGATGCCAGAGTCTGTGTTGTTGTCGGTGTGTACCAATGTTGTGGGCACTGGTGTGGCGGGCGCCAGAGTGGTGCGCGATGGGTAGTGGGCCCTAGAGTAGTGTGTACTGATGTAATGGGCACTGGAGTGGTGGGCGATGAAAGGTAAATGCTGGTGTGGTCCGCTTGTATGATCTGCGAAAGAGTGGTGGGCACTTGTGTGGTGGATGCTTTTGTGGAGGGCAATGGAATCGTGCAGCTAGTGTGGTGGGCGCTGGAGTGGTGGGTGCTGGTCTGGCGTGTGCTAATATGGTGGACGCTGACATGGTGGTCCATGTGAGGTTGTGCGACACAATATCGCACAGGTTGTCCTGGCTACATGTGATACTGATGGCCTTTAACCCGAAGAACAATCCGAAGTCCCGGTTCCTTGCAGAGCAACTCCGAGGCACAGCCACCAATGATGTACTGTATGTGGTTGTCCCTGTGATGGGAGAGTGAAATGAGATTCCATTAACACTATCCTCATGAGTCCGGTCAACACTCAGCGCCCCCGATTTCTTTCCCTTGCACCACCCCAAGGAGGAGTGACAGGCTCTGATTAGGAGAGAACCATATAATGACCATATAACAATTACAGCACGGAAACAGGCCATCTCGGCCATTCTAGTCCATGCTGAACACTTACTCTCACCGAGTCCCACCGACCTGCACTCAGCCCATAATCCTCCATTCCTGTCCTGTCCATATACCAAACCAATTTTTTAAAAAATGACAATATCAAACCTGCCTCTACCACTTCTACTGGAAGCTCATTCCACACATCTACCACTCTCTGAGTAAAGAAATTCCCCCTCATGTTATACTTAAACTTTTGGCCCCAAAGTCTCAACTCATCCTCTTGTTTGAATCTCCCCTACTCTCAACGGAAAAAGCCTATCCATTTCAACTCTATCTATCCCCCTCATAATTTTAAATACCTCTATCAAGTCCCCCCTCAACCTTCTATGCTCCAAAGAATAAAGACATAACTTGTGCAATCTTTCTCTATAACTTAGGTGCTGAAACCCAAGTAACATTCTAGTAAATCTCCTCTTACTCTCTCTACTTTGTTGACATCTTTCCTATAATTCGGTGACCAAAACTGTACGCAAAACTTCAAATTTGGCCTTACCAATGTCTTGGACAATTTTAACATTACATCCCAACTCCTATACTCAATGCTCTGATTTATAAAGGCCAGCATGCCAAAAGCTTTCTTCACCACCCTATCCACATGAGATTCCACCTTTAGGAAACTATGCACCATTATTCCTAGGTCACTCTGTTCTACTGCATTCCTCAATGCCCTTCCATTTACCATGTGTGTCCTATTTTGATTAGTGCTACCAAAATGGAGCACCTCACACTTATCAGCATTAAACTCCATCTGCCATCTTTCAGCCCTCTCTTCTAACTGGCCTAAATCTCTCTGCAAGCTTTGAAAACCTACTTCATTATCCACAATGCCACCTATCTTAGTATCGTCTGCATACTTACTAATCCAATTTACCACCACATTATCCAGATCATTGACACATATGACAAAAAACATTGAACACAGTACAGATCCCTGAGGCACATCACTAGTCACCGGCTTCCAAACTGACAAACAGTTATCCACCACTACTCTCTGGCATCTCCTATCCAGCTGCTGTTGAATCCATTTTACTACTTCAATATTAATACCTGACGATTGCACCTTCCTAACTAACCTTCCGTGTCGAACTTTGTCAAAGTCCTTACAAGTCCATATAGACAACATCCACTGCTTTACCCTCGTCAACTTTCCCAGTGACCTCTTCAAAAAATTCAATAAGATTGGTCAAACATGACCTTCCACGCACAAATCCCTGTTGACTGTTCCTAATCAGACCCTGTCTATCCAGATAATGATATATACCATCTCTAAGAATACTTCCCATTAACTTACCCACCAGTGACGTCAAACTTACAGGCAGATAATTGCTAGCTTTGCTCTTAGAACCCTTTTTAATCAATGGAACCACATGAGCAATACGCCAATCCTCCGGCACCATCCCCATTTCTAATGACATTTGAGATATTTCTGTCAGCGCCCCTGCTATTTCTACACTAACTTCCCTCAAGATCCTGGGGAATATCCTGTGAAGACCCGGAGTCTTATCCACTTTTATGTTCTTTAAAAGCACCAGTACATCTTTTTTAATCATCATAGTTTCCATAACTAGCCTACTTGTTTTGCTTAACTTACACAATTCAATATCCTTCTCCTTAGTGAATACCAAGGAAAAGAAATTGTTCAATTGGTGCAGAATAGTGCAGAAAATTTTCCAAGGATTCAAACTGGGACCTCTGCTGTCTGTGATCTATATCCATCATTGAATTAAGTCACTGAAGACTAGGTTCGTAAATGTTCAGACAATACAAAGATTGGTGACCTTATGGCTGGTGTAGAAGACTGGCAAGTGATATATTCAAGACATTTTGCAAACACTGGAAATCAAGAGTAACAAATGCAAATACTGGAGGACTGTTCATTCTTTTCCATAGATGCTGCTTGACCTAATAAGTCCCTCCAGCTTTTTGTATGTGCTATGCCAAAAGATGCAGCAGTATATTTTGGAAGAGGACAGCGAGGCTTGCGAGGCTTGAGAGGCTTGAGAGGAAGTGCGGCGGCGGCCACTTTCAAATTGTCCAATTGCTTCTCAGATCGGAGTTCTGAGAGGCGGGACTGCGCAGGCGCGTGAAGGAGGGAAGATATATAAAGAATGCCGCCTTAAGAAGCGGGCAGCGGAGTGCGCCGGGAGCAGAGTGTAGGGCTTGGGCTTAGGCGGAAGAGGGCACAGTAGGCTTATCTTTTAGTTCTTGTATTTTCAGTTATTTGGGAGGTATGAGTGTGAGGCCAGCTTGTTGTTCTCGGTGTCGGATGCGGGAGATCCTGGAGTCTCCGAGCCTCCCGGACGTCCACATCTGCGCCAGGTGCGCCGAACTGCAGCTCCTGAGGGACCGAGTTAGGGAACTGGAGCTGCAGCTCGATGACCTTCACCTGGTCAGGGAGAGTGAGAAGGTGATAGAGAGGAGTTACAGGCAGGTGGTCACTCCGGGACCACGGTAGGCAGATAGGTGGGTTATAGTCAGGAAGGGGAAGAGGCAGGTACTAGAGAGTACCCCAGTGGCTGTACCCCTTGACAATAAGTACTCACGTTTGAGTACTGTTGGGGGGGACAGCCTACCTGGTGGGAGTGACAGTGGCCGAGCCTCTGGCACAGAGGACGTCCCTGTAGCTCAGAAGGGTAGGGTTAGAAGAAAGAGGTCCATAGTAATAGGGGACTCAATAGTCAGGGGCTCAGACAGGCGTTTCTGTGGAGGTGACCGGGAGTCCCGGATGGTAATTTGCCTCCCTGGTGCCAGGGTTCGGGACGTTTCTGATCACATCCAAGATATCCTGAAGTGGGAGGGTGAAGAGCCAGAGGTCGTGGTACATGTAGGTACCAATGACATAGGAAGGAAAGGGGAAGAGGACCTGAAATGAGAGTATAGGGAGTTAGGAAGGCAGTTAAGAAGAAGGACTGCAAAGGTAGTAATCTCGGGATTACTGCCTGTGCCACGCGACAGTGAGAGTAGGAATAGAATTAGGTGGAGGATGAATGCGTGGCTGTGGGATTGGAGCAGGGGGCAGGGATTCAAGTTTCTGGATCATTGGGACCTCTTCTGGGGCAGGAGTGACCTGTTCAAGAAGGACGGGTTACACTTGAATCGTTGGGGGACCAATATCCTAGTGGGGAGGTTTGCTAGGGCTACAGGGCGGACTTTAAACTAGTAAGATGGGGGGGGGGGAGACTATGGGAGAGGAGGTTAGTTCACCAGTGGAGCAAGTAAATAGACAGTGTGTGAGGGAGGAAAGGCAGGTGATGGAGAAGGGATGCACTCAGCCCGAAGATGTAGGGGAGAAGAAAGAAAAGGATAATAAATTTGAATGCATTGTTAGGGATGGAAAGAGAGGAGGAGATGGGGAGAATCTTAAATATCTATTTTAATGCTAGGAGCATTGTAAGAAAGGTGGATGAGCTTAAAGCGTGGATTGATACCTGGAATTATGATGTTGTAGCTATTAGTGAAACATGGTTGCAGGAAGGGTGTGATTGGCAACTAAATATTCCTGGATTTAGTTGCTTCAGGTGTGATAGAGTAGGAGGGGCCAGAGGAGGAGGTGTTGCATTGCTTGTCCGAGAAAATCTTATGGCGGTGCTTTGGAAGGATAGATTAGAGAGCTCCTCTAGGGAGGCCATTTGGGTGGAATTGAAGAATGGGAAAGGTGCAGTAACACTGATAGGAGTGTATTATAGGCCACCTAATGGGGCGCGTGAGTTGGAAGAGCAAATGTGTAAGGAGATAGCAGATATTTGTAGTAAACACAAGGTGGTGACTGTGGGAGATTTTAATTTTCCACACGTAGACTGGGAAGCTCATTCTGTAAAAGGGCTGGATGGTTTAGAGTTTGTGAAATGTGTGCAGGATAGTTTTTTGCAACAATACATAGAAGTACCGACTAGAGATGGGGCAGTGTTGGATCTCCTGTTAGGGAATGCGATAGGTCAGCTGACAGATGTATGTGTTGGGGAGCACTTCGGGTCCAGTGATCACAATAGCATTAGCTTCAATATAATTATGGAGAAGGACAGGACTGGACCGAGGGATGAGATTTTTGATTGGAGAAAGGCTAACTTTGAGGGGATGCGAAGGGATTTAGAGAGAGTGGATTGGGTCAAGTTGTTTTATGGGAAGGATGTAATAGAGAAATGGAGGTCATTTAAGGGTGAAATTATGAGGGTACAGAATCTTTATGTTCCTGTTTGGGTGAAAGGAAAGGTTAAAGGTTTGAGAGCACCATAGTTTTCAAGGGATATTAGAAATTTGGTTCAGAAAAAGAGGGATGTCTACAATAGATATAGGCAGCATGGAGTAAAGGAATTGCTCGAGGAATATAAAGAATGTAAAAGGAATCTTAAGAAAGAGATTAGAAAAGCTAAAAGAAGATACGAGGTTGGTTTGGCAAATAAGGTGAAAGTAAATCCGAAAGGTTTCTACAGTTATATTAAAAGCAAGAGGATAGTGAGGGATAAAATTGGCCCCTTAGAGAATCAGAGTGGTCAGCTATGTGTGGAACCGAAGGAGATGGAAGAGATTTTGAATGATTTCTTCTCTTCGGTATTCACTAAGGAGAAGGATATTGAATTGTCTAAGGTGGATAAATCTCCGGGTCCTGACAGGATATTCCCCAGGACCTTGAGGGAAGTTTGTGTAGAAATAGCAGGAGCTCTGACGGAGATCTTTAATATGTCATTAGAAACGGGGATTGTGCCGGAGGATTGGCGTATTGCTCATGTGGTTCCATTGTTTAAAAAGGGTTCTAGAAGGAAGCCTGGCAATTATAGACCTATCAGTTTGACATCAGTGGTGGGTAAATTAATGGAAAGTATTCTTAGAGATAGTATTTATAATTATCTGGATAGACAGGATCTGATTAGAAGTAGCCAGCATGGATTTGTGCGTGGAAGGTCATGTTTGACAAACCTTATTGAATTTTTTGAAGAAGTTACGAGGAATGTTGACGAGGGTAAGGCAGTGGATGTAGTCTATATGGACATCAGCAAAGCCTTTGACAAAGTTCCACATGGAAGGTTAGTTAAGAAGGTTTAGTCGTTAGGTATTAATGCTGGAGTAATAAAATGGATTCAACAGTGGCTAGATGGGAGATGCCAGACAGTAGTGGTGGATAATTGTTTATCGGGATGGAGGCCGGTGACTAGTGGGGTGCCTCAGGGATCTGTTTTGGGCCCAATGTTGTTTGTAATATACATAAATGATCTGGATGATGGGGTGGTAAATTGGATTAGTAAATATGCCGATGATACTAAGCTAGGAGGTGTTGTGGATAATGAGGTGGATTTTCAAAGCTTGCAGGGAGATTTATGCCGGTTAGAAGAATGGGCTGAACGTTGGCAGATGGAGTTTAATGCTGAGAAGTGTGAGGTTCTACATTTTGGCAGGAATAATCCAAATAGAACATACAGAGTAAATGGTAGGGCATTGAGGAATGCAGAGGAACAGAGAGATCTAGGAATAACTGTGCATAGTTCCCTGAAAGTGGAGTCTCATGTAGATAGGGTGATGAAGAGGGCTTTTGGAACGCTGGCCTTTATAAATCAAAGTATTGAGTACAGAAGTTGGGATGTAATGCTAAAGTTGCACAAGGCATTGGTAAGGCCAAATTTGGAATATTGTGTGCAGTTCTGGTCACCGAATTATAGGAAAGATATCAATAAATTAGAGAGAGTGCAGAGACGATTTACTAGGATGCTACCTGGGTTTCAGCAATTAAATTATAGAGAAAGGTTGAACAAGTTAGGTCTCTATTCATTGGAGCGTAGAAGGTTGAGGGGGGATTTGATCGAGGTATTTAAAATTTTGAGAGGGATAGATAGAGTTGACGTGAACAGGCTGTTTCCATTGAGAGTAGGGGAGATACAAACTAGAGGACATGATTTGAGAGTTAGGGGGCAGAAGTTTAAGGGAAACACGAGGGGGTATTTCTTTACTCAAAGAGTGATAGCTGTGTGGAATGAGCTTCCTGTAGAAGTAGTAGAGGCCAGTTCAGTTGTGTCATTTAAGGTAAAATTGGATAGGTATATGGACAGGAAAGGAGTGGAGGGTTATGGGCTGAGTGCGGGTAGGTGGGACTAGGTGAGATTAAGGGTTCGGCACGGACTAGGAGGGCCAAGATGGCCTGTTTCCGTGCTGTGATTGTTATATGGTTATATAGAATAGTTGCAGATATAAATCGAGAAATGACCCAGTGATAGAATTTAACCCAGACAAGTATGCAGGGTTGAACTTTGGGAGGGGAGATATAAAGGGATCATGCTATTTTAATAATGGGACACTCTTAAGCACTGATGTATTGAGGGAACCTGAGCTCCAAGTCAATACTTCCTAAACAATACTTCCTAAAAGCGGTTGCACTGTAACTGAAATGCTCCTGAGCTTAATAGCCTTTGTTGTAATGCTGCTTTATGTTAACGTAATTTTGAAATTTTCTTAATGTAGTTAAGAAATTATGCTAACATAATTCTGAAATCAATGCAATGTAATTGTTAAATAATTATGAGATAATAATTAGAATCCATGTATTTTCTAATTAATAAACATACCAAAACCATTAATTTTGAAACATTTTAGAGCTTTAACATATTTACACTGTTCGTGCTTCTTGTTACAGTAGTGTTAGAAATTGTAGCTACAAACACAGAATGGTAGTCAGTGGTTCATTGCTAATAAACTGCCTGCCAACTGAGCGCTGACACTGTCTAGTCAAAACATTTCAATTTTACTATTGTGCCTATCAGATATTTTGACTGTTGGCATTGTTTGCTTGTGTAGTGAACTGTGGTTTGTGTTTGTATGATGTAAAAATCTCTATATCCTGACTTCTTGACATTGCTGCAACATCAGGCTTCTAGTGCTGATCCTGATGGTGGATTCAGTCTTATCAATTCAACCAAATTTAATTGCAAAAACAGACAAGAGGTGGAGCATTTTGACAATCTAATGAAGATTAAGATGAATCTTTCTTCTGTAGGTGAAATTAATCTGGACAGTATTTATAGACAATGGATTTATAATAGAGATGAAAAAAGTTTACGAAACATGAAAGAATTTATTTGCTACATTCTATTTCATTATATATTTCAACTAATAAACAAAATCAAAGGTATGATTTGTTTGATTTTAATTCTAAATATTCATCATATACTGTACATATTACCAATAAAAGTTTAAAGAGACAAGATTGGTGGTAAAGTTGTCTTTTTTAGTAGAGGAACAGAATTCAAGAGTTCAGAAATGACGTTGCAGCTTTATGAAACTCTGGATAGGTCACATCCGGAGCATTGCATTCAGTTCTGGTTACTCCAGTACTTAAAAGTTGGAAAGGCCCTGGACAGTGTGCAGTAGAGTTTCACCAAGATGCTGCCTGGATGACGGCATGTGAGATATTTGGAGAGGTGGGGAACATCGGGTTCCTTTCTCTGTCGAGGCTAGGTCTGAAGGGGCACCTGATCAATGTGTTTAAGATTATAAGTGGCAAAGTAGACACCAAGTATCCTTTTCCCAGGGTAGAAATGTCTGATACCAGAAGGCATGCATGTAAAGTAAGTGGGGGAACATTCAAAGAAGATGTACAGGCAAGTTTACACAAAGTGTCGGGCTCCCTGGATGCACTCTCAGGGGTTTTGGTGGAGGTGATGCACGAGAGGTGTCAAAAGGCTGTTAGATTTATATATGCTGTGCAGAGAATCAAGGGATATGGATATTGTGTCCACAGAATGGATTGTGTTTTGTTAGACTAATGACATTTGCAATACATTATGGATAGAAGGACCCAGTCCTTTGTTGTCCGAAATAGCAGATTGACCATTGAGGATAGTTGGGAGAACATAACCCAGTGAATGGACCAAATGACCATCTGGTGTAGTTTTGTGTGGGATCAGGGGACGGATGAGGAGCGTGGGAAAAACATTGAGCGACAGAACTTATCTACATTGATCATGGCATCAACACATCGGGTCTGTTCCCTGTGGCAACTGACAACAGGCACCGATCATTAGCATATGGTCTCAGTCAGCATGAAACAACCCACACATTCCAGGCCATTCAGGGTCATGTTACCCTTCTCTGCAAACAGGAACGCACACGGTCAGCTGAGCCAGTCCCAAACTTTGACATTGATAGTGCTCCTGTCCCCCCACTTCAATGTCAACCCTGCAGAGACTCAGCCAGACCTGATATACACACACGCCTTCCTCCGTCCCACTCGTGGTCAAAGATGGGGACCTTGAGGAGATTGACTCGCTCCCTGACAACGAAGGACTCTCTCATCTACAGGGGAGCAGTCAGGGTGTCCTGGCACATTCTCCACTTCCTGGGCAAAGTGTACATGCAACCAACATTTGCTACATTATCGGTCCTCGCCGTCCGCAGGTCAGGGTTTGGGTGGGGCCCTCTTCAATTCCCTGTGGGTTTGGGACTTCCCTGATATAAAATAGGACCCTCTTAATGTGAGGAGTTTAGAGGGGCAGAATTTGTTAATTTTCTGGTAAGTCTACATCAGACGTGTGGAGAGTTTTTAAAGGTCAATTGCACGGAGTACAGGAAAAGTATGTTCTTGGTAGAAGGAAGCACAAGGATGGAGAAAAGAGGGAACCTTGAATGTCCAGGGAGGTGATGAATTTAATTAAGAAGAAAAAGGAGCGGCAAGTAAAGCTTCGGAAGTTAGGATCAAACAGAACACATAAGGAGTATAAAGAAGCCGGAAGAGAATGTAAGAACAGATTTAAGAAAGTCTGAAGTGGCCATGAAAAGTCCTTGACAAGCAGGAATCCAAGGCATTCTATATATGCATCAAGAGCAAGAGGATAATTTGGGAGCATATGACCACTTGAGAATAAAGGGGGGACATTTGCTTCGATGTGGAGAATGTGAGTGAGGTACTCACTGAGTCCTTTGGTTCAGTATTTGCTAAGGAAAATGACACAGAGAACTAGGAGATCAATGCTGAGTGTATAGGTATGTTAAAGTGTTTGGGGATCGAGGGATGAAATGTTCACTCTCCTATTAAAGTGGATAAGACTTCAGGGTCTGATGGGATTCATTCCAGGTTATTGAAAGAGGCATGTGACAAGATTGCTGGGGACTTGACTATTGACCCCGTGTCCTTTCTAGGCACAGGCGCCATCCAGGAGGACTGGTGAGTGGCAAATGTTGTAATGCTTAAGAAGGGAACAAGGGAAAATCCTAGGAACATTAGACCAGCGAGTTTTGTGTCAGTTCTAGGGAAATTGCTGGAGAAAATTCTTAGGGATTGGATATACATGAGCATTTACAAACACATTATAGGGAGAACCAGCATGGCTTTGTGTAGGACAGGTCGTGTTGTTAGCAACTTGATTGTGATTTTTTTTTAAAGCTGATGAGAGAGATTGGTGAGGGTAGGGCAGTGGATGCTGGTATACGGACTTTATTAAGGCTCTTGACAAAGTCCCTTATTGGAGTCTAATTCAGAAGATTAACATGCAGCGAATGATTCAGAACTGGC
Source organism: Hypanus sabinus (assembly GCF_030144855.1). Classification (NCBI taxonomy): domain Eukaryota; kingdom Metazoa; phylum Chordata; class Chondrichthyes; order Myliobatiformes; family Dasyatidae; genus Hypanus; species Hypanus sabinus. The sequence goes on from NC_082706.1 coordinate 49,495,406, forward strand.
TTGTGCATTGAAAACAGACGACTTTGTTTGAAGGACTGATATGAGCTTGGGGTCAGTAATTGGGGGTATTCCCCTGTCTCTGAAACATCAGAGCAGAACTCAATGTTACCAACAGGAGAGATGCCAAGGACACAATTCCCAGAGTAATCGGCACTAGCACCACTACCGAGATCCGGCAACCACCGCGTTGTCTGCCCCCCGTCAGCATCTTCCACCCGATAGCTGGTACCAGGAAGCAAAAGGGTCTCAGTGCCCTTTTGACCTCGGGAGGCAGTTGTGTGGAGTAACACTGTCATTGGTCAAACCCAGAAGTAGGGCAAGTGCAAGCTGGGTCCCCAATTCTGCTTGCATCCCGGCTCCTCATCCACGCAATCATTGTTGTCTATTTCAAGGCATCCTGGGATGCCAGCAGCGATTTACCAGGGCAAAGTTAAAACCTGCCTCGGGCTGACAGGGCAGAACTCAGAGAACCCCAGGAATGGGTGGATGAAGCCCTTCATTGATACTGAGGAAACGGATCCGTTTCAACCAATGGTTTCCCTTCCCCCTCCTTTACCTCGCTATCTCCATCTGCAAACTCCTTCCTGTCATGTTCCCTTCTGTATTCATACATCCTACTAACACATCCTCTCCCTTCACTCTGTCACTAATTCTTGTTGTCAGCCTCTCTCTCTCTTCACTTTGCCATGTCAAGTCTTTTTCTCTTCTCTCCACTTTTTCCTGCACTTTCTTTCCCTCTCCCCTTATTTTCCTCTTTCCTCTTTCTATCAACCCTTTCTATCCTCTATTCTCTTTTTCTTTTTTGTCCTTGCTCCTTCTCTCTCTCTCCATTCACGTTTTTTTCATATTTTTTCGTCCCTCGACTGTTGCTTGTTCTTAATCTCAATATATCTCCATTCTCCACAGATTCCTGTACCCCACTCTCAGGTTGAACCTTCAATTCCTTTTAAGAAGTTGCCAACATCAATTTCTCCGAATTCTAGTGATATTCCCTCACTCTCTTTTTCTCATTTTCTCTTCCTCTCCCACTCTCTCCATTCTCTCCATCCCTCTGGGAAGAACATCCTTGGCTACTCACCCTTTGCTGGTGTCAGACATACAGCTCAGACGTCACCAACAACAGGTGCACCGCAGTCTGCGAACCAGTTCTGTGGTGAGCGTTTGGCACAACCGGTTGCACTTTAGTCAGCTGACGTGCCCAGTGTCACGGTTCCACATTCCAGGCAGGGCTGACATGTCTGCAGGGAAGTGAGTAATCAAATGGGTTCTGAGAAATGTCTGTCACACTTAGGTATTGAAGGTACAATCGCTCGCCGACAAAAAGCTGTAAGACAGGTACCATGGCACGTGCACCTGACACCCCTGAAACTCAAGGACACTTAATGTCATAAAGCTATTTCCACATTTCAGTTCAGCCTTGCACACTATTGTCCCGCAGACCATGGCAAACAAACTCTTACTCCTCAGTTGAAATACACCATGGTGCAAATAAGTGTTAGACTTCTGAATGAAGAGACCTCATATTGTCAGAATGGACAAACACTCCTCCCTCCCCATCAACCTCAACACAGTAACCCCTCCCACCCACCCCCACCACAGCTGTGTACTAAGCCCATTGCTATACACTCTGCTCAACCAAGCACCCGAGCAATCACATCTTCAAGTTCACCTATGATATGACAGTACACAGGATATATTGACCATTAGACAATAAGACATAGAAATAAAATTAGGCCATCTGACCAATTGAGTGTGCTCCGCCATTCAATCATGGCTGAATCCTTTTTTCTCCTCCTCAAACCACTCCCTAGCCTTCTGCTCTAATGTTTAATACTGTGTCCAATCAACAACATATCAGCCTCTGCCTTAAATACATCCAACAATCTGGCTTCCATAGCTGCCTGTGGTAACAAATTCCAAAAATTTACCACCCTCTGGGTTAACTAATTTCTCTACATCTCTGTTTTAAATGTATGCCCTTCTATCCTGGGGCTGTGCCCTTTTGTCCAAGACTCACCCAGCATTTAAAACACCCTTTCCACATCTACTCTGCCTTTCAACATTCGAAATGTTTCAATGAGATCCCCACTCATCCTTCTAAATTCCAGTGAATACAGACCCAGATCCATGAAACGATCCTCGTATGATAACTCTTTCATTCCTGGAATCATCCTTGTGAATCTCATCTCAACCCTCTACAATGCCAGCATATCTTTTCTTAGATGAAGAGTTCAAAGCAGTTCACAATACTCACCAGTGCCTTATAAAGACTCAGCATCTCATCCCTGCTGTTGTCTTCTGGACCTCTTGAAATGAATGTTAACATTGCATTTGCCTTCCCCACCACCAACTCAACTTGCAAGGTAACCATTAGGGTGTTCTGCACAAGGACTCCCATGTCCCTTTATATCTCAAATTTTTGAATTTTCTCCCCATTTAGAAAATAGTCTACTTCCAAAATGCATGGCCATGCATCTTCCAACGTTGTATTTCATTTGCTACTTTCTTGCCCATTTGCCTAATCTGTCTCAGTCCTTCTGCAGCCTACCTGTTTCCTCAACACTACCTTCGCCTCCAGCAATCTGCAAAGTTGGCAGCAAAGCCATCTATTCCATCATCTAAATGATTGATATGCAGCATATAAAGAAAAGGACACACACCTACCCCTGCAGAAAACCACTGGTCACTAATAGCCAAACAGAAAGAATCCTTTTATTCCTACTCACTGCTTCTTACCAACTAGCCAATGCTCTCACCCTGCCAGAAACTTAACTGTCATACCATGGACTCTTAATGTGGTAAGCAGTCTCATGTGTGCACATTGTCAAAGGCCTTCTGACTGTCCAAATATACAACATTCACTGCATCCCCTTTATCTATCCGACTTATAATCAAGTGTCAGCAAGTGCTCCATGATCTCATCTTTACCAGTTGACTCCAACATCTTTCTAACAACTGAGGTGAGGCTAACTGGTCTATAATCTACTTTCAGCTGCCTTCCTCCTTTCTTAATGAGTGGAGTGACATTTGCAACTTTGCAGTCCTCTGGCACCATGCCAGAGTGCAATAATTCCTGAACGATCATTATTCTTGCCTCCTTGATATCTGCCACTACCTCTTTCAGAATGGTAGTGTGCAGTTCATCTTACATATGCTTAGGACTTTCAGCTTTTGAGCACTTTCTCTCTTGTTATAGAAACTGAACTCACCTCTCTTCCCTCACAACCTTTAACACCTGGCACAGTACTAGTGTCTTCCACAGAGATGTGAAATACTCACTTAGTTCATCTGCCACCTCCTTTACCCCTGAAAGAATGTCATAGTTGGGAATTATAAAAAGGTGGCATAGGGTCTGGGAATGTTGAATCTCTGTGGGTGGAGTTAAGAAACTGCAAGGGTAAAAAAAACCATTATGAGAATCATAAAGAGTCCTCTAAATAGTAGCTAAGATGTGAAGTTGATATTGCAAAGGGAATGGGAAAGGGCTTGTAATTAGTGTAATGTCACAATTGTAATTGTGACTTGTGTAGTCGAGAGGGACTTCAATATGCAACGGGATTGGGAAGATCTGGTTGGTGTGGGATCGCAAGAGTTGGAATTTGCCGAATGCCTACGAGAAGGCTTTTTAGAGCAGCTTGTTCTTAAGCCTACTAGGGGAAAGACTATCTTAGATTGACTGTAGTGTAATAACCAACAGTTTATTAGTCAGAATGTAAGGAACCCTTAGAAATCAGAATCAGGTTTATTATCAGGTCTGTGATGTAAAATTTGTTAACTTAGCAGCAGCAGTTCAATGCAATGCATAATCTAGCAAAGAAAAAACCATTAATAAATAAAATAAAATATAATAATAAATTAACAAGTAGATCAGTTACACATATTGAATAGATTAAAAACATGCAAAAACAGAAATACTGTATATTAAAAAATAGTGAGATAGTGTCCAAAGCATCAATGTCCATTTAGGAATCGGATGGCAGAGGGGGAAAAGCTGTTCCTGAATTGCTGAGTGTGTGCCTTCAGGCTTCTGTACATCCTACCTGATGGTAACAGTGAGTAAAGGGCATGCCCTGGGTGCTGGACGTCATTAATAATGGATGTTGCCTTTTTGGGACACCACTCCTTAAATATGTCCTGGATTATATGCAGGCTAGTGCCCAAGATGAAGCTGACTAGATTTACAACCTTCTACAGCTTCATAATGTAATTGAATTCATGCTGCAATTTGAGACAGAGAAGCATAAGTCTATGAATCAGTATCACAATGGAATAAAGCGAATTACAAAGGCATAAGAGAGGAGCTTGCCCAGGTGGATTAGAAGGGATGATGGCAATACAGAAGTGGCTAAAGTTTCTGGAATATAGTTCACAAGGCACAGGATTGATATGTCCCATGGAATTTCTTAAACAGCAGGGCTATGCAACCATAGCTAACAAGGGAAGTTAATGACTGCATGAAAGCCAAGGAAAAGGCAAATAAGGTAACAGGAGTGAGTGGAAGTTGAATAATTTGGGAACTTTTAAAATCCAACAAAAGTCAACTAAAAAAGCTTTAAGAAGGGAAAAGATGAGATATGAGGGTGAACTAGCTGATAATATAAAGCAGGATATTATAGGATTTTCAGTTATGTAAAGAATAAAAGGTTTCAAAGCTCAGTTAGTCTGATCTTAGATGTTGGAGTCCATTATTAAGGATGGGGTTGTAGGGTACTTAGAGACACCTGATAAAATATGTCATAATCAAGATGGTTTCTTCAAGGGAGAATCTTACCCGACAAATCTGTTGGAATATTTGTGGAAATAACAAGCAGGATTAACAAATTGATGTTGTGTACTTGGAATGTCAGAAGGTAGTTGACAAGGTGCCACACATGAGGCTGTTTAGCATTTACAAGCCCGTGGTATTACAGTAAAGATTCCAACAATGATGACTCAATGGCTGATTGGCAGGAGGCAAAAAGTGGGAATAAAGGAAGCCTTTTCTCGTTGGCTACTGGTGACTAGTGATGTTCCCTGGGATCTGTGTTGGGACAGATTCCTTTTACATTATATGTCTATGATTTGGATGATGGAATTAATGTATTTGTTGAAATGTTTGCAGATGAAATTAAGATAGGTGAAGGGATAGGTAGTTTTTACGATATAGAGAGGCTACAGAAGGACTTAAACAGATTAGGAAAATGGGCAAAGAAGTGGCAGATGAAGTATAGTGTTGGGAAGTGCATGGTCATGCACTTTGGTAGAAGAAATAAAAGGGTAGACTATTTTCTAACTGAGAGAAAATTCAAGAATCTGATGTCAAAAGTAACTTGGGAGTCCTTGTGCAGGAGTTCCTAAAGGTTAATTTGCAGATTGAGTCTGTGGTGAGGAAGGCAAATGCAATGATAGCATTAATTTCAAAAGGGCTAGAATATGCAAGCAAAGAGCCTTAGAGGAGCAACTGAGCAAGACCATGAGGTAATTCATCCTCTCCGATATGATAACCCTACTATGGCACTGAATGAGGGTTCCTCTTTAAATAGTTATACAATGCAGCAAACATGGGCCAGTGTCTGTACCCCCAGTTGAACTCTGTCTTTTTGTGTGTTTCCCCCTAGCTCTCAGTCTATGGTTTTGTATTGCCACGTGTTCCTGTCCCTGCTCCTGCTCTGCTCCAGCCCCTGTATTACTGACGACTCTGACTCTCACCTGTTTCTCATTATTATCTGTATTGCTGCTACCTGTGTTTCACTGTGTTCCACCTATCATCTGCCTCTCTGTTTATTACTCAGTGTATTTCAGTCCTTTAAGTCATTTAAGTTTAGTGGTGTGTACATCTTAACAGAATTGCATATTTTCACATAGTAAGCTGTACTGTTCCAGTTGTTGGCATTTTTTTATAACTGCCTTTAGCGTATCCATTGTAACTTCAGGTGTCAATTATGTCAGTGTGTTACTTTGCCTCCTAATCCAGCTTGTTTCTTTATTGTCTTCCTGTTTGAGCAGACTTTGGACCAGAAATTTATTATATCTGTATTTACACGAGGAAATCTGCAGATGCTGGAAATTCAAGCAACACACACAAAATGCTGGTGGAACACAGCAGGCCAGGCAGCATCTATAGGGAGAAGCACTGTCGACGTTTTGGGCCGAGACCGAGGTCGACAGTGCTTCTTCCTATAGATGCTGCCTGGCCTGCTGCATTCCACAAGGATTTTGTCTGTGTTGCTTATATCTGCATTTGTTGGTAATCCTGCACTGGTGTTACTTATTAGGCAGTCTATTTCTGCTCTAAAGTTTCAATTTTGTTTTTTAATCTCTTCTGCCATTTCAGTGTTCTCACTTCATTACTCAGATTTGTGCTTCCATTAATTAGTGCCTTTATTAGGAGCCATTATGCTGCACTGCTGATAGTACTGTACAACATGTTACTGTGTTATTTCTTCAAATGCTTCAAGTTTCCCTAAATATTGTTGCAATATAATATTGAGAATGTTGATAATTTTTGAAAAATTTGATGATGTGTTTTCTTGGGGTATGTAGAGTCTCTTTTTGGGTCAATGACTGTGTATTATGTTACTAGGCATCCGTTAGTCTTGCGATACCATGGATTTGCGCCTTGGAAGGTTTTTCCAGGGCGCAGGCCTGGGCATGGTTATGGGAGACTGGCAGTTGCCCATGCTGCAAGACTCCCCTCTCCATGCCACTGATTTTGTCCAAGGGAAGGGCACTAGGAACCATACGGCTTGGCACCGGTGTCGTCACTGAGAAATGTGAGGTTAAGTGCCTTGCTCAAGGACACAACATGATGTCTCAGCTGAGGCTCAAACTAGTGACCTTCAGATCACAAGACTGATGTCTTATCCACTGGGCCACGCGTCAACATGTATTATGTTAGTATGGTGTTAAATAGTAGGATAATTTGTCTGTAAGCTCATCTTCATCATCAGCATTTTGTGGAGGCTCTGCATCCGTGTTGTTGGTATTACGATTAGATTGTGGAGCAGCTAAAGTAATTCATCAGTGCTTCGTTGGGTAGCATCTTTATTATTTTCTTCCATAGTATTTTATGATCTGTATGTTGGTTTCTTTCTAGCTCTCATGCAACTTCATGTGTTATATGGTTTATCATGTCTGCAGGGATTATTATATTCTTAAAATCCTCTACATTTATCTGATATTTTCAAGATAGTGTCACGTTTCATTACTCAATAATTTATATCAATTTTGAATGTCTTTTCTTCTAATGAATATTTCATGTGTGTCTTACTTCTCTTAACTGCTAGAGTAGTCTCAGTTGTAAATGGACTCCGGGTTTGTATATGGTGATACGTATGCACTTTGATTATAAGTTTACTTCCAACTTTGTACTTGGTACCTCCTGCCTTGTGGTAGCATCGAGAATAGCTCATGGCCCAGATGGTGAAAGTCATCTTCTACAAACATCACAGCTGCTTGATAGGTATCCTCAATGGCAGGAGAAACACATCCATGATGGAACTGCATGATTCCAGCCCACTCATTAGAGTCTTGTGTTCCTAAGCATTGGAATTCCAATTCCAGTCCATGATACAGCCCGTCAGAATGCTCACCACTGTACATAGAATATTACAGCACGACAGGCCCATTATGTTGTGATGACCTTTTAAGCTACTCTAATGATCAATCTAACTATTCACTCCCACATAGTCCTCAATTTCTCTAACACACCTATATAAGAATTTCTTAAATACCTCTAAAATATCTGCCTCTACCACCAGGTCAGGGTGTTCACTAAACACCCTGTGTTTTTATATTTAAGAAAATTGACCTCTGTCATTCCTCTAATTCTAAAGTTATGCCCTTGCTATAAGCCATCTCCACCCTTGGAAATAATCTCTGGCTAACCACTCATCCTATGCCTTTTAATGTATTGTATAGGTCTATCAAATTGCCTGTCATCCTCCTTCAATCCAAACAGAAAAGCCCTAGCAAGTTCAATCTATCCTTGTATAGCAATTACATTGTCCTTCACACTTGGATACTGGAAACTACATTAAATGATCTTGAATCTTGAATAAGATACGTTCTCTAATATATGCAGCATCCCAACAAGTCTCTTCTGCACTCTCTCTAAAACATCCTTTCTATAATGAGGCAAACAAAACTGAATACAATAATCCAAGTAACCAGCCTTTTATAGAGTTGAAACATTACCGCATGGATCTTCAACTAAATTCCCTGACTAATGAAAGCCAATACACCGTATACCTTCTTAACCATCTTTGAGAAATCTATAGTATCTGTCTCCATGAGGGAATTTTTTTCAGAACAGTGACCGTAATCTAACCTTTACAGGTCTATGTATTCTCATCACCTAGCAAACAGCTTGAGAAAGTATTTAATTGGGGGAGGGGGAGTTATGAATCTATTAGGGAAGCACATGGTAGCATAATTTGGAAATTGGTATACTCAGGGAAATAGGCAATGGAAATATGGATATTGTTAAGGAAGCACTTGCATGGGGCTCTAGATAGGTTGTCCCACTGAACAGAGAATGAATGCTTGGGTGAAAGGACCATGTTTGACAAGAAATCTGGAACATCTTGTCAAAAGGAAGAAGCTTACTTGGGAAGAAATTCAGGAAGCAAGAATTAGACATGGCTCAAGAGAGTTACAAGGTAGCCAGGAAAGAGATCCCATCCTTAATAATCTTGGTGTCCTTAGTGGCCAAATGAGTAGTACGAGACCAGAAATTTTAATCCTTTGTTCAAGAAAGTAGTAGAAATTGTATATCGTGCCACTGAATCCTTCTTCAGTGGTGGGCAATTTATTGGTGAAGATTTTTTTTAGAGAGATGATTTACATGCACCTGGTGAAGGACAGTCCAATTAGGGATATTCAGCATTGCTTTGCATGGCGCCAATTATGCCTCACGAGTCTGATTGAATTATTTGATGATTTAACAAAGCACATTGATGAAGGTAGAGAAGTTGATGAAATGTATATTGATCTTGGTAAGCTGTTGATGAAGTTCCCCATGGTCGGATTTAAATTCATACGGCATGAGATCTGTTGAAGTTGGTTAGCATCTTTGTTGTTCCGAATCACCAAGAAGTTCTTAGAAAGTTGTATTTGTTGTTGCATCGATGTGTTGGGCTCAAGATGGGTCTTGTGAGATTTGGGATATTTCTTTGGGGTTTACTCCTTAAGCCTTCACCGTGAATGGATGAGCTACCCACCATGGCTAATGAGCCCCATCTTCCCAGGGCAACTGGTTTCAAGGTGATGGCAACTCATATTTGCCCCTTCTCCCATCAGTAGAAATGGTTTATGAAACTCTGGTATTCATGGTTTCATGGAGGCTTTGGAGAAGATGCAAAAGAGGTTTACCAGGGTGCTGCCTGGAATAGAGGGTATGAGGTGTAAGGTGTAAAAAAGAACTTGATGCTTTCTCTGGAGTTATGAAGGCTGAGGGGGGATCTGATGGTTTACAGCATTGTGTGCAGCATAGAAAAATTAGTCAACCGTTGTCTCTCTCCCAAGATTCTAACCTCTCTAACTCAAGGGCATGTATTTACAGCAACCGGAGGTAAATTCAAAGGAGATGTGTGCAGTGAGCTTTTTTTTAAAAAACCCCACAAATAATGGTCAGCACCTGGAATGCACTGCCAAGGGTGGTGGTGCAGGTAGATCACAGAGAAACATTTACTGTGGTCTTTGATACACAGGTGAACATGCAGAAAGATATATTGGAAAATGGGGCAAAGGGATTAGATTCATTAAGAGCCATTGGTGGGTAATATCATGTGCCCTAACCTCCACGGCATCCAGGACACCTTCAAAAGCAGATGACTCAAAATGGCTGCATCCATCATTAAGGGCCTCCATTATCCAGACCATGCCCTCTTCTCAGGAGGTACAGGAGCCGGTGGACACACACTCAGTGTCTCCAGAACAACTTCTTCCCATCTGCCATCAGAATTCTGAATCGACAATGAACCTATGAACACTGTCTCACTGTCTTTTTCTCTCTTGTCCAATTAATTGGGAATAAGGACCTGTTCCCTGGTGTAATATGCTGCTCCCTGCATGCATTTGCACCATCTATCCTTAATTTCACATTCCATATTTGACCATTGAGGAGATGTGAAAAGGATAGAACTTTACAGAATCAGTGATCTTTAATCGTAATATATGTTAACATTGAGGATGCTACATTGTGTCGCTGAGAACATTTACAACAGACATGCCTAACACAGGAAAAGTGCCAGTGACTTGGTTACAACCTGGTATAGCAAACAGCACACAGAGCCATTTATACATATCTGGCATCAACATCCAGAGATACTACATACATCTGCAGAGTATAGAGCAGCACATTTTAGACAGATAAATAATAATTTGTTACATTGCTCAAAAACAAAAGAACATCAGGTTTACATGGGAAACATGCAGCCTGCACCCAGTTATGTTGCAGACCAATAGTTCAGCCCATTTAGTAGGTAAGGAGAGAAAAGAAGTAGGGAGGAATTTGTACTGGGGATCGAGGACCCTGGAAAAGGGAGGCAAGGAGAGGTCAGGGGCCGTGTGTGGACAGGGTCAGTTTCCTAGAGAGGGGAGCTATCCTGGGTTGGGACCCCTGTGAGACTGCACAAGACAGAGGAAGGGCAGGGTCTGAATTAAGTATACCAGGATTTCCTTCAGGTGTTGGGGTGCATACACTTAACACCCAGCGGTCATCAGTGAGACAGGGAGTGATTTTGGGGCGAACAGTCAGTAATACAGTATCAAGGGTCTATGGATCAGCCCCTGAATCACACTTAGAGCAGCCAACAGACTAAGACAAATGGCAGGAGAGAAAGCGAAGCCCAGACTCTGCAGCTGCCATCCCTTGCCGCCAAGTTGTCCTCGGAGTCAGGGCTGGCAGTGCCAGGTTGTACTCCGTGGGCCAGGTCCAGCCCCACTGTCTGTGCTTCTATTGGTTTCCAGCTGCTACTCTCGAGCGGTTGCTCTCGGTTGTTCAACCCTGTGGTCAGCCCTTTCATTGGTCGGTCTGTCCTGTTGTTCCCCACTGTCATTGGCTGTTCAGTGGAGGAGGCGGGGAGGTTGTCCGAATTGCAGCGGTTGCCCTGGCAACAGTGGAGGTGACGCCCAGGGTTGAAGGCGAAGGTGCGGAGACGCTCGGGGCTCCGGCAGGCATTCGGCGTAGCACAGCCCCGCAGGGTGAGGGGTTGACCAGTGGCCGCTGCAAGCAGAGGAACAGATGGCATTAGTCAGATAGGCAGCGGTGGGTGGGAGGTCGTTGTCATGGAGATGGGGTCAGTAGTCTTAGAGGTGTCTGATCTCTGCAGGGTTATCTGGTGTTTCAAGTTGTATCTGGGGATGGCAGTGGTCATCCGGCGTGTGTGGTGTGTGTCTGTGGAGTGTTTCTGGGGTCTAGAGAGAGACTTGGACCAGTGTCTGGGAAGTCTGTCTGCACTGTGTCTCATTACTCAGAGTGAGTCTGGGTTCTTCATTTTTTTTTCAGAGAGATACAGTACAGAATAGGCAACTCCCAATGACACCTGATTTAACCGTAACCTAATTATGGGATAGTTTGCTATGACAGATTAACCTACTATCACTGGTAATGTGGAAAGTTGCAAGTCTGGTTCACTGTTTAATTCACGAGACTGATGGCGGTGGAGCTGTGTGGCCTCTCATAGCAAGGACTAGGACTAAAGCTGCAGTTAAAATTTTCCAGGAGAAGCATCAGTCAGTGCTCGAGGTAGTTGGTGCTCCTCTTCAGCATTCCCTCAGTGGAAAAGGAACTATATTGTGTTTGACTGCAAATTACAACATTCATGGCCTCAGGGACTATGACTACATATTCCTTGTGTGACTGTATTTTACTGCTGTCTTATATGAGCTATATGTGCACTATACCTGTTAATAACCCTGGAAATGTTAGTTTTTTGCAACTTAGCTCCAAAGTAACACTGTTTCATTTAGTTGTATCATGGATATTCAAGTATGCTTGAATGACAATTAAACTTGAAGTTGAACTTGACTGTGGGAGAAAACTGAAGTACTCAGAGGAAACCCGCACATACCATAGGGAGGAAGGACACAGACTACTTACAGAGGATGCTGGGCTTGGACACTGAAGACTCGAGCTCTAATGGTATCACACCAATTGCTGCATTACCATGGTGCCCATGATGCATTGTTACACACTCTTTGGCAATGGTGGGGTCCAGTGGGTGTCTCAGTTCTCAGTTGACCTCAGCCACAGCAGGATGGGTCTGTGTAGGTGGGGTTGATCTGCAGGCATGGGGCGGGTGCTTCAGCGTAATCCCCCAGACTGCACCACTCTTGGAGCCAGGCACTAACTAATGGAGGTCCAAGTATAGACTGCGGAGTGGGCTTATGTTCCATACATCAGGTTTTGTCTTCAGGGCTGAAATAACTAATCTTAATTCCTTTCTATAAATCCTACCTGACCCGCTGAGTACCTTCAGTATATTGCTTAGGTGTTAGCTACTCTCTTGTGTTACAGTTGGATCAATGCAGTTGAACACTGGAGTTTTGTTGTTTAGGTGGGCTGGTCTCAGACTTTGTTGAGGTGCAGTCACAGCTGCGTTCGGGAGGTTATTGACACAAAGGACTCAAGGACTTACTTGTTCCGGAGGCGTAGAGACACACCCGCTGCTCCCCAGCACACTTCACAACTGCCACGGCCGCCTCACAGGAGTTGCTTCCACTCTCCGTGCAGCCGTAGCACTCCAGCCCGTTCAGGGTGGTGTTCGCTGCCTCTGACAATAGAGAAGCAGAGGGTTGTCAAAGTTAAAATTCAAGATTCCAGATAGTTTAATATTTTCTGTACATAAATGTAAAGGAGAATGAAATCGTTGTTACTACAGATCGATCACACAAAATATAAAGGTAAGAACACAATAAATTTAAATTAATGAGATAGCTTATATATATTGTTTGTATGTTCATAAAGTGATGCTGGGCTAATCGTACTACAGTGACAGACATGAAATAATAAAGTAGTGGTGGTGGTAGTAGGTGGAGACATTGATGAGTCTTAATCTTTGGGGAAAATAATGATTTTTGAATCTGGTCCTGGCACGGATGCTACATGGCCTCCTCCCTTAACCCCTGACATTCATCACACCTTCCCAGTTGCACCCCAACCTACTTCCACTGGTCCTATTGTTTTCAGTTGCCCTATCCCTACCACTTTCTATATCCACACCCCTTCTGTCCTTTCCATTCTCCCCTTCACCAATACCTCACCTCCACTATCCCCCTCACCACTCTTCCACTCTACTCTCCATCTGCTGCCCTCCACAGTCTCCCCTATAACCCCTCTCAATCTGCCTTCTTCCACTCACTCCCCTTCCACTTCTCCCTCCCTGAAATCCCTACTCTGCAATCTCTCCCCCTTCTCTCTCTTACTCTACCCTCCCTTCATCACCTTCACATTTTCTCCAAACCTCCTCTCTCCCTGTCCACATTTTCTCTCAGCTGTCTCAGACCCTTCCACATTGCCCCCATCCCCCCAGATGCTTCCCCAACCTTCTGAAACAACTCAATCTTCTCCACACTCACTTCAATCTGCTCCACACCACTCTCCTATACTACAACACCCCTCCACAACCTCTCTCCACATCCCTCCCTCCTTTGTTAAACTCCACCTTGGAAGGAGGGAATTGTCCCATCAAGCAAGACTACAGTGGTTGGCTCTGTCCCATGGGTTTCAAAAAAAAAAATGAGGCATGACTTTACTGAAACATCTCCACTCTGAAGGACAAGAACCATTTGGATGGAAAATAGCTTCTTCCAAATGCCTACAGGGAGTTCACACAGATAAATGAACTCCCTGCCACCCAGTACAAATCTGTCATATAGTTTCATCATATATGAAGCACCAGTACTGATATTCTTTTGGCATTTTAAATTGTATCCTATATGCACCTTACTATTTTTTTTATTTATTTGTGGTAATGTTACTATGTATTTTATGAGAGTTATTTATACTGTGGTCTTTGGTCAGGGGAATATTATTTCATTTGGTGGTGTACATGTGAGCAGTTGAATGACAACAAACAGAGCCTGAACTTGAACTTGAAGTGAAGGAATTAAAGAGGAGGGAGATAAGTGCTCAAATGATCAGAGGATTGTGGGCAATTGGTAGCAAGAATAGAAGGGGATCAGGTCTGGGGCAGATGGCACTGAATGGTGGGACAGGATAAAATCAAGAATGGCTGAGTGCTAATCCTCTTTTCCTTATGAATGATCAGCTGCTCCTCTCTGTCAATTGCAGCCTCCAACTCTCCCAACCTAACTGAAGATGAACTGCTTCTCTTCCAGGCCAAGAGTTTAACTTTCTGTTTCAGTCAGGATGGTGGAAATCTGCAGATTTTCTACTACTACTGCTGAAGGTTCAGAACTGATGGCAAACTCTCAGAACTGAAATGCTCCCAGTCCCTCTCCTGACGCACACCACTCAACCCGTTGAGGTCCTCCAGCAAACTGTCTGTTCCTCCAGGCAGATAAGTGATTCAGCACAGTGCCGATAAAATGAAAATCCATAAGATACAGGAGAAGAATTAGTCCATTCAACCCATTGCATATCGTCCACTGTTCCATCATGGCTGATTTATTAACCGCCTCCACCCCTTTCTCCTTCATTCTCATTTTGACACCCTTACTTAATGATGAACTTATCAATCATTGCATTATATATCCCCAGTATAACCTGGCCTCCTGAAACCAAGTCTAGCAATTCACCACCATCTAATTAAAGTAATTTGTCCCCATATCTGTTCTAGTGAGATGTCCTTCTATTCTGAGGTTGTGCCCTCTGGGCATAGACTCCCTCACTATAGGAAATATCCATTTCAGGTCCAATCTCCCCAGGCCTTTCTGCACAGTGTAACTCAACTTGGGGACATTTTTTCAGGAGGGAATGTTCTGTAATCCTGAGGGAGCCTGCACTCTCTCACATACACTGCACAAACTTTGATAAATTTTTAATAGTTTTCACTCATTTGTCTCCCACACTCTGGAGAAATTCTGTTCCCTTTACACAGAAAATTGAATGTTAGAGCACAGTACAGAGTTTGTGCCAATCTTTTAACCTATTTCAAGATCAATCAAATCCTTCCCTCCTGCATATCCCTTCATTTTCCTTTCATTTATGTGCCCCTTTTAGAATTGTAAATGACACTAATCAACTCTACCACCTCCCCAGCAGCATCTTCCAACTACTTACCACTCTCTGTGTAAAATATCCTACCCCTAACATCTCTACACTTCTCCAACCCCTCTGTATCTGACATTTCCACCCAGGGGAAAAAGTCTCTGTTTCTCCACTCTATCAGTAACTCTTATCATCTCATTCACCTCCATCAAGTCACCTCACCCCTTCCTTCATTCCAAAGAGAAAATTCTTAGTTTGCTTAACCTTGCCTCAAAAGACATGCACCCTGTCTAACACCTCCACATCCTTCCTATGATGAGATACCAAACACAATATTCCAAGTGTGGTCTAACCAGAGTGACGACACACTGACGGCTGCAGGATGGCCTGTTTGGAGCTAGATTTCCTTGCATCCAACTGTACCTGGGATGCTGTGGTTGTTACACAGCTTTGTCCGGCAGCAGGTCTCGGAGATGTAGACTGAGAAAGTTCCAGTGCTGAATGAAAGGCCTTCTTTGCATGATCCACATCCACGGATCTCCAGCTTCTGAGATTTCCCACCTACAGAAGTGCACATGGCAGATTGAAATGGGCTGAACCAGCTGACCTCCTATTGTACTATCCAAAAACATTACCCACCAGGTCTCCCTCCACTCAACACCACCCCAATTGCTCATAATCTAGTGATCCCACTTGCCTTGACTGTGGGTACCCACCAGCACACATCTCAATGGCAATGACTAACTTCTGAGACACTCACACACCATCTGACAGATCCCAACAGAAATATATATTCATCCCATCCATGTCTCAGTGATGCCCTTTTCTCATCCCCGACTCTGCAAATACTTCTGGTGCCTACATTCCTCCCCATTTCTATGACCCTCTTCATTCCCACTCTTCTAACCTCTGTAACCTTTCTTGCCCGTACACCCCCTCACCTCTGTGAACCCCCCACTAACCCCAACATCCCTCCTATTTTTGACCTCCTCCAATCCCGACTCCCCTAACCATCATTGTGACCCCTCTGTCCCAATCACCCCTACCCCTATCTGTGACCCCCTTCAACTCTAAACCCCCTCCACATTTCTGTGACTGACTTCAGTGCCTACACTTGTCCCCATCTCTGTGAACCCCTTCAACCCCTATACACCTCCAGTCCAAACCTTACACTCCTCTTGGTGTTGGCGATCCCCTCCAGCCCCTACAGCACTCTGTCTTTCTGACTTGCTCTACCCCCAACATCTACCTCAGATTCTGAGACCCCTCTGTCCCTGGCACACTTCCGTTAGCCCCTCTGGGCACACCTCTCCCATCTCTGTTACCCCCTCCTGCCCTTACTCCTTTCATCATCTCTCAGAAATCGGGGGCCAGAATTGCCAGAAGTTTGAGAAATCAATGTTCATTCCATCAGTCTGGAGGCTACCCAGATGGAATACAAGGTGTTGCTCCTATAACCCAAATATGGTCTCATCATGGCTTTGAGAAATTCATATGCATGCCATCAAGTTGGAGGCTACCCAGATAAAATAAAAGACAATTGCAGGAGCAACATCTGTCTGGGTAGCCTCCAACCTGATGGCGTGAACATTAATTTTGCGAAATTTCAGTAATTTCTCCCCCCTTCACCATTCCCATTTCCCTCTCTTACCTTACATCCTTGCATACCCATCATCTCCTTGTGGTTCTCCTCCTATTCCTTCTCTTCCTTGGTTTTCTACCCTCTCCTATCAGATTCCCCCTTTTCCTTGTCTTTATCTCTTTCACCAATCAACTTCCCAGCTCCTTACTTCATCCTATCCTCTCTTCGAGATTCACCTATCACCTAACACCTTGTACTTCTACTTTTCCCCTGCCATTTGTTCTGTCTTCTCGTCTGTTTCTCTAATCCTGATGGAAGAACTCGGCCCAAAACATCAACTGTTCACTCTTTTCCATAGATTCTGCCTGATCTACTGAGTTCCCCAGAATTTTGTGTGTGTTGCTCTTTGGGTATTCCCCTCCCACTTGAACCTGAGGGAGATGGGTTCCAAATTTTCACCACTTTCACTCCCCAATAACCCCCCTCCTATCTCAGAAAGGGATTTCGCTGTTCCCCCACCACTGGAACTCACCATTAGAAATGGAGACTTGGAGAGTTTTGCAGGCATGCAAGTTGCAATGTATAATGATGGGTTGCGATCCTTCAAGCTGGGAGTGGCACTTCAGACCTGGGTGGATGAGAAGGAAATTTTAGCATCGGCAGTGGGTGCTGGATCCAAGGACCCCACCTCCTCCAACCTCCCCCAACCCCCACACCACCCCAGCCACCACCACACCCACTGCTTCGTACCTGGCAGAGTGCTGTGGTGGTTACAGAGTGATCCCTTGCAGCAGCTGGTGTCTGAGGTTGTCTGTACTCCATACCTGGATGACCGTGGCATCCAGCAAATCCGCTGTGATGCACAGCCCTTGGCGATGACCTTTGAATTAGCTGTGGAGAAAAGAAGGGTGTGGGTGGTGGAAAGAGGGAGCACAGTGGCATTACATCACTTCAGGTCTCTCGGACATCCAACTTCTCTCCATAGGAACTGTCCATACGACTCACCCATTCTGTGCTGACCCTGATGTGAACCTCATCCTACCTTCCTGCATGTCGTGTCCATTCATCCATACTTGTTCAGCTAAGTTTCTCAGAATTAGTCCCATCCCTACATGTGGTAAGTGTGCTTCAATTCCTGCCTGCTCCAAAAACCTAAAGCCTGCTAAACTTGGGGATGTCAACAAAGACTGCTGCAAGTTTCTACAGACGTATGACAGAGCATTTCGACTGGTTGCATCATCTGATATGGAGGTTCCAAATCACAGGATTGAAAGACACTGCAGAGGACTGTAGACTCAGCCAGCTCTAGCATAAGAACAACCTACCTCACCATCAAGAACATTTTCAAAAGGTTGTCCCTCAAGAAGACAGCGTCTGTCACTAAGGATCATCACCATATGGGACATGCCTTTTTCTCATTACAATTGGGAAGGAGGTACAGGATTCAAGATACAACAGGATACAAGATTCAGTTTATTGTCATTTAGAAACCACAAATGCAATGCAGTTAAAAAATGAGACAACGTTCCTTCAGAATGATATCACAAAAGCACACGATAAAGCAGACTACACCAGAAAATCCACATAATGTTTGGTAATCCCCAAATCCGGAGTCTGGAGAAGCTGTTGCATATTAATATTGCACTACCATCTTAGCATGTTCATCGGAAAGGAGCTCCAAATCCACCAGACGAAACAAGACTACCCAGACACACCAAGTCAGGGACCAACTCTACCACTCAACAAACCAAAAACTAAAGCTACAAGACCTACACAAAACCACACAGTTACATATAGTTATAATTAACATATAGTTACAACAGTGAGGACAATACCATAATTGATTAAAAAAAAAGTCCATGGGCACAGTAAAGTTAGCCCAAAGATGTTAAAAGACTATAATTTCAAAAGAAACCACCACACACTTTCCATAAGTCCTCAGGGTCCCGATAGACTCGTCATCTCACGCAGGTGGCAGAAGGGAATATCCCTGCTATGGACTTCCACGGCTCAGTCCTGCAGACGCAGCACACAGTGAAAGTACCCCGACCGCAGTAGACTTCGAGTCTGTCGAACCTCTGAGCCTCCGACCATCCCCTCTGGCACAGCCTCTCTGAGCACCATCCTCTGTCTAGCACACTATGGCCAATGGGCACCGGCAAGATATACCCTCAATGATTCAGGAATACCTTCTTCCTCTCTGTCATCAGACTTTCAAATGGTCCATGACCCAATCATTGTGGATACAGTGAAGGAACTGCAAGAGTATAAAGACACTCACGGGAGTTGTATACATACCTCCAAACAGTAATGAAGATGTAGTCTACAAATTACAACAGGAGATAGAAAATGCATGTCAAAAGGGCAATGTTACAATATTCAGGTAGATTTGGAAAATTGGCTGCTAATGGATTCTAAAGGGGGGAATTTTGAGAATGCTTGCAAGATGACTTAACTATCCTGCATTGGATGTTGTGCAATTAACAAGAATTAATTACAGAGCTTTAGGTAAAAGAACCCTTGGGTGAAAGTGATCATGATATGATTGGATTCATCGTGATATTTGAGAAGGAGAAACTAAAGTCGGTATTACAGTGGAGTAAAAGGAATTGAAGGCATAAGAAAGGAGTTGGCTGGAAGTGACTGCAAAAGGACACCAGCAGGGATGATGGCAGAGCAGCAATGGCTGAATTTCAGGAAGCAATTCAGAAGGTGTGGGGTATATAATCCAAAAGTGCAAGAAATGTTCTAAAGGCAAGTTAACACAACACTGGCTAACAAAAGAAGTCAAAACCCAAAAGAATGTATATGAAAGAGAAAAAAATATTGGGAAGTTAGAGGATTGGGAAGCTTTTAAAACCTACAGAAAGGAACTAAAACAAGTCATGATGGAAAATGAAAATAAGCCAGCCAAAGATATGAAAGAGGATACCAAAAGTTTCTTCGGATATGTACAGTGTAAAAGAGAGGTGAGAGTGGATATCAGACCACTGGAAAACTAAGCTGGAGACGTAGTATTAGGAGACAAGGAAATGGCAGATGAACTGAATAAGTATTTTGCATCAGTTTTCACTGTGGCAAATGCTAAGGTTTGGTGGGATTTCCAGATGTGTTAAATTACCAGTACTAACGAGTACTAGAGAGAAGATTCTGGTGAAACTTATCTGAAGTTTGTTAAGTTACTTGGACCAGATGGTGTACATGCCAGCATTTTGAAAGGGGTAGCTAAAGAGATTGTGAAGGCATTAGTAATGATCTCTCAAAGATCACTAGATTCTGGAGTGGTTCTGGAAGACTGGAAAATTGCAAACATTAAATCACTCTTCAAGAAGGGAGAGAGGCAGAAGAAAGGAATATATAGGCCAGTTAATCTGACCTCAGTGATTGGGAAGATTTTGGAGACAATTATTAAGTACAATGACTTCAGGCACTTGGAGAAACATGATAAAATAGGCCATAGTCAGGTAGTTTCCTCAAGGGAAAATCTTTCCTGCCAAAACTGTTGGAATTTTTGAAGAAATGACAAGCAGGAAATGCAAAGCAGAATGGTTAATGTTGTGTATTTGGGTTTTCAGAAGGCCTTTCCAAAGTGGCACACATGATGCTGCTTAACAAGCCACAAGCTCCTGGTATTACAGGAATGGTTCCGGAATGGGTAGAGCAGTGGCTGATAAGCGAGGCAAAGAGTGCGAATAAAGAGCACATTTTCTGGTTGGCTGCCCATGATAAGTGATGTTCCAAATAGGTCAGTTTTAGAACTAATTGTTTTCGCGTTATATGTCAATGATTTAGATGGGAAATTGATGGCTTTGTTGCAAAACTTCCAGATGATATGACGATAAGTGGAGAGGCAAGTCGGTTTTAGGAAGTAGAGAGGCTTAAGAAGGAATAGGACAGAATAAGAGAATGAGCAAGGAAGTGACAGGTGGAATACAGTGTTGAGAAATATGTGTTCATGCACTGTGGTAGAAGAAATGAAAGGTTTGGATATTTTCAAAATGGAAAGAAAATTCAAAAATCTGAGGTGCAAAGGAGCTTGGGAGACCTTGTGTAAGACTCCCTAAAGATTAATTTGTAGGATGTGCCTGTGGTGAGGAAGGCAAATCCAATGTTAACATTCATTTCAAGATGACTAGAATATAAAAACAAGGGTTTAAATTTGAGACTTGGAGTATTGTGAGCATTTTTGGGCATGTTATCCTAGAAGCGATCTGTTGAGACTGGAAAGGACTCAATGGAGCTTCACAAAAATTATTCCAGGATTGAAAGGCTTGTCATCAAAGAAGTGTTTGATGGCTCTGGGTCTATATTCACTACAATTCAGCAGAATGAGTTGCAACCTGATTGAAACCTATTGAATGGCAAAATGTCTTGATAGAGTGGATGTGGAGAGAATGTTTCGGTGTAGTGGGAGAGTTTAAGACCAGAGGGCACCGCCTCAGAATAGAGGGGCATCCTTTTAGAACTGAAATAGGGGGAAATTTCTTTAGCCAGAGTGTGGTGAATCTGTGGAATTCGCTACCACAGGCAGCTGTGGTGACGAAGTCGTTATGTATATTTAAGGCAGAGTGAGATTAGTTCTTGATTGGTCAAGGCATGAAGGGTTACTGAGAGAAGGCTGGTAATTGAGGCTGAGGAAAATTGGAACAGTCATGATGAAACGGTGGAGCAAATTCAATGGGCCAAATTGTCTAATTTTCCTCCTATATCACATGGTCTTATGGTTTTCTCAATATTCTTCTTTTACATTGCCTATCTGTCCATCTATTTTATTGTGACATATATGAATTTTTATGCCTTCCTACTCTACTGCTGCCACACAGCAACATATCTTATGACAGGTCAATAAGAATGAAGCCGATTGTGATTCTGTCTAAATGCAACATACTTCATGTTGCATCCCTGCACGTGGTCTATAGCCCTCTATTCTATGCTCACCCATGTTCCCTTCTCAGAGGTGCTTATACACCTCTACTGCCTCCCTCTCCACCCTAAGTAGTGCACTCCAGGCAACCACCACTCCTTGTTTTAATCAGCTTACCTCACATTTTTTGAAATGTCTCCCTCTGATTTTAAGCTTATGTCCTCTAATATTTGACATTTCCACCTTAGGAGTAAAAAAGACTCCAAATGACTAACAAACCAGTATTGCACTGAACAGACCATTTAGCCCACAATTTAATGCTGAGCTTTATGGCACTTTATATTTAATGTCCTCCTCCTATGTATCCTGCATATCCCAACCCATTCCAGCCCCAATTCCTTCTTATTTAAAAGCCTTTAAAAGTCTAATTAAAAGCCTTTGAAACTGCACCAAAACACTTGATTCCCTAATAACCCACTTGAGACTCCCACCACTTGTCACTCACATTACCTTTAACAAACCTCCCTCACTCTTACCTTAAAAGCATGTCCTCTGGTGTTTGACTTTTCAAACCTAGGGGGAAATTATTTTGCCTGGCTGTTCTCTCTATGTTTCTCCTAACCTTATTAACCTATCAGGTGTCCCTTCAGCGCCTGCCAAACAAACCAAGTTTTTTCCCCTAATCAATAGAATGTGCCCTCTAATCCAACCAGCATCTTAATGAACTCTTTCTGCACTCTCACAAAAGCCTCCACAGTCCTCCTGTGATGTTATGGCCAAAACTCCAAGTGAAGCCTGACCAAGGGGTTAATACTGCTGCAACATAATTTTCTGTAAAAGGAGAATTACATTTTCTAGAAGAGATATTCCTACTTAGTAAGTGCAGATAGAAAAGTGGTTTCTGAAATGGATTGTTATAGGTGCTGCTCCTAGTTGAATGTTAAGTATCTGGTCAGTCTTGTAGTTAGCTGTCGATACTGTGGCAGTTTCCTTACCTCTTAAGTACATATATACAATCAAATGAAACAACGTTCCGCTTGACCAGGGTATATTCACATAACATATCACACACACCGACAGCATATAAAAAATAAAATATCACCCCAAACAAGTTCTTAAAATACAATTCGAAATTCATATAGCGCGCCACACCAGTAAACAGTAGGGAGGTCGCCACCTCCCCAGCGTCCACCCCACTCCTTACCCTCTGCTTGCTTAAGAAATGTACAAGCTCCGGGGACAAATTGGCACCGATAACATTGGGAAACGTGTTTGACACCAAAACATGCTGTCTGCATTTATACATAGAGCCGAGGCCGCATGGACATAGAGATACAATGAAAAGTACAAGGGACAGGTGTTAGTGTACAAAAGGAGCGGAGAGGACTTTGGCTTTACGCTGGAGTCGCGACCGGATCTAACTGGCAGACTAATGGAGCAAAGGATAGAGAAAGCGTGCGTGTGTGTGTTAGCGGTGGGAGGGCGGCGGGCGCGGAAAGGAGTCCGTTGGAAAGAAAAAGAACGTCAGAGAGATTTTTACTGCTTGGAAAGTATTCATAAACATTACAGATTCTCCAGATGCTGGAAATCCAGAGCAAAATGCTGCGGGAATTCGGCAACTCAGGGATCATCTATGGAGGAGAATAAACTGTCGACGTTTTGGGCAGAAAGCCTTCATCGGGACACATATTTTGTCAGTAATACTTATAATCTATGATTTTACGGTTCTTTTTTGTTTTCTTTGTTGTCTACATGTATTAAGTTGAACAGAAAATACATAACAGAAACCTATACAGCTAAATTTTAACTATTTGGTTAGTTAATTCCTTCTCATTGTCCTAACAAACTGGTGCCTTTGCCGCTTATAGTGGTCGTTTAGCGTCTTGGTTGCGAAGTACCTCGTGCTGAATTAGGAAGAACGAGGGAGTGGATGCTAGAATAATTTGGTTACACTTCCCGACGCCGATTCTCGGACCCCTTTATCTCAGGTCTATCTGTAACCCTTTGATTGTGATACATAACCCTGAACTATTTCTCTTCTTGCCGCTTGCGTAGCGTCACCCCTCCACAATCTCGACCCGCCCCAGGTGAAAACCAGCCCAGCTTGCCGGATCGCTCCCCGTCTCAGAATCCCTCCAACCGCGACCTTCCGGGAAAGCTCTACAACGCAAGCACAACGCATGGGGGCGGGAGTGGGGGAGATGGTAAACACCAACAGCAAATTGTTTGCGTACTTTCACCGTTAAACAGAAATAGATCTGAACGTGAGGAGGACTTACAGCTGATGACGGTACTATCATCGTGGAAGCAATAATACTCGTTCCCGACACACTGCAGGACTCTGGTATTCTGGAGGCAGGTCTCTGCGGAGCTGTTAAAGCAGCTGTAACACTTGAATCCATTGGGCGTCATGTCCTCCGTCACTGGAAAGCGGACACAGACACGTTAGCGTCCAGACGAGGGCAGTTGGGGTGAAGGTGGAGGGGAGGGATTCGCTATTACCCTGCCCCGTGATCCGACCTTACCGTGAGTGTCCCAGCTGTTGCAGAGGTGCGAGGCGCAGCAGCTGCTGTTCACGACCTGGCGCACGAAGCCGGCGTTGAAGGACGTGGGGTCTCCGCAGACGCCGCAACTCCTCACAAGCGTGCTGGCTCTCTTCTCGCCTGGGGAGAGGACAACCGAAGTGGGTGAGGAGTGTCAACAGCGTGAGAGAAGGCAACGGGCCACTCTCGTAACCTTCCCCTCCCCATTAGCCCAAACTCGTGTTTCCTTCACTTCCCCTCGCCATGTGAAGCTCTATCCCTCTTCCCTGCCTGTTCCTTCTCATATCCCTTCCCTCTAGGTCTGGGACGCAGCAGCTCTACACACTGCACCGCGAAGCTGCTTGCGACAATTCTGTCTATCTGCCCAACTATTTATCCATTAAGTTACCTGTCCATTTGTCAGCTGTCTGGCGGATAGAACCTACAAACTGGGGAGCTTTCTCTAGATTTCCACCGGCTACAACACCCAGATGAGAACCTCACCAACAGTGTGTGCGATCAAGGTGGTGGTGCACGACTGGTCCTTCAGGGCGTCACATACCGATCCATCCCGGGTACAGTCTCCGTCGGAATCCATGCATTTGAAACACTTCAGGCTCAGTCCTGTCAGAAATAAGCGGATAGGGATCACTGGAAACCTAAGGATTGGGAACCAGACCCCATGGTTCTCTGACGTATTCCCAAACTGTGAACTGCCGAAAGGGATAGCCAATCCCACAATAGACAATAGGTGCAGGAGTAGGCCATTTGGCCCTTCGAGCCAGCACCACCATTCAATGTGATCATGGCTGATCACCTATAATCAGTACCCCGTTCCTGCCCCCTCCCCATATCCCTTGACTCCGCTATTTTTTAAGAGCTGTATCTAACTCTTTCTTGAAAGCATTCAGAGAATTGGCCTCCACTGCCTTCTGAGGCAGAGCATTCCATAGATCAACAACTCTCTGGGTGAAAAAGTTTTTCCTGAACTCCGTTCTAAATGGCATACCCCTTATTCTTAAACTGTGGCCTCTGGTTCTGGACTCCCCCAACATTGGGAACATGTCTCCTGCCTCAAGTGTGTCCATCTTATATGTTTCAATCAGATCCCCTCTCATCCTTCTGAATTCCAGTGTATACAAGCCCAGTCGCTCCAATCTTTCAACATATGGCAGTCCCGCCATCCCAGGAATCAACCTCGTGAACCTACGCTGCATTCCCTCAATAGCAAGAATGTCCTTGCTCAAATTTGGGGACCAAAGCTGCACACAATACTCCAGGTGTGGTCTCACCAGGGCCCTGTACAACTGCAGAAGGACCTCTTTGCTCCCAGTTTCAACTCCTCTTGTTATGAAGGCCAACAAGGAAGGACACAGCTACCAACAATAGGTGCTACTGCTCCATGTCTCGGATTGGTGTAGCAACAAAGACAGGCTATTCGGCCCAGCTGGTGAATACTAAATGTGATCCTGCTCCAGCTTTAACCAATTATTCCATTGCTTGTTACCCGCACACATCTACAATAAGATATTGGAGGAGAATTGGGCCACTTAGCCAATTGAGTTTCCCCACCATTGAATTATTGCTGACTTTCTCAAATCCACTTTCCTCCCTTCTCAGCAAAATCCTTTGCTCCCTGAAATCTTTCCCTCCTTGCCAATCATTCTCTGCCTTAAATATGCTCAATAATGGTCCCCGCTGATCTCTGTGGCAATGAATTCTGGACATACAATTCTCTAGCTGATTAAATTACGCTTCATCTCTGTTCTAAAGGGATGTCTTTTTTTAATGAGGTTGTGCCCTCAGATACGAGTCTCTCCACAGCTGGAAGCATGCTTTCCACGTCCACTCTATCCAGTCTGTTCTGGTTTCCATTCAGGAAGAAAGGATGTCTGCTGACATCCACACTGCCCACCCCCCTCCACCATCACAATTATCTTGCATTCCCTGGTGACTCTCACACTAATGACTTCCAATTCTGCTCTCTCCATTGAAACTAGAAACTTCCCCTCTGCATTCTCACTATCCACGCTTTCCCTTGTCTAAAAGACCTCTGCAAAATACAAAATCACAAGCGGATGCACTGGGTTGTATATTCAGCCAGCTCTATCAGAGGCATCATCCTCCCATCTTCAAAACATGATGCTCAAGTAGATGCCATCCATCAGTAAGGACCCTCACCATCTGGGATATGCTGCCTTTTTGTTACTTCCTTCAGAGAAGGGGTATGGAAGTCAGATGACCCACATTCAATATTTTAGAAACAGCTTCTGCACCTCTGCCTTCTGATTTCTGAATGGCTCATGAAAACATAAACATTATAGTTTTATTCCTCTTTTGCATCTTTTCCTCTTTTATTAATGTAACATTTTTTTTTGTCTTGCGGAGATACGTGCCAGTTAGAATTAAAGGTAAAGATAACAGGTTTGGGGAACCTTGGAATTCAAGAAATGTTGAGGGTCTGGTTAAGAAAAAGAAAAGAAGATGCATAAGTAGATAGGATCTAAAAAAAGTACTTGTAGAGCATAAGAGATGCAAGAGAATATTTAACAAAAATAATTAGGAGGGCTCAAAGAATGCATGAAGTTGCCTGAGCAGTCAAGGTGAAGGAGAACGATAAAGGATTCAAATGATATATTAAGAGCAAATAGATTGCAAGGGACAAAATTGCTCCTCTGGGAGATCAGAATGGTTGTCTATTTGTGGAGCCAAAAGAGATGGGAAAGATTTTTCGTATCTGTATTTATTCAGAAAATGGACATAGGGTATATAGAAGTGAGGCAAAACAGCTTCACTTTCATGGACCCTATACAGATTACAGAGGAGGAGGTGTTTGCTTCTTTGGGAAAATCAGGTGGATAAATCCTTAGGGCCTGTTAAGGTGTTCCCTCAAACCCAGTGGGAGGATAGTGTAGAAACTGCTACAGCCCTAGGAACAATATTTAAATCATCCTTAGCAACCGGTAAAGTATTGGACAGTTGGAGGATAATGTTGTTCCATTGTTTAAGATAGGCTCTAAAAAATAAACTAGGAAATTGTAGGCCAGTGTCAGACATCAGTAGTGGAAAAGCTATTGGAAGGTATTCTAAGGGTCTGGATAGATGCATATTTGGAAACACATGGATTGATTTGACCACAAGATATAAGATATAGGAGCCAAATTAGTCCATTTGGTGCATCTAGTCTACTGCACTGTTACATCGTGGCTGATCCATTTTTCCTCAGATGCAGTTTCCTGCCTTCTCCCCATACCACTTAATTCCTGGAGAAATGAAATATCTATCAAAATCTGCCTTAAATATATGTAAACACTTGGCTACCACAGCTGTTCTGTAGCTACGAATTCCACAGATTCATCATCCTCTGGCTAAAGATATGTTTCCTCATTTCCATTCTAAAAGGATGCCCCTCTATTCTGAGGCTCTGTCCTCCAGTCATAGTCTCTCCCATCATTGGAAACATCCTCTCCACATCCACTCTATCAAGGCCTTTCCACATTTGATGCATTTTAATGAGGTCACCCCTCTTTGTCCTGAATTCTGGTGATACAGACCCAGGGCCATCAAATGTAACAAACCATTCATGAACCATTCTGCTTTGAACCCTGTCCAGTGCCAATACACCCTTTCTAAGATAAGAGGCCAGAACTGCTTACAATCTTCAAGTTGACCTCACCAGTGTTTTATAATGCCTCAACATTACCTGCCTTTTTATATTCTCATTCCCTTGAAATGAACGCTAACATCATATTTGCCTTGATCACCACAGACTCAACCTGCAAGTTAACCTGCACAAGAACTTCCAAGTCCCTTTTGCCTCAGATTCTAGCATTTTCTCTCCACTTAGAAAATAGAACTTTGACCAAAGTGCATCATCATGCACTTTCCGACACAATATTCCATCTGTCTCTCTTTTGCCAATTCTCCTAAACTGTCTAAGTACATCTGTAATCTCTACTTATTCAAAACTAACCACCCCTCCACTTACCTTCATACTGTCCACAAACTTTGCAACAAAGTCAACAATTCTGTCATCAAAGTCACTGATATATAATGTAAGAAGAAACGGTTCCAAGACAGACCCCTGTAGGATACCACTAGTCACCAGCATCCAGCCAGAAAAGTGTCCCTTTATTTGCACTCTTTGTCTCCTGCCAATAAACCACTGCTTTATCCATGCTACTATCTTTCTTGCAATTATGTATTATGGGCTCTTAAATTGTTAAGATGCAACACATGAGGCTGTTTGTCAAAGGCCTTCTAAAATCCAAGAACACATCAACCAATTCTACTTTGTCTGTCCTGCTTATTATTTTTTCAAAAAATTCCAACTAATTATGGTCAGTTAGCATGGCTTTGTGAATGATAGGTCATGTCTAACCAATTTAAGGTAGTGACCAGGAAAGGCTGTGGATGTTGTCTATATTAACTTTAGATCATTGCTGCAGGTGGCTGTGGAGGCCAAGTCATTGGGTATATTTAAGGCAGAAGTTGATAGATTTTTGATTAAACAGGGCATGAATAGATACTGTGAGAAGGCGAGAGATTGGGGTTAAGAGGGAACTGGATTAGACATGATGAAATGGGAGAGCGGACGTGATTGGCCTAATTTTGTTCACATCTCATAATCTTATGTCAAGGAGAGAGTAGCTCCTGCAGAGTGAGCAGCCTGCAAAACCTCTATGCTCTACTTCTATAAGTTTGCATCAAGCCCTCCACCCCCATTGCTGGCACTGCTCTTTAGCTCCTTGTACCTGGCTTTCTTATGCTGGAAAGTCTCGTCAATCTAATCTTCCCAAGGCACTGTCAGTTCTATCATTTATGGTTTATGACAGAAGGAACAGGAAGTCAGGGAACTTTAATTGGTTGCCCAAAATGACTTTCAGTTGCCAGTCAGACTCCATTGTCAGCTCGCTTGCTGGTGATTGGGCTGAGGCTGTGGTTCCTTTCCAGCTTTGACTAAAGATATATGTTTTCTGGGTTGGCAGAGGTGCCTACTATTGTTAAGAGGCCAGGATATATTTTCAGCACCTGGTCATCATGGCAGCAGCAGCAACAGGGTTCTCCCAAGGACTTTGGGCTACTGCAGAGATTGTGCTCCATGGTCCCTCTGACAAGGCAGAAAGGACATCATGGTGTCTTGCTTTTGCCTCAAGCTGGAGTAAGCAGGACATAACACACAATTTGGATCATGAATTTTATACAAAAGGATTCTGCCTGTTAGATGTTGAACCAGGACATATCCTGCTCAGCGCTCTCTCCCACCTTATAAAAGCACCCTGCTGCCCCATTTCTACCACTCTGGCAATATACATTTCCTGACTTGTACCCACTGGTGAGTCAGACTTCTAAATCCTTGAGGGACTTCTGGATGGCAGCTGCATCTCTTAGGTTGTAGTCATAGACCATCCAAAGTCTCTTGACTGGTTTTTCAGAGATGGTTGGGACAGCACTAACATCCAAGGAGAAACAGAATGTGTCTGTGTGTCTGCTTTCCATTAACACCAGAGAGCTGGATTTCTCTGAATTAAAGCTCAACCTTATCTGTGCAATGAGCCTCTCTTGGCCCTGGAGGATTCAGCTACTCACTGGGACTGCTGTAGTTGTCGATGTGAGGTTATCCATGAAGCTTGGATTGAGGGATGCTGCATGCTTGTGTCACTGCACTTCGGCTGCCTTAACCAGCATGTTCATAGGGTGAAGAAAAACATTGAAGGAGTACATTTGGTTACAATACCCTTCTTAAACCAGTGCCAGCTTGATGAGTTCCAGTAGTAGTCCAGGATGGGGTCGTTTGTCTTCCTTGGATTATGACAGAATACTTTAACAAATCTCTACAGATATGCTGACTGACTGCAGTCTCATACTGCAATTCAAATACACAGGAATATAACAAGTTCCAGAGAGTAGATAACTCAGCTCAATACATCATGGGCACATCCCTGCCCATTCCTCAAGAAGGCAACATTCATCATCAAAGTTCGCCACCACTGGGGTCATACCACATTCTCACATTTCCTCTCAGGCAGGAGGTACAGAAGCCTGAGGTCCCACTTCATCAGGTTTTGGAATAACTATTTCCCTTCAATCATTCAGTTTTTGAACTAACTAGTATAACCCTAATCATACCTCAGTATAATAACACTGTGACCATTTTGTACTACAACTCATTTATTGTTGCGCTAATCCCGTGTTCATTTTTGTTTAACTGTGTATAATTATGATTTGCTTGTGTTTTGCATTGCTGTTGTATTTAAGTTGTTCATTGTGTGTCTGACAATAAACCCAACTTTGATTGTTGACAGTTGATTCTCTTATGGTCATCAGGGGATTAAAAGTGAGAGCGGAGTTTAGGATAACGTTCCTCCCCCAGTGCGCTGATCTGTTAGCTGGGTTACCTGTTTCAGTTTCCAAACGACCTGACCCATAGACAGAGGAAAGAACAGGAATCTCTGCCGCTGCGTCTTCCTGACTCCCGTTAACGCCCTGGGGGACACCACTCTGCAGAAACTCAACCAGACCTGCCGCACAATCACTGTGGCTGCAGGAGCAGATCAGATGCTGGGGATCCTGCGGAGAGTAGCATCCCAAGGTCTTTCCTCTCCTGTCTACAGGTCAGGAGTGTGCTGGGACACTCCACAATACTGGGTGAGTGCAGCTCCAACTCTGGAGTAACTCCACACCGTCCGGTAACCACCCGACGCACACCCTATTGGCACAGAGCGGTTGCATCCACGGGTCACACACCGCGGTTACTTGCCAGGGCTACTCCGACAAATCCTACTGAAACCATGCATCTCCACCCCCCCCCCCCCCAGGGAGTGGAGGACAGCGGGTTCGGAGGATGGGGCGGGGGACTGTGGTAACACCACAACCCGCAGGTTCTCGCCTCCACCGACCCTTCTTGAAAATCATTCAGCCGTTCCTTCACCACCACCTGGTCTAATACTGGGACACGCTTTCCTGGGAGCCGTTTCCCCACACTGAGTGCGGCAGATCGAGGAGGCAGCTCACTCCATCTTCTCAGGGGGCTTCTCATATTTTATGTACTGCTATGTAATGCTGCCGCCAAACAAACATATACATCGGTGATAATAAACCTGAGATAGGTTCTGATTCTGATTCATTCTCCCAATAATCATTTCTGAAAACTTCTACCAGCTCTCAGTGTTAAAAACAGCGTCAGTAGTCCCCAACACCAGCTGACAACATTAATGACACTGCCGGTCAGAATGGCCGGGAGAAGCCAATTTCACCCAAAGCTCACCTTTGGTAATCAGCGCACAGAGTACGAAGATCCCAGTCAGCCTCTTCATCCTTCCAGACGGAGAATTAGTTATCCAATTTCCCCGATCCTCCTGCAGATTGCGTCTGCTGTTTGTGAGCATTGTACCAAGCACTACACCCAGACCTAGGGGCGGTTGGATGCGTTCCCACTAAGAAATTACTGACAGCACACTCTGATCAGAGTTAACTCCACCCCGGCCATCGGTTCATACGCAAAGGACACCCTCCGTTGACGCGCACTGTGTAACAAGTTGCGAACGGCGGAGTATCGAAGTGGCGGGGGTGGAGGATGGGTGGTGGAAAGGCAAAATGAGTGGGACGGGGGGAGAGGAGGGAGGGAGTGGGGTTGTAGGGGGCAGGAAGGGAGAAGGGTTTGGGGGAGGGAGAGGGTGGGGGATGGGAGATGGGGGAGTGGGAGGAAGGGAGGTGGAGGGGCAGGGAGCAGAGTGTTAAAGGAAGGGAGGGAGGGGGAATTGCACTTTGGAAGGACAAACCAGTGAGCAGTCTTACACAGTGAGCAGTAGGGTACTGAGGAAAGCAGTAGAACAACGGGATTTTGGTATACAATTCCATAATTTATTGAAAGTAGCATCACAAATAAATAGGGTCATCATGAAATTTTTTGGCACACTGACCTTCTTAGCTTAAAGTACTGACTACTGAAGCTGGGATGTTATGTTGAAGTTGTTCAAGACTTTGAAGCCTAATTTGGAATAGTGTGTGCAGTTTTGGTCACATCTGTACAGGAAAGATGCAAATGAGACTGAAAAAGTACAGTGAAATTTTACAAGGATGATGCCAGGACTGGAGGACCTGAGTTGTAAACCAGGATTGAATAGGTTAGAATTTTATTCCCTAGAAAAAAAGGAGAATAAGTGGAGATTTGATAGCGGTATACTAAATTATAAAGTGTACAGTTCGGATAAATACATAGAACCTTTAACCACCTGACTTCAGATTTTCCCACATGCCTTCTGGCAAACACTAAGATTTCATGTGAGTTTTTTTCAACATTAGATTTCTCTTTTCCACTCTCCTGTAAAGCACAGTCTCTCCTATCTCAGCCACTGAAATTTGTGACTCCTCCAGTGTTGACATAGGCCACTTGGTAGGCCTCCTTCACTAGTTCTCTTCTTGCACGGCCACTCAGTCTTTAAGGATGGCCTGCTCTAGGCAGATTTATAACTGTGCCATATTCTTTCCATTTCTTGATGATTTACTTAACTGTACACCAAGGGATATTCAGTTACTTGGAAATTTTCTTGGATCCATGTCATGACTTGTACTTTTCAATTACCTTTTCACTGAGTTGCTTGGAGTGTTTTTTTTTTGTTTTGATGGTGTAGTTTTTGCCAGGATGCTGACTCAACAGCAGCTGGACCTTAAAGATTCAGGTGTATTTTTACTACAATCATTTGAAACACCTTGAATGCACACAGATGATCTCCATTTAACTAATGATATGACTTGTAAAACTAAATGGTTGCACCAGTGATTATTTGATGTGTCATATTAAAGGGAGTGCAAGCTTATATAATCAACTATTTTGTGTTTTATATTTTGTAAATATTTTAGATCACTTTGTAGAGATCTATTTTCACTTTGACATGATAGCATGTTTTCCTGTTGATCAGTGTCAAAAAAGCCAAAGTAAACCACAGTGATTCAACATTGAAAAGCAATAAAACATGAAAACTTCCAAGGGAGTGAATACTTCTTATAGGCACTGCATCTGTAGAATCCCTTGGTACTCTCCATCACCTTGACTGCTAGAGCAACTTCATGCCTTCGTTTAGTCATCCTGATTTCTTCCTTAAGTGTTATCTTACATTTCTTTCACTCCTCAAGTATCTCATTTTGTTCCTACCTGCTTATACCTACTCTGCACCTTTTTTTCTTAAACATGGCCTGAATATTTGTTGAGAACAAAGCTTCTGTAAACCTGTTATTCTTGTCTTTTTTTAGACAATGTAAGTTAGTAAATCAGGTAAATTAATTCACTGTCTCATGTACCCTGAGGTACAGCGAGGGGTTTTCTTTTGCATACCATTCCCTTTAGATCACCTGATTACATCAGTACTTTGAGGTACTACAGGGAAAAGGAATGACATAATATAGAATAAAATGTTACAGCTAAGAGTATAGTATAGGTAAAAATGAGCAAAATCACAACGAAGTACATTGTAATGTCAAGAATCCATCTTATTGTAGGAGGGGAATATTCAATTGTATTTTAACAGTGGAGTAGAATCTGTTCTTGAGACTTTTGTATCATCTGCCCAAAAGGATGGGGAGAGAGTATGGGGTGAGTCAGCTGCTTTGCTAAGGCAGTGAGAAATGTGGACAGGTACTGTGGAGAGGAACACACAAAAAATGCTACCTGGCCTGCTGCGTTCCATCAGCATTTTGTGTGTGTTGCTTGAATTTCCAGCATCTGCAGATTTCCTCATGATTACCGGGGACAGGAGATTGGTTTCTGTGATGAACTGAGCTTATTTTACTGGTCATGGGCAGAGCAGTAGCCGTAACATGCCAAAAGACATAGGAGTAGGATTGGGCTATGTGGCCCATTGAGTCTGCTCCATCATTCTAATTTGGCTGATTTATTATTCCTCAGATAAATCAAATGATTTCATCAGTTTGTTCCTGTGAATATAAAGAGATTGCTGTTTCAGATCATGCTTCTGTATTTCTATCTTTAAATCTTCCTGGTCTTCCACAAACAAACAGATTTTGGCCTTTTAATACAACTTTGTTATCTGATAAGGAATTTTTAAAATTTCTAGAGAGACATATTA
Organism: Hypanus sabinus; assembly: GCF_030144855.1. Lineage (NCBI taxonomy): Eukaryota > Metazoa > Chordata > Chondrichthyes > Myliobatiformes > Dasyatidae > Hypanus > Hypanus sabinus. The sequence continues at coordinate 49,529,613 of NC_082706.1, forward strand.
CATTGGTATTTTGTTTTTTGAAGAGAATAAAAAGGAAGAGACTTCTAATCTTATTGTATGGGACACTTTCAAGGCCCATATTAGAGGACATGTTATTTATTATACCACCAGTGTTAAGAATAAAGCTAATAAAGAAAGAATTGAATTAGCCAATCAATTGAAACAATTAGATCAAAAATATGCTATAGCTCCAGTTCCTGTTTTATATAAATTATGTGTAGGTTAATACTAAATATGATCTTCAGTTAACATATCCAATTAAAACTCAATTTTACATTCACAGAAATAAATCAGGCAAAGTATTAGCCAACCAATTAAAAACTTCTGTAGTTAAATGAAAAACTAAAGAAATTTGCAAACCTAATTGTGATAGGACAACCGATCACTCTGAAATAAGTGATACATTTAGAGAATTGTATTCTGAAGTTTATAGTTCTGATTCCCCTAAAGATAATACTGTAATGAATAATTTTCTAGAATAATTAAATATCCCTGCACTTTCTGCAGATATTTGTGAACAGATGTATCAAGCCATTTCTGATGAGGAAATTTCCAAGGCTATACGTTCATTACACTTGGGGAAAGCTCCGGGTCCAGATGGATTTTCTGGAGATTTTTTAAGGCTTTTTCTTCATTAATTATACCACAGTTACACTTAGTCTTTTTGGATTCTTTCAAATTGGGTAGCTTGCATCAATCTTTCCATGAAGCCTCTAATTCACTTATCCTGAAGAAGAACAAACTGCTCTTCATAGAGGCCAATTTCATTACTCAATGTTGATACTAAAATCCTTCCTAAAGTTCTGGCTCATAGGATTGAAAATATTTTACCTTCTATTAGTTCTGATGATCAGACTGTACTTATTAAAAACTGACATTCCCATTTTAATATACACCGTGTATTAAATGTTACTTACTCTCCTTCCCAGGAGATATCAGAATGTGTGATATCCTTAAATGCTGATAAGGCCTTTGATTGGGTTGAATGGAATGATTTATTTAAAACCTTGGAAATTTTTAATTTTGGACCAGATTTTATTCAATGGATTAAATTACTTTATCTATCTCCTTCTGCTCGGGTTCTTAGTAATTTTCAAAATTCCAAACCATTCCAACTTCATCACAGAATTAGACAAGGTTGTCCATTGAGCCCTTTGGTCTTTGATCTTGCCATTGCTTTTCGAGAATCTAATGACATCTATGGTATTTTAACAGGAGGCATTACTCACAAAATCTCACTTTTTATCTCTAATGTTGAGACGTCGTTACCTTGCATACTTTCTTTTCTCTCCCTTTTTAGCCAGGATTTAAATTGAACCTACATAAGAGTGAATTATTTCCTTTAAATAATTTAGTGTCAATTAATACTAATCTCCCTTTTAAAGTTGTAAGGAATCAATTTACTTATTTGGGTGTAACTAAGTCAGTAAGAATTACAAACACCTGCTTAAGAAGACTTTCTTACTTTATTGAATCATGTAAAAAGGTTATTATTAAATTAGTCACATCTTTCAATATCATTGATTGGATGAATTAATTCTATTAAAATGAATATTCTGCCTAAATTATTTTTTTTCAGGCTTTACCCGTTTTTATTCCTAAATCCTTTTTTGACTCTCTTGATTCTAATTTATCTTCCTATATATGGAAAAATAAACGTCCTCATTTTACTAAAGACCACTGTCAAAAATCTAAAAAGTCTGGAGGTTTAGCTTTACCTAATTTTAGGTTTTATTACTGGGCAGTTAATATACAATATCTTATGATTTGGCTATTTTATATTAATCATGTAGACTATCTGGCATGGGTCTCTATAGAAGCTAACTCTGTTAATAATTTTTCTATTATTTCTCTTCTTGGATGCTCATTTCCTTTATATGTAAGTAAACTAACTGATAATTTAATAGTTCAACATACCCTGAGGATCTGAATACAATATCAAAAACACTTTGGTTTATTGAGATTTTCCCTTTCAAGTCCCATTTATTCTAATTTTTTAAAACCCTCCATTACTGATTTAGTTTTTAAAGAATGGCACAGGTTGGGTATTAAATGTTTTTGTGATCTGTTTGTTGGAGGAAATTTTTTTTTTATTTGAGCAATTCTCAGCTAAATATAGCTTAGCCAAAGCTCACTTTTTTAGATAGTTACATTTCAGAGACTTCTTAAGATCTCAATTATGGGCATTTCCTATATGTTCAGATAAGAACTTGCTAGATGTAATTTTTAGTTTGACTCCTTTTCATAATGGTTCAAGATCTAACATTTATGTCACTGGAGACGAAGAATGTTCCTTTAGACAAAATTAAGAATCTCTGGGGAACAAGATTTACAGATATCAATATCCGAGAAAACTTGGAATGAAATTTTGAATCTAGTCAATACTTCATCGCTATGTGCTCGTCATTCCCTCATACAATTTAAATTGGTGGATAGAGCTCATGTGACTAAGGATAAGTTATCTCGTTTTTATTCAGATATATCTCCCTATTGTGACAGATGTAAAAATGGAGAAGCTTCATTAACATATGTTTTGGACGTGTCCGAATCTTGAAAAATATTGGAAGGAAGTTTTTCAAACTTTTTCCTTACTTTTTAAAGTCAATTTTAAGCCTAACCCTCTGACAGCCCTACTTGCTATTGTTGCAGGACAAGATATTCAGCTGAAGGCATCTGGATTTACATATTTTGGCCTTTAGCTCTCTTTTAGCTAGGAGGGCACGTTTGTTTAAATGGAAAGATGTTTTTTACTCCTACTCAAACTCAATGGTTATGCAACATTATGTCATGTTTAGATTTAGAGAAGATTTGTTGTTCAATTTCTGAATCTCATCAAGACTTCAAACATTGTGGGGACCTTTTCTGAATTATTTTCAAAAGCTTCAACTCATTGTTTAAATTCAGCTGTTGGCTATTTTTAATTTTTATTATATGAGAAGGTGTTTTACCTTCTTGGAAGTAGTTTACGGTCTTGGTAGGAGTTATGTTTTTTTTTAATAAATTAGTATATTTCAATATAACTATTGATTAGCTTACATGTATACAGGGTAATGAGATTGTTATTGTGAACAGATATAATGTAGTTGATAATTTTTTTCAACCTTATATATACTTTCTTGTACTCTCTATTCCTCTATGTAGAAACTAATAAAAATATTGGAAAGTAAAGGAAGTATTATTCCGCTCAGCTTTATTCTCCTGCCTTCTATCTGTAATCTTTGATGCCCTTACTAATAAAAAAGCTATCAACGTCCACTTTAAATATACTCAATGATCTGGACTCCACAGTATCTGTGGCAATGAATTCCACAGATCAACTACCCTCTATTTAAAGAAATTTCTCCAAATCCTTGTTCTAAATAGACGCCCCTCTACTCTGAGGCTGTACCCCCTAATCCTACACTACCCCACTACAGGAATCACCCTCTCCAGTGAATACATGACCAGAGTCATCAATGCTCCTCATGCATTAACCTTTTTATTCCCAGAAGTATTCACATGAACTTCCTCCAGACCCTCTCTCCAAAGACTGCACATTTTTTCTTAGGTAAGGGTACAAGTGCTGTGTGATTATTACCTTCAAAAGTCTCAGCATCCCAATACTGAGAGAATGAATGATGGGCACAGAGATGACTGGAGAGACAGAAAAAAAGGGAAGGGGTCAAAAGGAGAGCAAGTGTGAGAAAATGGAGGAGAGGGAGACTGACTGATATAAAGGGATGATGAAAAATAAAAGGAGATGGAAAATAGAAAAACTACAGCATAATACAGGCCTTTCAGCCCACAATGCTGTGCCGAAATTACTGTAGAAATTATCAAGGATTACCGGTAACCCTCTATTTTTCTAAGCTCCATTTACCTGTCCAGGAATCTCTTAAAAGACCGGATCGTATCCAACTCCACCACCATCAATGTTAGCTTATTCCACACATTCACCACTCTTAAGTAAAAGAAACTTACCCCTGACATCTCCTCTGTAGCTACTTCCAAGCAGACTAAATCTGTGCCCTCTTGTGTTAGCCATTTCAGCCCTGGGATAAAAACCTCTGAATATCCACACGATATCATCATCAGCTTCTGCACCTCTATCAAATCACCTCTCATCTTCCTTCACTCCAAGGAGAAAAGGTCAATTTCACTCAACCTATTCTCATAAGGCATGCTCCCCAATCCAAGCAACATCCTTGTAAATCTCCTCTGCACCCTTTTTATAGTTTCCACATCTTTCCTGCAGTGAGGTGACTAAAACTGAGCACAGTATTACAATTAGGGTCGTACTAGGGTCCTACGTAGATGTAATATTACCTTTTGGTACTTAAACTCAATCCTATGGTTGATGAAGGTCAATGCACAATATGCCTTCTTAATCACAATCAACCTGCGCAGTAGCTTTCAGAGATTCTATGTACTTGGAACCCATGATCCCTCTGTCCTCCACTGCCAAGTATCTTGCCATTAATACTATACTTTGCCATCATGTTCGTCCCACAAAAATGAACCACTTCACACATCTGGGATGAACTCCACCTGGCACTTCTCAGCCCAGTTTTGCATCCTATCAATGCCCCACTGAAACCTCTGACAACTCTCCACACTATCCATAACATCCACAAACTTTGTGTCATCAGCAAATTTACTTACCCATCCGTCCTCTTCCTCATCCAGGTCACTTATAAAAATCATGAAGAGAAGTGGTCCCAGAACAGATCTCTGAGGCACACCACTGGTCAGCAAGCTCCATGCAGAATATGACCCATCTACAACCATTCTTTGCCTTCTTGTGGGCAAGCCATTCTGGATCCACCAAAACAAGGTGTCCTTGGACCCCATGCCTCCTTGCTTTCTCAATAAGCATTGCATGGGGTACCTTATCAAATGCCTTGCTGAAGTCTACTGCTGTACCTTCATCAGCGTGTTTAGTCACAGCCTCAAAAAATCCAATTCAGGCTCGGAAGGCACAACCTGCCTTTGACAAAGCCATTCTAATCATTCCTAATTTCTAACCATATTAGCCTCTCCAAATATACATAAATCCTGCCTCTCAGGATCTTTTCCATTAACTTACAAACCACTGAAGTAAGACTCACAAGAGTATAATACCCTGGACTATCACTACTCCCTTTCTTGAAATTAAGGGAACAACATCTGCAACCCTCCAATCCTCCAGAACCTCCCCCATCCCCACTGATGATGCAAAGGTAATAGCAGAGGCTCAGCAATCTCTTCCCTCAGCTCCCACAATTGCTTAGGGTACATCTCATCCAGTCCTGAAGATTTATCCTTGATGCTTTCCAAGAGCTCCAGCACATCTTAATGTCTATATGCTCAAGCTTTTCAATCCCCTGTAAGTCATCCCTACAGTTGTCAAGATGCTTTTCCATAGCAAATACTGAAGCAAAGTATTCATAAAGTACCTCCGCTATCTCCTCCAGTTCCATGCACTTTTCCACTGTCATAATTGATTGGTCCTATTCTCTCACCACTTATCCTCTTGCTCTTCACATACTTGTAGAATGGCTTGGGGTTCTCCTTAATCCTGCTCACCAAGGCCTTCTTATGGCTCCTCTGGCTCTCCTAATTTCATTCTTAAGCTCCTTCCTGCTAGCCTTGTAATCTTCTAGATCTCTAACATTACCTAGCTTTTTGAACCTTTCATAAGCTTTACTTCTTTACTAGATTTTCAACAGCCTTTGTACACCACATCCCTGTACCCTACTATCCTTTCCCTCTCTCATTGGAATGTACCTCTGCAGAATGCCATGCAAATACCCTCTGAACATTTGCCACATTTCTGTGTACATTTCCCTGAGCACGTCTGTTCCCAATTTATGCTTCTAAGTCCCTGTCTGATAGCTTCCTATTTCACCCTACTCCAATTAAACACTTTCCTAACTTGTCTGTTCTTCTCCCTCTCCAAAGTTATGGTAAAGGAGATAGAAATGTGATCACTGTCTCCAAAATGCTCTCCCTCTGAGAGACCTGATACTTGACCAGGTTCATTTCCCAATACCAAATCAAGAACAGGCTTTTCTAAATATTGTGTCAGGAAACCTTCCTGAACTCACCTAACAAACTCTCCCCCAAACCCTTGCTCTAGAGAGATGCCAATCAATATTCGGGAAATTAAAATCTCTCACCATGACAACCCTGCTGTTATTGCACCTTACCAGAATCTGCTCCTTGATATTCCTGTTACTATTGGGTGGTCTATAAAAAAAATGCACAGTGGAGTTATTGACCCTTCCTGTTCTTAACTTCCACCCACAGAGACTCAGTAGACAATCCCTCCATGACTTCCTCCTTTTCTGCAGCAGTGACGCTATCTCTGATCAGCAGTGCCACACCCCCACCTCTTTTACCTCCCTCCCTGTCCTTTCTGAAACATCTAAAGCCTGGCACTGTAAGTAACCATTCCTGCCCCTGAGACATTCAATTCTCTGTAATGGCCACAACATCATAGCTCCAAGTATTAATGCAGAAAGCATCAGTACTTGGGGATGCAGGGAGCAGAGGGTTGGGAGACAGGCAGGAAAATAAAAAAGACAAGACTTGTTATTGCACGTTAATGGTCTGTTTTGCAAAGCACATAGTTCCTTGGTTATCTAGCCTGCTCCCACAACACCTCCAGATTAGACAAGAACACACAGCAGTTTCTACGCTTTGAGGAGATTAAGGTGTGCAAGGCTGCCTGCCTTCTTCTCCCTTATTTGTGAAATGCACCAAGAGTGTTGTATCCAAAGGACCTGAAGCATTATTGAGGATCCTTACCAACATCCTGCAATCTCCTGGACCCTCTACTATGGGGAAGGAGTTACAGGAGCATCATGACTAGGACTGCCTGCCTGGGTAACAAGACCCTTCCAGCTCTGAAGTCTCATCAGTAGGACATCAAGCTGTTTACTGTTTACCTGTGCTATGCACTACATGAACTTCAAATTGTACTTTATTAACTTATTTGTGGTAATGGTCTGTTTAATGTGCTGTTTGTGATATAAGTTTTATGGGTACACTGCAGTCTGGAGGAACAATATTTTGTTTAGTTGTATATATGTACATTTAGATGACAAAAAGCTCAAACAAAATTGAAGAAAGAGACCATTAAACACTGAAATAGTGTTCCATAGTGCCAGTGGTTTAGTCAGTGAAGAGGCGTCTGTCAATTGAGCAAGCATCTGTGTCATGGGTGGTGCCAAGCCTCTCGAGACTTGTTGAAGCTGGAGTCACGTAAGCAAATAGGAGTGTCCCATCAAAATATTTGACTTGTTCCTTATTGAAGGGTAACTGTATTATCATAATATGCACCGATGCAGTGAAAAACATTGTTTGCATGCCACCACAAACAGACCATGCCTTATTTAAATATATCAAGGTAGTAAACTTGGAAAATAAATGCAGAATATGGTGTTACAGTTTTACAGGTTAGCAACAAAGTACAAGGTGAGATGGATCTCCTGTGTAACACAATGAGGTAGATTGGGAGAGCAAGAATTTATCATTAGCATGCAAGAGATGCATCCAATAGTCAGCCAACCGGTAGGAAGAAGCTGTCCTTGAGCCTTGTTGCATGTATTTTAAGGCTTTTGCATATTCTACCCAATGTGAGAGGGGGAAGGAGAGGATGTCTGGGATACATCTTTGATTAAGCTGGCTGCTTTACTGAGGCAGTGAGAAATGTTCACAGAGTCTATGGAGGGGAGGTTGGTTTTTGTGATGTGCTGAACTGTGTCCACAACTCTGCAAATTCTTGCAGTCACAGGCAGAGCAGTTGCTGTACCAAGCCTTGATGCAGATTTTGCATTCTATGTTGCATCATCAAATTTGGTGAAAGTCAAAGGGGACATGAGTGATTTCATCAGCCTTCTGTGGAACTAGGTGGTCCGGTCAGCTTACTTGGCTGAGGGTTCTATGTGGCTGCACCAATGTTTGTCAGTACTCTCAACCTCATCATCATCATTGCTTCAAACAGAGATATATACTCCACTCTCTATCCTGATGTCAATGATGAGCTCATTTGTTTTGCTGACATTGAGGGAAAGTTTATTCTCATGACACCGCGCCACTAAGCTCTCTATCTCCTTCCTATACTCTGACTCATTGCTTCATGAGCTACGGTCCGCTGCAATGGTATCATCTGCAAATTTGTAGATGAAGTTAGTGCAGAATCCAGCCACACAGCCATGAGAGTTCAGGGAACAGTGTCGGGGCCTGAGGTCAGAGACTCGTCACGCACCAGAGGGAGAATATTTATAGTGAAGGTGTTGCTGCCAACCCTTACTAACTGAGGACAGAACACACAAAATTCTGGAGGAATTCAATAAGTCAGGCAGCATCAATGGATTGAAATTCATTGGCATGATGAGGCCAAACTCAGGTTGGAGGAGCAACATAGCCTGCAACCTAATGGCATGAACATTATTTTCTCCAACTTTTGGAAATTTCTTTGAACCCACTTCTCTATTTCTCCATTGTCTATTCTGGATCCCCTCTCACCCATTTCTTTTCTCCTCACTTTCCTATCGCCTCCCTCTGATTCCCTTACACTTTTCCTTCCTTCCATACTTTTCTCTCCTCTCCTGTCAGATTCCTTCCTCTACAGCCCTTTACCTTTTCCACATATTCTCTCTCAACTTTCTTCATCATACCTCTCCTCCACCCATTCACCTTTCCCTGGTCCTCATCTCCTTTCATCTGCCAACATACTACACCCCCTCTCCCAACATCTTATTTCAGAATCTTCCCCCTTCCTTTCCAGTCCTGTTGAAGAGACCTGACCCAAAACATGGACTGTGTTTTCCTCTCCATAGAAGCTGAGTGAACTGTTGTGTTCCTTGAGCAAATTGTGTGTGCTGCTCAAGATTTCAGCACCCGCAGAATCTCATGTGTTCATAACTTTCTGAACATGGCCTGTTGGTCAGGAAGTTGAAGATCCAGTAGCAGATGGAACTGTTGAGGGCCAGATCCGGAAGCCATAGCGAGCTAGGAGTTGAGAGATTCCGGATAGCAGGAATCCCCCAGGATATCATCCATGGGTAAGTCAGTGATGATGACCAGGACCTCTTTATTAGGGTGCTGATTGGGCATAGGATCCTGATGTTGTTACACATATCCTTCCTGTGAGCTTGGAGCAGTTTAAGGAAGCAGTCATGCTGGTATCTCTCCAAGGCTCTGGGGAACCTGCTGTAAACAGGGGCAGATTGACAATCAGTATGTCAGATGCAGAGAAGTTAGAACAGTCATAGAGAGAAACAGTAAATGAGAAATGAGAAAAAAAGTTCCACCATTGAGTTAACGTCAAACATTTTCTATTGACAGACAACAGCTACATAGTGGTGCAGCATGAAGAGCCCCAAAGACGTAGGTTCAGTTCTGTATCTGTGTGTATAAATGGGGTTTGTGGTATCTGTACATGTGTGTCTACATAGAATTTCCATGTTCTCCCCATGACACTGAGGGTTTCCCCCATAGGGCTCTGGTTCTCTCCCACACTCCAGGCTGGGATGGAGAACAGGCTGCAGTGAATACTGTGGGGAGAATAGACTGGGATTTGTGTGAATGTTTTGTTGAAGGCTGGCAGTGAATGTGTGGGATGAAGGGCCTGTTGCTGTGTTGTATCACTATTAGAGGATCAGCTTCTCACTTTGGTAATGGAAGGTGGTAATCAGCAGTGAGCCAGGCAAGTCAATAATAGGCTGAGTAAGTTTATTTTTAAATTCTTTGTGGGTGTGAGGTTCTCACAGTGAACAGGGGTACCACAAGAGCAGAAGACATGGGAGCTGATTTAGGTGCAACAAGACCCATACTCAGAATTTTCAGGACAGCTTCTTGTCTTCTGCCTTCAGATTTCTGGAACAGTCCATGGACCAATGAATGCTGCTATGTTATTCCTTTTTGCTCTATTTATTTACTGTATTTTCTAATTGTACCTAGTAGTGCCAAAAAACATCAACAAATTTCCTTAACACATATAACCATATCTAGACCATTGGCCATTGAGTCTGCTCTGGCATTCAGTCATGGCTGATTTATTTTCCTTCTAAACCCCATTCTCCGGGCTGCTCATCATAACCTTTCACACCCTTACTAATGAAGAAGCTATCAATCTCCGTTTTAGATATGCTCAATGACTCAGTCTCCACAGCTGTGTGTTGCCATGAATTCCACACTGCTTCCCCCATCACCCCCCAGCTGCATGTAGAAATTCCATCTCCTCATCTCTGTTCTGAAGGGATATCTTTATCTTCTGACATTGTGACCTCTGGTCCTAGCCTGCCCAATATTGGGAACATCCTCTTCACATCTACTCCATCTCAGGTTGGGTGAGACTTGAACTAGAGGTCATGGGTTTCGGGTGAAAGGTGAAATATGTAAGAGGAATCTGAGGGCTAACAGTAGAGTATGGTGTGAGTGTGAAAGTGGTGGATACAAGTTCAGCTGTAACATTTAACAGAACTTTTAACAGGTACATGTATGGGAGAAGATTGATGGGATATGGCCCATGTGTAGTTAGATGGGACTAGGTCGTCTACAATGAGATGGGCCAAAGGGTGCTGTAGTGTTCTGAGATTTCATGGACTCTATTTAAAGTCAATGCATACCCCTAGATACAGTGGATGAACCACAGTTTTTTTACCTAGTGAATGCGGTGTTTAAAACCAGAGGGCATAGGTTAAAGGAGTGTGTCACCAGAGAAAGTGGTTGAGGCAGGTACATTAACAAGATTTAAAAGATACTTGGACAGGTATATGGCTAGGAAAGATTTAAAGGGATGTAAGCAGGTGAATGGAATTAGCTTAAATGGGCATTATAGTCAATATGGATGAGTTGCCCCAAAGGGCCTGTCTCCAATACCTGCGACTGGGATAGATGAGTGGGTGTCTGCAAAATTCTAAGTAACAAGACAACATTGCCTCTCCGCTGGCCTCTTTGAAAAGTTCACACTTCAGGAGATGGAGAGGTTGTTCCACATGTGGGACCTATAGGAATGTGGAGCATATTAATGGACACTGGATACCACCCCCCCCCCCCCGCCAGTTTCCTTATGTGATGGTCATATTTTTGTTAAAGTTTTGGAAAGTTAGAGTTTTTAGCAATGAACTGGGACATTTGTGAAAGATTTCATGGATATATTATGCACTCTGATTCACTGTCTGCAACAATAATAATCCCTTAACCTATATTTTGACAGTGAAGTTGAAAGCCGCAATACACCAGTGGATTCTGGAGTTAGGCAACTTTAATTTCTCAATCAAGTATCGGCCTGGGAAAGTTAATGGAGACGCGGGTGGCTTGTCACAGATGCCTCTTGATACAGAGCAGTACATCCGCACATGCTCACAGGAAATGGAGCCAGTGACAATAACAAATGTCACACAGGCACTCCAACTCGAATCACATGAACATGAGCCCTGGTTGTGTCCAGCCACCGTCACTGCAGCATGTGCTGATGTAGAGCAGGAAAGACTAACTTCCACAGTGGCAGAAATCTCCACCGAGAACCTAAAGAAAACACAAAAGGATGATCCAGTCATTGGCAAGGTGCGGGAGTATGTCATGACGGGACAGTGGCCTCATCAACAGGGAAGACACCGGCGTGATGGTAAGGGAGAGAAACAAGTTGTGTCTCAATAAAGACGGCATTCTGTAGAGAAAGTTAGTGGCTCGAGATCAACTAGTGTTACCTAAAACATTCCATCAGTTGATATGCAAGGAGATGCGTGAGGAGATGGGATGCCTCGGAGTGGAGCGGACACTCAGCCTGATCCGTGATCGATTCTATTGGCCTCACATGCATAGAGATGTGGACCATTATGTGACCAAGGTGTGTAGCTGACTGAAGCGGAAGCGTCCGAACAAGCCAACTAGAGCACCGCTGTTTAATGTAGTAACCACATATCCTTTTAAGATGGTTTCAATAGATTACCTGCATCTAGAAAGCTGTAATGGAGCTTATGAGTATATCCTGGTTGTCTTCGATCACTTTACGCGCTTTGCCCAGGTATAGACATGTACCAACAAGTCAGCAAGAACTGTTGCTGAAAAGATCTTTGGAGACTTTGTGCTCAAATTTGGATTTCCGGCCAAGTAGCATCATGATCAGGGCAAGGAGTTTGAGAATGTCATATAATTTTTGTTACTTTGCTTTGTTATTTTGTTTATTCACAAACTGATTAATGTTCAGTTGCACTAGCAACGGTAATATTCTAGTAGGTTAATTGATGGCTACGATGAGCAATGCTTATACAGGCATTGGGGGCAGCTGAGGGGTCCTGGGGGATGGCAGTGTGTATGTGTAGAGTAGTCAGGAACGGCCCCGCAGCATGTTTGGTAAGCCGATGTGCTTGTGTTCCGGTATTTCCAGAATGGTAAATAAAGACGTTATTTTAAACTTCTGCATGCCTGGAAGTCCCTTTTGTGTCCAAGGGTGCAACAAATGACGGAGGCGCCGCTGAGATAATTAATGTCACGCTTAGTGTGGCAACAACGAGGACACGGGTCACCTTTGATTGACAGCAGGAGCGTGTAGCTTCGGGGCGTGGCTACACCACACACAATGGACTTGAATGAGTTGGCAGAGGCCTTGTCTCAGAGACTATGGCTTTTGCAACTGGATCAGCTCAAAGAGGTGTGTGTGGAAGGTAAGATCCCTTGTGAAAATGTTACCACAAGGCGAACGTTAATTAGACTAATCACTGAATCTATGGACAATGTAATAAATGATGAAGGGGAGGAGGTTGTGAAATATTATCTAAGGACAATGTTGGAATCAGTTGAGCAAATGAGAGGAAATGCTGGAAACACTGGTAATGGGGAAAAAAGCAGACAACACAGCACAAACCAACCAGAGAACAGCTGAAGAAATGAGCTTGGCAGAAAAATACTTACAGCTCCAGCTAAACAGTCAAGCTCTGCAGGATGAGGTTAGGAGGCTGAATGAAAGAGTGAACAGTGCATCTTCAAGCCAAGCTTCAGCTCCTCAAAATGTGTTGCCTACAGCTGCAAACCAGCTCCCGGAAGAGACAATAAGGAGAGAATTCAAGATCTGGGGTCAGATCGGGGAAAAGGGACAGAAGGACAAACTCTCATACACAACCTGATGCATCAGATTGACAGAGGACTGAGTAGGGGACACAGTGAGGCTGAGGTCATGGGAGCAGTAATCAAGAAGTCAATCAGTCCAGGTTTGAGTATTTGTGATATGCTCGAGATAAAAAGTGACCTTACCCTTCCTCGACTGACGACAATATTAAAGGGATATTTCAACAAGGACAGCTCCATAGATTTATATCACAGACTGGTAAACATAACACAAGACAGTTGTGAGTCTCCCCAAAATTTCCTCTTTAGAGCAATTGAGTTAAAAGAGAGGCTGTTACTTGCTTCAAAAGAAGTAGGGTCAGACGAGCAGTACAGTCCCGAGCTCATCCAGAAGAGATTCTTGAGGTCAGTTATTACTGGGCTGTCAAGTGACCATATCAAGTTTCAGCTTAAGCCTTATCTCGACGATCAGAGAGTGACAAATGAAATACTCATTGACAGGATGAATGAAGCAGCCTGTGTTGAATCAAAAAGACAGTCCAAGCAAAGAAAGAACACAAGCAGCAGAGTCCCAAAAGTAAATGAATTACAGACAGAAATGCAGAGCCAGGGTGCAGGCGAAGCCAGAGTGGGGGTTCTAGAGCAGTCAGATGAGGTTGTGAAGCCTAAGAGCCGTAAAGCTCCTGTTGTAACAAGTTCAAGAGACACGGAGCTTGATGTAACGGTCAGACTGCTGAGAGAAGAAATGGCTGAAATAAGAAAAAGCATAGCTAACTCTCAAGGACCCACCGGCCAAGTAAGAATGAGTGTTAAGAGAGGATGTAAAGCATGTCAGGAGCAGGGAACAGATGACCAGTGTGAACACTGTTTCAAGTGCGGGCAAACAGGGCAGCTCTCAAGAGGCTGTAGAGGACAAAGAAGGCTGGCAGGGAAATCTGACAGCAATGTGACAATCTGGCCTGTCACAATCCCAGAATCATCAGCTCTAAGCCCAGCTGGACCAGGTGACAAGGTGCATGAACTTCTGTGCGAGAGAATCAGGCAGCTGGAGGTGGATTTGAGAAAATTGTGAAGGCTGGACAACAGATGGTGGGTGCTACCTACGCCAGTCATCTTTCTTTACGTCATCAAGCCAAGCTGACAGCTCTCATCGGGAAGAAGTGCACGGTGGATGGTTTATTTGAGGGAGTAGCAACACAAGCACTATGAGATACCAGCTCACAGGTCACTACTATCAATAAAAAGTGGAGAGAGTCCTGTTTTCCACACATTGGGGTACGGAATTCAGATGTGCTCCTGGGTGAGAATGAGAAAATTGTGGGCAAAGCTGCCACAACATTACTGTCACCCCTCGTACAGTGCTGGGACAGCTACAACAATTTAAGGCTATTTACCGAGTGGATGTAAGGCCAGTCAATGCTAGTGTAAACACAGTGAAAACAACCCACATTAGTGAAAACACTGCCAGCACAGCCAGCACTCCTGAGAATCGCAAAGAGAAACACAGACAGCTGGACACATGCAAACATGAGACATGGGACCCTCCAGTGTCTGTGATCACCAGACTCCAGACCAGCAGGAACAGGTGAGACAGATGCTGTGAGAAGCGTGTGCTGGATTTTCAAAAGATGAGAGTGATGTGGGATGCATAACATCTCTACAGTTAAAAATCAGACTGAGTGACACAATTCCTGTACGGCGCACCTACACTTCTGTACCTAAACCACTCCACAAGGAGCTGAAGGAGTATGTGGAGGACCTACTGAATAGAGGATGGATTCAAAAATCCTGGTCCCCATACACATCACCAATAGTCTGCGTTCATAAGAAGGATGGGAGTTTACATCTATGCGTGGATTACCGTGAGCTGAACTGAAAATCCATCCCTGACCATCACCACATCCCTCAAGTGCAAGATATGTTGAACAGCCTGAGTGGGAGTGTATGGTTCTCGGTACTGGATCAGGGCAAGGCGTACCATCAGGGTTTCCTTGAGGAGAGTAGTAGACCACTTACAGCCTTTATAATACCTTGGGGCTTATGCAAGTGGGTAAGCATCCCCTTCAGCCTGTCCTCGGCCCCAGCAGAGTTCCAGCGCAGTATGGAGGAGTGCCTCGTGGGTTTGAGGAATGAAACATGTCAGCCATATTTGGATCACAATCTTGTCCACAGCCAGTCTTTTGAAGACCATCTGTGGGATATGAGAGAGGTGTTATGTCGCTATCAAGCACATAGGGTAAAGCTGACAGCTAAAAAGTGTGAAGTGTTTAAAGACAAAGTGAAATTCCTGGGAAAGATTGTATCCAAAGATGGCTATTGCATGGATCCTGCTGAGATAGCACCAGTACAAGCACTCAAAGACTGCAAACCTGAGATTGTGGTAGACCTGAGGAAAACACTGGGGATTCTCTCGTACTACTGCCCATATATCCCAAACTTCTCATGCATTGCCATGCTGCTATACAGTCTGTTATCCACCGAGAAGACCCCAGGAAGTAAGGTCCAAGGATCAAGTGTAAGTAGGAGTAGGGGGAAACGCAAGGAGTCAGACCAGCTACCCTCAAGCCAACCGATTACCTGGACTGAAAAACACCAGGAAGTGCTCTGCCAGCTGTTAGAGTACTTGCTGCGCCCACCACTCCCAGGTTACCCCGACTTCGAGAAGCCATTTGTGTTGCAATGTGATGCCTCTCAGGAAGGGCTGGGTGCAGTACGGTACCAGAGACAACAAGGCAACCTGGTCATCATAGGTTATGGGTTGAGAACGCTAACTGCACCAGAAATGAATTACCACCTCCATTCTGGAAAGTTAGAGTTTTTAGCAATGAACTGGGACATTTGAGAAAGATTTCATGGATATATTATGCACTCTGATTCACTGTCTACACCAATAATAATCCCTTAACCTATATTTTGACCACAGTGAAGTTGAAAGCCGCAATACACCAGTGGATTCTGGAGTTAGGCAACTTTAATTTCTCAATCAAGTATTGGCCTGGGAAAGTTAATGGAGACGCGGGTGGCTTGTCACAGATGCCTCTTGATACAGAGCAGTACATCCGCACATGCTCACAGGAAATGGAGCCAGTGACAATAACAAATGTCACACAGGCACTCCAACTCGAATCACATGAACATGAGCCCTGGTTGTGTCCAGCCACCATCACTGCAGCATGTGCTGATGTAGAGCAGGAAAGACTAACTTCCACAGTGGCAGAAATCTCCACCGAGAACCTAAAGAAAACACAAAAGGATGATCCAGTCATTGGCAAGGTGCGGGAGTATGTCATGACAGGACAGTGGCCTCATCAACAGGGAAGACACCGGTGTGATGGTAAGGGAGAGAAACAAGTTGTATCTCAATAAAGACGGTATTCTGTAGAGAAAGTTAGTGGCTCAAGATCAACTAGTGTTACCTAAAACATTCCATCAGCTGATATGCAAGGAGCTGCATGAGGAGATGGGATGCCTCGGAGTGGAGCGGACACTCAGCCTGATCCGTGATCGATTCTATTGGCCTCACATGCAAAGAGATGTGGACCATTATGTGACCAAGGTGTGTAGCTGACTGAAGCGGAAGCGTCCGAACAAGCCAACTAGAGCACCACTAGTTAATGTAGTAACCACATATCCTTTTGAGATGGTTTCAATAGATTACCTGCATCTGGAAAGCTGTAAAGGAGCTTATGAGTATATCCTGGTTGTCTTCGATCACTTTACGCGCTTTGTCCAGGTATACACATGAACCAACAAGTCAGCAAGAACTGTTGCTGAAAAGATCTTTGGAGACTTTGTGCTCAAATTTGGATTTCCGGCCAAGTTGCGTCATGATCAGGGCAAGGAGTTTGAGAATGTCATATAATTTTTGTTACTTTGCTTTGTTATTTTGTTTATTCACAAACTGATTAATGTTCAGTTGCACTAGCAACGGTAATATTCTAGTAGGTTAATTGATGGCTACGAGGATCAAAGCTTATACAGGCATTGGGGGCAGCTGAGGGGTCCTGGGGGATGGCAGTGTGTATGTGTAGAGTAGTTAGGAACAGCCCCGCAGCATGTATGGTAAGCCAATGCGCTTGTGTTCCGGTATTTCCAGAAAGGTAAATAAAGACGTTATTTTAAACTTCTGCATGCCTGGAAGTCCCTTTTGTGTCCAAGTGTGCAACACACAGACATGGGCAGGTGAGGAGGAGAGAACAGCAGACAGAGAGACTCAACATTCCCATTCTGATATGTCTATCCATGATTTCCTCCATTACCAGGAAGAAGTAAACTCAGGATGGAAGAGTATCACCTCATATTCCTTCTGGGTAGCCACTAACATGATGGCATGTATCTAATCTATTTTTAATATCACTGGTATACGTTGTGAAATATTTTCTTTGTGGCTGTAGCATATTGCAATTCATGATAAAAGCTATAAATTGTGATAAGTTATATATATATAATTTAAAAAGTAGTTCAAAAAGAAAGCAAAAACAAAAGATAAAGTAGTGGGGTTGTGGACATGGGTTCATTGTCTGTTCAGAAATATGATGACAGAGGGGAAGAATCTGTTCCTGAAATGTTGAGTGTGTGTATATGTGTGTTTGGGCTCCTGTACTCCTTCCTTGATGACAGCAATGAGAAGAGAGCATGCTTTGGGTGACAGGAGTACTTAATGATAGATGGCACATTTTTGATTTCTCCAAATTCAGGTAATTACCTCACTCAACACCCTTCACTTTTTTTTCCATTCTCCTTTCTGTTTAACCTCTTCCTCGCCTGCCTATCAACTCCCTCTGGTGCCACTCTCCATTTTTGTCAAGGTCTGCTGTCCTCTCCTACTATATTCATTCTTCTTCAGTCCTTGAAATCTCCCACCTTTTACCTTGAATCTTCTTACCTCATGCAACACATGCAAACAACTGCACAGGTCAGGCACCATCTATGGAAAAGAGTAAACAGTCGACATTTTTGGCCGGAACCCTTCCTCAGGACTGAGAAGAAAGTGTGAATATGCCAGAATAAAAGGTGGAGTGAAGGGGGAAATGAAGCTTTATGGTAGGTGATAGGTGAAGCCAGGTTGGTGGGAAAGTTCAAGGACTGGAGAAGAAAGAATCTGATAGGAGAGGAGAGTTCATATTAGCATCAATAATGTACATAGGAAACGTGAAGAGGTCCTGAAGAAAGATTTTAGGAAGCTAGGTAGAAAGTTGAAAAATAAGACCTCCAGGATAGTAATCTCCCAATTGTTGCCTGTACCATGCACCATTGAGGGTAAGAATAGGATGATTTGGAAGCTGAATGTGTGGCTGAGAAACTGGTGTGGGGTCAGAGGTTCCAATTCTTGGATCATTGGGATCACCTCTGGGGAAGGTACAATCTGTAAAAAAGAGATGGGCTACCAATATCTTTGTGGGCAGGTTTGCTAGAGCTGGTCAGGAGGGTTTGACCTGATTTGGCAGGGGGTGGGAACTGAAGTGATAGTGCTGAGGATGAGGTAGCTGGTTTACAACAGATGTAGTGTGCAGTGGGACTGCAAGCAAGGAGAGGCTGATGATAGGGCAAATTTTCAGTCAAAAGGATGAGTTGCAATTGAAAAGGCAGACAAAAACATACAAGGTGAATACAGGACTGAAGGTGTTATATTTGAATGTGTGTGGTATACAGAATAAGGTTGATGAGCTTGTAGCACAGTTACAGATTGGCATGTATGATGTTATGGGCATCACTATATTGTAGCAGAAAGAAGATTATAGCTGGGACCTTAATATCAAAAGATACACATTGTTTCAAATGGACAAGTAGGTTGCCAGAGGGTCTCAGCCTGAAATGTCGACTGTTCCATCTTTTCCATCAGTGCTGTCTGACCTGCAGAGTTCCTTCAGCATCTTGTATGTATTGCTTTGGATTTCCAGCATCTGCAGATTTTCACATGGTTGTCTTAATCTTAAATCTTAAGGTAAAGGAAACCTTAGAAACAAGTGATGATAATAAGATAGAATTCACATTACAATTTGAGAAGGAGAAGAAAAATTCAGATATATCAATATTACAGTGGAGTAAAGGATATTATAGAGGCATGAGAGAGGACCTGGCCAAATTGAGATTGGAAAAGAACACTGGTAGGGATGACAGCAGAGCAGCAATGTCTGGAATTTCTGGGAGCAATTCGGAAAGTGCAGGATATATACATCCCACAGAGGAAGAAGTATTCTAAATACAGGATGACACTACCATAACTGACAAGAGACATCAAAACCATCATAAAACCCAAAGAAAGGGCACATAATAGAGCAAAAAAAATCACTGAGAAGATGGAGAATTGGGAATCTTTTAAAAACTGACAGAAGGTAAATAAGGAAGTCATAAAGAAGGAAAAGATGAATATGAAGGTAAACTGCTCAATAATATTAAAGAGGATAACAAAAGTTTCTTCAGATACATAAAGTGTAAAAGAGAGGTGAGAGTAGATGTTGCAACATTGGAAATATGTTGGAGAGGTAGCAATGGAAGACAAGTAAATGGTGGATCAACTGAATAGCTATTCTTTTCTATCAGTCTTGACTGTGGAAGACATTAGTTTGAAAGTGTCAGGGCAGAATTGTGTGAAGTTGCCATCATTAAGGTGAAGATTCTTGATAAACTGAAAGGTTTGAAGGTAAATAATTCACCTGGGCCAAATGGTATACACCACAGGCTTCTGAAAGGGGTGACTGTAGAGATTGTAGAGGCTTTAGTAATGAACTTTCAAGTATCAATTAATTCTGGCATGGCTGTAGAGGAATGGAAAATTTCAAATGTCACTCTACTCTACAAGAAACTGGAGACAGAAGAATAGAAATTATAGGCCAATTAGTCTGACCACAGTGGTTGGAATCGATTGTTAAGGATCTTCTTTTGGGGTACTTGGAGGCATATGATAAAATAGGCCATAGACAGCATGGTTTCCTTATGGAAACATCTTGCCTGACAAATCCTTGAAGAAATACCAAGCAGGATAGACTACAGCTGGATGTTGTTTACTTCGATTTTCAGAAGGCCTTTGACAAGGTGTCACAAATGAGACTGCTTAACAAGTTAAGAGGCCATGGTATGACAGGAAAGAAACTAGCATGGTAAAACATGCTCTGGCAGGGTCTGCAAGACATTACTTACTACAATGTGAAGCCCAATGGCATGAAAGGCAGAGATGCTTTTTACCAGATGAACTCAACACCCTCTATGCACGCTTTGAAAGGGGGAACACAACTTCAGCTGTGAAAATACCTGCTGCATCTGATGACCCTGTTAACTGAATCTCAGAGGCCAATGTTAGGCTGACTTTAACGAGAGTGAACCCTCGCGAGGCAGAAGGTCCTGATGGAGTACCTGGTACGACTCTGAAAACCTGTGCCCACCAACTAGGGGGAGTATTCAAGGACATTTTCAACCTCTCACTGCTATGGGCAGAAGTTCCCACTTGCTTCAAAAAGGCAACAATTATTCCAGTGCCTAAGAAGAATAATGTGGGCTGCTTTGATGACTATCGCCCAGTAGAAAACACATCAACAGTGATGAAATGTTTTGAGTAGACTGAACTCCTGTCTCAGCAAGGACCTGAACTCATTGCACTTTGCCCATTGCTACAATAGGTCAATGGCTCTGCTCAAAGCTTTAGAGCAGATGGACTACACAAACACCTATGTCAGGATGCTGTTCATTGACTATAGCTCATCATTTAACACCAACATTCCCACAATCCTGATTCAGAAGTTGCAGAAACTGAGTCTCTGTATCTCCCTCTGCATTTGGATCCCTGACTTCCTAACTTGAAGAACACAATCTGAGTAGATTACTGATAACATAGCCACCTCACTGACGATCAACACTGGCGCACCTCAGGGATTTGTGCATAGCCCACTGCTCTGCTCTGTGTGGCTAGGCATAGCTCAAATACCATCTATAAATTTGCTGACAATTCAACCATTGTTAGTAGAATTGCAGGTGGTGACAAGAGGGCATACAGGAATGAGATATGCCAACTAGTGGAGAGATGCTGTGGCAACAACCTGGCAGTCAACGTCAGTAAGATGAATGAGCTGATCGTGGACTTCAGGAAGGGTAAGATGAAGGATCACATACCAATCCTCATAGAGGGATCAGAAGTGGAGAGAGTGAGCAGCTTCAAGTTCCTGGGTGTCAAGATCTCTGAGGATCTAACCTGATCCCTACATATCAATGTAGTTATAAAGATGGAAAGACAGTGGCTAGACTTCACTAGGAGTTTGAAGAGTTTTGGCATGTCAACAAATACACTCAAAAACTTCTACATATGTACCATGGAGAGCATTCTGACAGGCTGTATCACTGCCTGGTATGGGGGCTACTGCACAAGACCGAAAGAAACTGCAGAGGGCTGTTCATCTAGTCACCTCCATCTTGGTACTAACTTACAAGGTACACAGGACATCTTCATGGAGCACTGTCTCAGAAAGGCACTGTCCATTATTAAGGACCTCCAGCACCCAGGACATGCCCTTTTCGCACTGTTGCCATCAGACAGGAGGTACAGAAGCCTGAAGGCACACACTCAGCGATTCAGGAACAGCTTCTTCCCCTCTGCCATCCAATTCCTAAATGGATGTTGAACCTTTGGACATTACTTCACTCTTTTTAATATACAGTATTTCTGTTTTATGTATTGAATTGAACTGGTGCGGCTAAGTTAACAAATTTCACGTCACATGCTGGTGATAATAAACCTGATTCTGATTCTGACATTGGCTGATTGGCAGGAGGCAAAGGGTGAGAATAAAGGGAACCTTTTCTGGTTGGCTGTTGATGCCTAGTGATGGTGCATGGGCTATGGAAGGACTTAGACTGAATAAGAGAATGGGCAAAGAAGTGGCATATGAAAGACCATGTTAGGAAGTGTATGGACATGCACTTTGGTCAAAGAAATAAACATGCGTACTATTTTTTAACTGGAGAAAAAAATACAAAAAGCGAAGGTGCAAAGAGACTTGGCGGTCCTCGTGCAGGATTTCCTAATGACTCATTTGCAGTTTGAGTCTGTGGTGAGAAAGGTACACGCGATGTTATCATTCATTTCAGGAGGTCTAGTATATAAAAGCAAGAATGTAATATTGTGGCATTATAAAGCACTGGTGATGCCTCACTTGGAGTGTTGTGAGCAGCTTTGAGCCCTACATCTAAGAAAGGATGTGCCTGCATTGAAGAAGGTTCAAATGAGGTTCACAAAAATGATTCCAAGATTGAAAAGCTTGCCATATGAGGAGCGTTTGATGGCTCTGGGCCTGTACTCTCTGAAATTCAGAAGAATGTGGGGTGACCTCATTGATACCTATCGAATGTTGAAAGGCCTTGATAGAATGAATGTGGAAATGATGTTTACTAGGTGAGAGTGTCTCTGAACAGAAGACCCAGCCTCAGGATAGAGTAGTGTCCTTTTACAAAGGAGATGAGAAGGAATTTCTTTAGCCAATGAGTGGTGAATCTGAAGAATTCATTGCCACAGGGGACTGTGGAGACCAAGTCTTAATGTATATTTAAGGCAAAAATTGATAGATTCCTTTTATTCAGGACATGAAAGGATATGGGGAGAAGGCAGAAGATAGGAGCTGAGGTAAATGGGTCAGCCATCATGAACTGGCAAACTCCATGGGCCAAATAGTCTAACTCTGCTGCTCTAGCTTATAGTCTTATAGATTGTGGACAACAGGAGAAAGGGAAGGAGGAAGGGACCCAGGGGAGAGTAATAGGCAGGTGAGAAGCAATCTGAGTCCATAGTGGGGAATGAAGGAAGGGTGGAATTATTTTCACTGAAAGGAGAAATTGATAATCATGCCATCATTTTGGAGGGTTCCCTGATCAATATAAAACATTGCTCCTTAACTGAAAGGGTAGCCTCATCCCCTTTCCCCTATTCACACACATTACCTCTGACCTGGTCATAAATATCACCTGCCATCCTGTACTCTTCCTCCTTCATGTTCCTTCCTAATCTGGCTTCTGTCATCTTCCCTTGCAGTCCTGATGAAGAGCCTGGGCCCTGAAACATTGACTGTGTGAAACATTGGTTGTGTTTCTCAAGCTTTCCAGCATCCGCGGAATCTCTTGTTTTTTTTATGCCTACCTGTGTGTGTATGTCCCAAGGAACAGTCCACAGATCAGAGTCATGCTGAGACTTACTCCAAACACCAGCACCTGGTGCCCTGGGGCTTGCTATCACTTTGTCAGCAAAGTGAGGACTGTAAATAAATCTGGGGACATTTGTAAGAGTTTCAACTCAAATGCCAGACCTGCCAAACAGGTTTTTCCACATTCCATTGACATTGGTAAGTGGGAAATTACGTCTCTGTCATGTGATTGCCATGGGAGGGAAGGAAGTACCAAGGGGAAGGGTGGGGGGAAAAAAGCTGGGAGAGAGAGAGTAGAAAGAACACCACCCAGACAAATTGGTTCAAAGTGCAAGTCAAAATAAATTTATTATCGAAGTATGTACACGCCACAATATACTACCACGAGATTTAATTTTCTTGCTGGCATTTAAAGAAATACAATAGCATTTTTTTCAGAATCTGAATCAAAATCAGGTTTAATACCATTGGCACATGTCATAAAATTTGTTGTTTTGCAGTAGCAATACATTGCAGTACATAAGGAAAATTATAAATTACAATAAGTATACAAAATAAATAAATAAATATTAAATAAGTAGTACAGAAAGAAGAGGAAAAATACTGAGGAAGTGCTCAGGGTACCCAGTCCATTCAGGAATCTGTTGGCGGAGGCAAAAGTTATTCCTCAAATGTTGAATGTCTGTCTCTAGGCTCCTATATCTCCCACTCGATGATAGCAATGAGAAGAGGGCATGTCCTGAGTGATGGGACTCCTGAATGATGGATGCTGCCTTTTTGAGGCATCACCTTTTGAAGCTGTTCTGGCCACTGAGGAGGCTGATGCCATGATGGGGATGGCTGACCTTATAACTTTCTGCATCTTTTTCTAATTCTGAGCAAAAAAAATACAGAAATAAAGACTGACATGTACAAGAAACTCAATTTGTGCAAATTAAAAATAAATGAATGAATGAACGATATAGATAGTACTGAGAACATAAAGTTGTAAATTCCCTGAAAGTGAGTCTGTAGGTTGTGGATTCAATTCAAAATTTTACTGATAATCCAATGCTGATACTGAATCCTGATGTTTGCAGTGTAATAATTGTTCCTGAGCCTGGTGGTGTGGACCTAAAGCTCCTGCAACTCCTTCCTAATGGCAGATGACATGAGAGTATGCTCTGGATGGTGGGTGTCCTTGATAATTACTGTTCGCCCATGTTAACGCTCCTTGTAAATGTGATCAGTGGTGGTGAGGATTCTGTCAGTGATGGACTGGCCTCTATCCACAACTTTGTATCACCTTCTCCATTCCTGGGCTTTGGTGCTTCCATACGTCGTGATGTCACCAGTGACGATACTTTCCACCATGCAGCTATCAAAGTTTTAGGTGAAACATTGAATCTATACAAACTTCTAAGAAAGTAGATGCTGTAGTGCCTTCTTTATAATGACGCTTACTGTAAGTGCTGGGTCCAAACAGATCACGTTTAATGGAATGACGGTTCAGGATTTTATATGAATGTACAAACTCCTGGTGGCACGAACATTAAATTCTCCAGCTGTGGGTCACTTTCTCTCTCTGTCCCCTTCTCTTTCTATCTCTCTCCCTGATATGCCCAGTAACTTGTACCCAGACCCCATTACCTTGTCTCGTTCCTCTTCTCCAAACACTTCACCTGCCCATTGCCTGTCCCATCAGGCAGAAGATACAAAAGCCTGAAAGTTCAGACCACCAGGAAGAACTGTTATCACTGTTATCAGACTCTTCAATGGACCTATTGTATGAGATGCTGGACTGTGGACTTTACAATCTGCTTTGTGATTGTCTTGCCCTTTATTAGTTACTAGGACGGCACTTCATCCGCAGCGATTAGAATTTTTAGTTTTAGATTCAGATTTATTTATCAGATGTACATACACTATATGAAAAGATACAAGACAATGGGTTATTTGCGTTAATAACCACCACACCCAAGAATGGGCTGAGAGCTGGCTACAACTATCAAAACACATTCTGATGTAAACGTAGCACGCCCACCATGATTGGCAGAACAACACAGAACAACCGAAATGTCCTCCAGGGCATCTTCAAAAGGGGATAACTCAGAAAGGCAGCATCTATCATTGAGTATCCCCATCACCCAGGATATGCCTTCTTCGCATCACTACCATCAACAAGGTGGTACGGGAGTCTGAAGACACAGACTCAATATCTTAGGAACAGCTTCTTCCCCTCTGCCATCAGATCTCAGAATGGATAATGTACCAATGAATATTTCTGCAGTGTTTTCCCTCTCTTTTTGATCTACTTGGTTAATTTATAATATTTATATATATGTATATTTTATTTTTAATTATACTCTTTATGACTATGTATCGCAATGTACTGCTGCTGTGAGGCAATCTAGTCTCTCACACTCATGGGGGCTTCCATCCTCCAGTCTCTGGTCCGACATACCCTTTACCTCCGGACTCACTGAGCTCTGGATTTCAACCGCCTTCTTTGCCCTCTGGACAGATGAGTATCAGCTGCCATATTGACTACTGGACTTGCTCGTTGCAGGGTTGATCTTTGGCCCTCAACCTAGGACTTGAAGGTTTTCGGTTTAACCTTTAGACCTGGACTCCAGGAATCACTCATGTCAGGTTTGGCCTTTGAGTCTTCTCAGACCTGAGATCTACAATTATTGACCTTCAGCCATGGAGGGTCTTGTTATTGTTTTGCCTTGCTCTACCTCAATGCACTGTGCAATGAACAATGAACATGCTCTCTGCTTACTGCTACCAGCAGGCAGGCAGTACAGAGCCTGAGGCCACACACCACCAGGTTCTGTAACAGTTCTTACTCTACAACCATCAGGCTCCTGAAGCAGCATGGATGACTTCACTCATCACTGTTCTCAATATTATATTCATCTGCACAAGATGTCTCCACTTACACTCCGTCTTTTCATATGCATTGTTCTTCAAAAAAAATCAAGGTACCATGTGCTAACATATAGATACTTTGAACTTTAAAATTCAAGGGGTCTCGGCCCAAAACATCGACTTTTTGTTCCCTCCTCCTCCATATAGATGTTGACTGATTTGCTGCATTCCTCCAGCATTGTGTGTGTTGACAGGGAAAGGCAGACAGGGTGCAACAGTAGGTGAAATGGTGAGAGTGATCAGAATAGAGCACTAGAAGCAGAGTGACGGATGAAGGCAGGGTGAGAGAAAGACCTGGACAGCATGAAGGGAGATAAGAAGGGACCAAGGAG
Organism: Hypanus sabinus; assembly: GCF_030144855.1. Taxonomy (NCBI): domain Eukaryota; kingdom Metazoa; phylum Chordata; class Chondrichthyes; order Myliobatiformes; family Dasyatidae; genus Hypanus; species Hypanus sabinus. Next base: position 49,556,017 of record NC_082706.1, read on the forward strand.
GGGCATGGGAGAGTGAGCGAGAAAGAGTAAATGATAAAGGAAGAAAAACAAGGAGAGGAGAGCTGAAGAGAAAGGGAGTCAGAGAGAAAAAGTGAAAAGGGGGCTAAAGAGAAACAGATAGAGTGTGTGGCAGAGAAAGGGTGTGGCATAGAGATGGTCTGAGAGAGAAAGGGTTCAGAGTAGAGAAGAGTAGATAATCAGAAATAGAGGGCAAAAAGAGGCAGATGGAAGAGAAAGGACAGAGAGAGGAACAGAAAGTAGGGCACCAAAAAATGGGTCACAGGACAGTGAGAGAGAAGGGGTAGAGAGATGAAGAGTAGTGAGTAGATCAGAAACGGAGAGGAAGAGAGTGGTTGATAGAGATGGGGCAACAGTTCAGGTGATAAGAGTAAGGACATCCCACATTGTGGTGTGTAAAGTGGATGGACAGGGAGGGGTGTGGTCACCTGAGCCACCCCTTCACCCCCAGGCCTTTCTCCACTGCCCAACATTTGGTGATAGGGATCTTGTGAAACTCTAGCCACTTACTGGTTCCCTAGGTTGTGTGGAGGTATTAGTACATTAATACTCACTAAACCCTAGAGGAACCATTCCAACGACTTAGCTGCTGAGAGAAGCTGCTGGGGAAAGGGTGAGAGAGAGACGTACAGACAGACAGAGAAAGAGGGGAAGTGAGTGTGAATGGGAGAGAAACAATGAAAGCAAACTAGGGGAAGAGAATGAGGGAGCAAATCAGTGAAACAGAGAAAGACAGTGGCAGACAAGGAGAAAGATCTAATAGAAGCATGCACGCTCAGAGGTGAAGGAGAGGAAACTCGCAAAATGAGAGAGATCAGAGAGAGATGTACAAACACAAATGAAAGAGAGAAGACAGATCAGAGAAAGACAACACAGTCAGCGAGGGACACCTAGAATGAAGAATCCAGAAAAGAGCCGGGCAGGGAATCAAAGAGAAAAGGCAGCAAACAGACAGAAAGGAGGGATAGTTGTTGGTCTGCTCTCCCACTAGTCAGACCACGAATCCCACTATCCAACCAGGGAACAGTTTTGTAGGCTGCCAAACTGTATATCCAGATCTTTGAGATGAGGTGTATGCAGCATACTCTACCCACATTCACGACACTTCAGCCTCCCCCTGCCCCAGCACCAATGCGATGTATGCTGGCAACATCAGAACCCAAGTGCAGGTAATTCCAAAATAATATCAATGGCTCAACCAAACGACACCTCAAAAAGTAGCGTGCTCAAATTTAGAGACCTGCAATTAGCACTACTCCGGTATCTGCTTAAATAACAAGCAAGAGAAAATATACAGATGCTGGAATTCCAAGAAACACACAAAATGCTGGAGGGACTCAGCTGGCCAGGTAGCATCTATGGGAAAAAGTACAGTTGACATTTCAGGCCAAGGCCCATAAAAACATAAGAAATAGGAGCAAGAGTAGGCCATCTGGGCCATTGAGCCTACTCCACCATTCAATAAAATCATGAATAATCTGACCATGGATTTATCTCCAACTACCTTTTCCCCATAACCCTTAACTCCCCTACTATACAGTTATCTATCCAACCTTGTTCTAAATATATTTACTGAGGTAGCTTCCACTTCTTCACTGGACAGAGAATTATACAGAATCACCACTCTTTGGGAATAGAAGTTCCTTCTCACCTCCATCCTAAATATACTTCCCCGAATCTTGAGGACATGTCCCCTCGCTCTAGTCTCAACTACTAGTGGAAGCAACTTTCCTGCCTCTATCATACCTGTCCCTTTACCAGTACTCCATACAGTTGAAGCATAACCTCCCTGCTCTGAGATTCAATCTCTCTAGCAATGAAGGCCAGCATTCCTTTTGCCTTCTTGATACCCTGCTGCACCTGCAAGCTGACCTGTCCTGCTGAAGGGCCTCAGCCTGAAGTGTCGACTGTTCTCTCTTCCATAGATGCTGCTTGGCCTGCTGAGTTCCTCCAGCATTTTGTGTGATCCATGAAAATAATACAAGTAACGTAGATTCCCAAGCTTATCAAAATAATTTTAACAAGCTTAAACAAAAGCCACCAGGAGAATGGATTACTAAGAGATCCACTCGGGAAAACACACAAGAAACTCTAAATGATTTACAACTGTCATTACACAAAACTAAACAATTAAGATGTGCTGAAAATCTCAAAGCCCAATGATCTCGAGCATCTGCCCAAAGAACATAACTTCACACCACACCCCTTCCCCTCCATGGTCACAAGCAGCTGCCAATTATTGGATGCATTCTCCAAATCACAGTTCCATTCATCCTGTGTATCGAGATGTCTTCAGGTCTTACCAATGCTTCGGGTGTCTCTGGAGTGAGCTATGTCTCCATGAAATACAGAACGTAGCAACTCCTCATATCCCTCTATTCAAATATCTTGCCCCGAGGTCCTCAATCTGCATTTCAGCCTGGCTTGGTGTCCACCTGTCCTCCCTCTCTTCTAACCATGGCCCTTAAATGTTCCATACCCACATGCTTGTGTGTTAATTCTAATGAGTCCTTCAGAAGATTATAAAATCACTCGTTTATTGAGGGAGTTCAAAAGTCAGTTGCTTGAAGGGAAAATATATGCTGCAGTTTGCAAAACAGGTATACTTAGAAGTTTTTTAAACAGATCGCAGCACCTCGCCATGGTTCATTTTGGACACATATATCTACTTTGCCATATAGATGGCAGACTACAAGTTTCGGGTAGACTGAAGAGGGTCTTCCACCAAGTTGATGATCCATCAGCAAGACTTGATGTTTGCCTTCATGTGTCCTTGGGAAAAGCCTGTAGATCCGAGTCCTCTGTCACGCAGCTGCTCGGGATGAACCGTGACACAGATGCCCACTAGCAAATCGTTCAGCTCACCGCTCCCACCCACAAGTGTCTCAATGTCACTGTACTGTCCCCTCCCACTCACCACCCATCACTACAACTGTTATACTGTCTGTAACCCACTCACCGCCTGTCTGAAGGTAACTTTCCAGGTCACTGTATCTCCTGCTCTGTAATGTCCTGTCCATACAGGGATATCACTGTGTCACTAATCCATCACCCACTCACCATCTGCTCCTACAGGTGTCTCATTGTGTCACTGTCCTATCACCCACCAATGCCTGTCCATACAGATGTTTCAAGGTGTAATTTTGCCATCACCCACTCACCGCCTGTCACAAATAGGGTCTCACTGTGTCAGTATCCCATCATCTCACTCAGCCTCTCACAGTCTCAGTGCCCTACCGTGTCACGCTGTTGTCACTCAGCTCTACTCCAATCCCTACAGATGTTTCAATAAGTCACTGTCCCATCACCCCACTACCCCATTCACATCTGTCACACTATGGGCAGTGTCGAATCCCTGCCTAACCACCAACCCCACCTCGCACAGTGCGACTGAGGGTTTGGTAGGGGCTGCCTGAGAAGCCTGGCCAAGTAAGAGGGGACACTACAGCCACTGTGTGCCAGTAGTGAAGAGAGTTTAGTGTGCCTGGGTGGAGTGCTGATCGAGGCTATTCTCTGTCCTGGATAGTGTTGAGAGTTTTCCAGATGGTACAAAAAGACATAACTATTCAGGTTAATGTGAAGAATTCCGGGGCAAGTAATTCTTGGAAAAAACTGACACATAGAGAACAAATCCAGTCCGAAGTTCACACGTTTATTTACATGATGTAAAGCAAATAGTCATTCATGTTCATATTACAGTGAGATGAAAACAGAGAAGGGGAGAGAATAAAAGAGAATATTTGGGGTGGGGCCATGGGGACTGACAATGCTGCAGAGAGAAAGTGGGGCAGTGGCTTGGTTTGGGGGCTGACAGCTGGGGGAGAGAGCAGGACAGTGGGATTTGATTGAAATTGACAGAGGGAGGTCAATGGGATTAGTTTTAAACATGGGGTCATGGAGAGAGAGTGGGACGGTGGGATGAGTTCAGGATTGACAGGGTGGAATGCAGTGGGATTAGTGTGGGCACTGAAGCAGGTTTGTGGGGAGAAAGTGGGGTGGTGAAATTTGATGGGAATAGACAGAGGGCAGTGGATTTGTCTGAGTGTATCACCTCCACAACGCCCTTGTTGCCCCACCTCTGGAAACAAAGATACTTTTAACACTGAGGGATGTGGGTCAGAAGATGAGGTAAGGAGGGAGGATGAGGTAGGGAAGGAGAGGAGTGAGGGGATATGGAGGGAGGTAGGGATGCAGAGAGGATGATTGGGAGAGAGAGAGGGAGAGAGGGGTTGGATTTGAGGCTATGAATCCTGAAGCAACTGCCATTCCCTCCCCCCTCCCCACTAGAGCCCCCTACGTTGCATCAGGCAAGGAGGTCAGCTCCTACCCCCTTTCTCCCCTACTTGCTCCCCTGAGATGTCGCATCCTAGAGTTCAGACACCCTCAATATCAGCAGTAGGGCGATGAGTAGGAAACTCTGGGTGCCAAGGGAAGTGGCTGCATTGTTGGTGTCCAGGGCCATTGTGCTGTCCCGTGTCAGGTTCCGAAACTCCAGGTTACACCGGTCACCCTGGCAGCAGTAGAAGCCATTGATGGGCTCCATGCCGAATAAGGACAGTGAGTTACTGTTGGAGCAGACATAGTGGGATGCACAGCCCTTGAAGACGTAAGTAGTGCTGTCCACTGTGGAGAAAGAAGGAGAGGGAACAATGTCAGCAGCAAATTCAAGAGGAAGGCCAACACTCAGCGTTATGGAGTCACATGAAGGAAACAGGCTTTTTGGCCCAACACACCTGAGTGTTCCCTAGTGAATGAGTCCCATCTGCCCACTTATGGCCTTCAAACCTCGAAATCTTTCCTATCCACGTCAACATCTATCTGGTTTTTAAACATGACTAAGGTGCTCGCCTCAACCATGCTTTCCATAAGACATATTGTAGGAAATATGAATTAGTTGATTTGGCTCATCGAGTTTGCTTTATCGTCCTATCATGGCTGATTTATTATCCTTCTCCAACCTATTCTTCTGTCTTCTGCCCCATAACTAATCATGGATCGATCAACCACTTCTCTAAATATACTCAGTGACCTGGCTTCCACAACCATCTGTGTCAATGAATTCCACAGATTCACTAGGCTTAATTCTTCCTCATCTCTGTTCAAAACGACCTTCTCTCTATTCTGAGGCTGTGGTCACTGGTCCTAGACTCTCCTACTATAGGAAACACCTTCTCCACAGCTATTCTATCTAGGTATCCTAGTAATTAATATCCCTCACTCCCCTGCCTTCTACCTGTAACCTTTGATACCTGGTTAATCAAGCTTCCTCCTTAAATTGGAAGATTACAAATAGCAACACTACCTCTGGAGAAGCTGATGCCACTTCTAAATTTCTCACTTCTGTTTTAAAGCTCTTGCCTTCTTGCTTACAGCGCCCCTCCCTGGCTTTCTCAGTATCTTCAGCCCTGAAGTTCTAATATAACTCTCAATCTCAGTTTGCAGGGGATAAACTGCTAGTCTACACAAACAATCCTTCGAACTCAGGACTCCAAGTTCAAGAAACATCCTGGCAAATCATTTTCTGCGCTCGTCTGCATCTTCATGTTTTCCTATCGTAGTGACAAAACAGTACACAATACTCCAAATGTGGCCTCACCAGTATCTTTGGAACTGCAGCATGGATTTCTGTCTCATTGACTTCCTATTTTCCTGGCTAATGATGGCTAGTGTACCCATGATCCTCTTCACCACCGTGCCTACCTGTGTTACCATTTCCAGTGAATTTGTACTCCTATTCCATCACACTCACCAGGGCCCCACCATTCACTGTGTGAGTATGACCCTGGATTGATCACCCAGAATGCAAGACCTTATACGTAGCTGGTTTGAAAAATCATTTACCAATCCTTGGCGTGCACACCCAGCTGAACAACATCCCACTGTGACTTTTCATATCCTTCTACGCTGTCTACAACCCCAGCTGTTTTACTAACATCTGCTCAGAGGATATGCCTCTGCCCCTCCAGAAAAACTGAGCTGGAGAGAAAGGCTTATGACAAGAGAGAAGACAGAATATCTGCATTGGGATCTCTGCTAAGTGTGGGTATATCAGTGACCTGAAGACAAACGTGCATTGGTGGCTTAGTAAGTTTTCAGATGTTACAATAATTGGTGGAGTTGTGGACTGTGTAGAAGACTGTCAGAGATAAAGATATGGTTGGAGAAATCACAGACAAGGAAGAAATTGCAGATGCTGGAATTCCAAACAATTCACACAAAATGCTTGAGGAACTCAGCAGGCCAGGCAACATCTATGGAAAAGAGTAAACAGTAGACGCTTCAGGCCAAGACTCATCAGGACTGGAGAAGAAAGAAGAGAATGCAGAGTAAGAAGGTGGGGGCGGGGGGGGGGTGGTGGAGGAAATAATTTAAGGTAGTGGGTGATAGGTGAAACCGGGAGAGAGGGAGGGGTGAAGTAAAGAGCTTTGTGACGTTGATTGCTGAAAGACATAAAGGGCTGGAAAAGGGGGAGTCTGATAGGAGAGGACAGAAGTCCATGGCAGAAAGTGAAGGGGAGGAGCCCCAGAGGGAGGTGATGGGCAAGTATGGAGAGAGAGGGAAATAGGAATAGGGAATGGTGAAGAAGGGGTGTGGGGGTTAGGCGCAATTACCAACCATTGACTTATCGGATCAAAACTATTGTGTCACGCCATTCTCTTTTGGAGCTGCCTGGTAAAGGAATCCATTGAAATAAAACTGGAGGAAAATCACACAGGTTCACTGTCTGTAAGAATTTCATTGTAAACAAGGTGAGAGAGCAGAAACCTGATCGGATGAGGACTAATCAGTCGGGGAGGGTGGGAGGGGGGGGGCAGACTACGGAGCTTATAAATACCACCGGAAGAGATAAGCGCATGCGTCGTCCCTGATGAGGATGGTAGAGTTTGACATGAAAACATCGGTTACAGTCGATAGCTGAACCAGACTGGAAGCCCGAGAAGAGTATATCGTCATATAAGCAGGGAAAGCACTAGATCTGTCTTTACAGTAAGAAGTATATCTATTAAAAATGTTAAAATAAACAAGTAGTGAATAGAAAAAGAAACTAGTGATGTAGTGTTGATGGGTTCAACATCCATTCAGAATTTTGATGGTCGAGGGTTAAAAGTTTTTCCTAAATCGTTAATTGTGTGCCTTGAGGCTCCTGTAGCTCGTTCACCGCTATATTACCTTGGGCCCATATTCCCCACCATAAATGCTCCCTGACTTGCTGAGCTCCTCCAGCCGTTTGTGCGTGATGCTGTGAAATTCTAGTATCTGCACAATCTCTTGCATTTGTATTTCATCCACATCACTTCTACATATCACATACGGAAGAGATTCCAGTAAGGATCATTGTGGTACACCACTCGGCACGGCACTCCAGTCAGGACAATTCCACTCAAGTACCATAAGTTACCGCAGTTTCACGGAGGAGCGGGCTGAACTTACACCAGTGCAGGTCGCCCGATGTGTGAATACACCGGTCCTGTTGCCCGTAGCATTTCACTGCGGCCATTGAGCGGTTACAACCTTTCTCCGTTATCGCGAAGCAGCCCTCACACTCCAGGCCATTCGGGGCCTTGTCTTCTTTCTCTGCAAACAGGACACACACGGTCAACAGAGCCCATCCCAACCCCACTGTCCTCTCCCTGAGCTTCAACTCCTGCCCACCAAGCCTGATAGCACCCCTTCCCCACCACGGCTCCCAGTCTGGTTCAGGGCACTGGTGGAGAGGGGTCACCCAGTGACACTCCAAGGTTCTTGCCCATCTAATGGGAACAGTCTATGGGACACGCTCAACACCCCTGGGTGGTTTTATTCCATACCCACCACCTTACCTGTCCTTCATCTGCAGGTTAGGAATGTGTTAGGGCACTTCCCTGGGTGAATGCGCCTCTGGGCAGGGCAGCTCCCTTAAAGGCAACCTACCCACCCTCCCTAAACACTCCACCTCCTGCACACCGCGGACCATTCCGGAAACCCTTCTCGAAACCCTCTCTCACCCAAGTAACTATGAAGCACACAGTAACTGTGCGACAGTGAAACATCACCACGCGCAGGTCGCCACCCCCTCCAAATCCATCTCCAGAAGGTGGTGGACTCTCGGTCTCTGAGCGTGTGCGACTGAGAACATGTCTGTATTAAATATTCTCAGCGCACGTGAGGGACATTGGGGAAAAAGCGCTGCGCCGGAAGTGACGGTGCGCACTCTGGTGGGATCTTGCTGTACCAAACAGGGAATTAGATGATTAGTGGAGAAAATTGATACCAATAATTTCAATTTCTGATTCGTGTTTTGGCAGACGACGGAGTGAGCAAGTGAGGGCGGAGTAAGGGGGTGTAGAAGAAGGGGGTGGGACAAGGAGCGAGGGGGAGGGAGACGGAAAGTGAAAGGCACTCTGAGGGGGGGATAATGTGTGGGAAGAGACAGAGGGCACGGATCACAAAATGCTCTAGGAAGTCAGCAGGCAGTATCTCAGGAGGGAAATATATAGACCAGAGGAAGTTTCGGGCTTTGACCTTTCATCGGGACTGGACAGGAAGGGGAGACGTCCAGGATAAGAAGTCAGAGCGAGGGGGAGGTGTACAAGCTGGCCAGTGATCGGTAAAGCCAGTTCAGGGGAAAGGTGGATGTATAAGGTAAACGGGCTGAAGTAAGAAGCAGGGAGGTGACTAGTGGGAGAGATAAATGGCTGAACGTGAGGAGAGAGGAGGGTAGACCATGGGAAGGAGGAGGGGAACCAGAGGAAGGTGATAGGTAAGTAAGAGGTTAAATGTGAGGATAACCTGAATGCCGAGAGAATCTAAGAGAGCGGGAAGGAAGAGAGGTTACCAGAATTTGGAGAAATCTATGTTCGCGCCATCAGCTACCTAGACGGAGTATGAGGTTTTGCGCCTCTCACCTGAGAGTGGAATTACCGGGAGAGTAGAGTGGGTCATGGACCGACACGTAGTAATGGGAATAGCGAGTCAACTTGAAGTGGGTGGCCACCGGGCGATCTTACCTTTTACCGTGACAAGAACGAAGTTGTGGAACAAAGCGACCGCAATCTCTGTCGGGTCTCTTCGATGTACAGGAGGCCGCACAGAGAGCACCGAATACAATATGGAGAACACAATATGTCGCTCCCCTACCCCCCGCCCCTCCCCTGCTCCTCCGTACCTGGTTCTACTTGGTCGTTGCACAGATCCGAGCTACAGCAGGTAGATTGTATAAAGGCCGAGTAGGGGCCGCTGTTGAAGGAAATGAGACTCAGGCAGTCCCCGCATCCATTTACGATGTACTCCTGGTCGTGGGTTCCTGTGGGCAACCGTAGGCGTTAGACTGGCACGTGGTGCATCCCGTCCCGTTGCGGGGCTCGTACATTCTCACCCCCAACCCCCCTCTTCGACTCCCTTTCACTGAGTTTCATTTCCCCTTCCGACTCTCCACATTACGCTTCCCACACATTCCAACATCTCCTCCCCTCTTCACACACTTCTCCCCATCAATTCATTTCCTCTCACCCCTCCCCTCTGCCCCTTCTCCACTCTCCGCTTACTTCCTACTCCTCCTCTCACCTCTCCCTAGCTCTTCCATTTCCTCTCTCTCCTTCCTTTCTTCCGACCCACTCCTTAATCCTTCCTCCCAGTCTGCCTTTATTTCCTCCCCGCACATCCATTACCCCTCCCCACCTCTGCCGCTCACCCTCTTCCACAAACCCTTCCTCCCCACTGCCTCTCCGTGTCCCTCTTCCTCTCCCTTGCCCTCCACACCTTCCTGTCACCCTCCTCACCTTCCTGTCACCCTCCTCTCCCATTCCCGCTCACTGTCCCTTCATGTCCCTCCCTTTTCCCACTCTCCCTTTCCGCATTCCCCTCTTCCTGCTCGGCCTGTCACTTCATTCCCCTTCCTATGACATTCCCTCTCCCTCCAGCGGCCGTGTGGCAGGACACAGCTCAAATGCGGCCGGATATGCACAACGTTGTTGTGTCGGTCTCAGCTGGTGATGAGGAGACATACAGGAGTGAGAATGATTGGCTGTTTGAGTGGTGTTGCGCTCAACATCCGTTAAGACTAAGAAATTTTTTAGCTACGGGAAGGGGACTACCAGTCCTTATCCAATGAAAGGGTAAGCAGAATCTAGTCCTGGGCGTCAATATCTCTGAGCGATGTATTCATGCAATATTCTAGGCCCAAAATATATTGATAGAACCACGGAGAAGGTACGCCAGTGGTAATGTTTCCCGAGCGGCTGTGGAGACTTGATATGTCTCCCCCTCCCCTCCCACAAAAAAAACCTAGTAATTTTCTGCTCGTGTACAGTAGAGTCGCATTCTGACTGGTGTGGGGGCTCCAGCGCGCAGGATCGGAAGTGGATGCATTGGGCTGGACATTCAGCCAAGCTGCACCACTTTAAAAAGTCGGTGATCCAAGAAAGCGGCATCCGTCATAGAACATCCTCGCTATCGGGTATCTGCTCTCTTCTCATTACCACCTTCAGGGAGGAGGTACAGCCGCCTGAAAACACACACTCGATACCTTAAAAACAGCTTTTTCTCCTATGCTTTGAGTTAATTAGATTCCTGTGCGGTCCGTGGAATAACGAACACTGACTACCTCGATATTCGTGTTCGGCGCTATTAATTGATTGAGATTTTTACTCCAACTGACAGTCATTTTTATGTCTTGCGCTGTACTACTGCCACAAACAACGAATTTTACAACATACTTCCACAATAATAAACCTGACATGATCCCACATGATCCCACACACCCTTCCTCTCCCTTCCCACCCTCTGCCCTTCCCCACCCCACCCCATCTTGACCCGATTCCGCGCTTCTTTCTCCAGCACCACTCGGCCAGATAGCTCCCTCCGAACGGCCCCGGGACTGCGCAGAAGCCACGTGAAGTCATTTGAGGGAACTTACGGCCTTTCTCGCGGACAGAGTGACTGCTGCAGGTCTGGTGCAGGGTCACATTACAGACGGTGCCGTTCAGGGTGCAGTCCTGGTTGAAACTGTTGCAGGTGTAACATTGGAGGGAGGTGGCTGCGGAAAGAGAAACTCCGTCAGAAATGTTCCGGGATCATTTACTGCTGCCCAGCTCCCTCACTCACCGTCCCCTCTCCTCTCCCTTCACTCCCCACCCACACTCCTCATTATCTTCTGCACTCTCTCTCCCTCGAGCACCGATATACCTCCGGCGTGTCTTCTCCGTCTTTGCGTACAAACTGCACATCGCTTGTTCAACCGTCTCCGTCTCAGTCGCCCATCCCCTTCCAACCCCTGCACCCATCCCTGTCCCTGCTACACACTCCTTCCCGTACAACCCTCTCCGTATCTATAACCCCACCCGTTTCCAACTCCTTTACTCTCCCCTACTCTCTCCGCGTTTTCCGTGAGCGTAGCGCATAGCAGCTCTGGGAACCGCGGCTCGCTGTGATCCGGGCGTATCCTTCCCAAATATTTCAACACACATCCCCGCCCGGCCCGAAACTACAGAATCTTTGTATTCCCACCGAAAAGCAAATTCCTAGAGCGATGAGCAAATCCCGAAACAAACACTGAGACACACGGGGGATGGGCTTCGACTGTGGGGACGAGTACACTCGGCGTCTCACCTCCCGGACCCGTTGCTAGAATATCAGACCGAGAGTCTTTGAATTGAGCCACTTATTCCGAGTTACTGGGTCTCCCGATAGCGGTGTGTCTGGGTGTGGAGAAAACCCTTCCTCACTGACGGCCGCACGGGGAACCCACTAGGCGAAACAGAAGGGCAACGCTGGGCTCCCGCTGGTCATGGAGTTGAGTGATCCATTACGGGAGCACGATTTCCAGGGGGACAAATCTCCCCACAACTCCGACAAGAACACAGTTCCCAGCGGGGAAGCTCTGACCTACCCCACATGAGCACAAATCCCAAAGGGACAGCCCATTCCACGTTTCAATGTCCAAAAGTCACAGGAACCGAATTAAGAAAGATGGAAAACTTGATTACACTTCCCGTTGGAATACAATTTCCAGCGAGATTGGTGGGTGGTGGATATTCCCATAACAGTTCCCGTAGTAACATATTCCCAGTGGGACATATGCTACCTCTAACGGGAATTGTTTCCTAGGAACACAATAACACAATTCCACACGAGAGAATACCGAACAATAGTTTCCAGGGGAATCTACGCCAGCATTCTCCGTCCAAGACTGCTCCCGGATAAGCGACCACGGGTCAGAGACCCTATCGTCATCCAAATTCCACACCCCCACACCCCCCCCCCCACGACCTCCAATCCAGTCTCTAGTCCCGGGAAAGCGTTGTGATTGGTTGCATCTAACTTACCCTCAGCGGCCAAACCCAAGAACAGGACAAGAGTCAGTAAGGTGGACATCTCTGCTCATCAATCAATGCTCCTGAAGCGCACGACGGCATTTTAAGGCGTCTTCCAGTGGGAGGAGAAAGTAGCCGAACGAAACCGGAACCGTGCTGCGGGTGTGTCCACTGAACGCTGAAAAGTCCCTGGGAAAACTGCGAGGAGAAGGAAGCAGGAAGGAGTGGATGGAGCCGAGCCGCCACTGATGTTGCGGTGGTCATACCGGTAAAACCTACGGTTGCCTCTCCCCCATCTCATACACCCGCTGACTCCCATCCATCCCTCTTCCACTTCCTCACCGCCTCCTTCTCCTAACCGTCCTCATCCCCTGCCACACCAAACATACAACTCCTCTCCCTCTTCAGTCCCTCGCCCCTTATTCTCCTAAATACCTACTCCACAACCGTCCCTCACTTCCCCTCCCCTCTATCTGCCACCCTCATCATCCTCCTTCTTCTCCCCATTTTCTTCATCATCCCTTCTTTCGCTTTCTGTTATCCCCACTTTCCTCATTACCCCACATCGCTTTCCCTTGTCCCTCCACTTTCTGTTCCTCTTTTTCTCCCTTGCGCTCGTCTCTCACCCTCTCTCCCCGCCTCTTATTTTGTCTCCCTCTCACTAACTCCCCCTCTCATTCACTCCCTTTCTCTTCAATCTACCTCATTCCCTCTTCCCCTTCCCCCTTTCTTCTTCTCCTTCCATTTCCTCCACCACCTCCTAAACATTCCCTCTCTCGATTCTCTCCACCACCATCACGCCAATGGGTTTATCAACATATTGGAACCTCCCCAGTGTTGCAACTTAAAAACATTCCCCATCCCCGGACATGCAGTTGCCAGAGGTTCCCTCAACCCTCACTGCTTGTGGGGTTGGACTACCTCAACGGACACCCCGAGTTATCGGGGTAGCCTGTCCACTTTTAGAGGCAGAGACAATAGACTGTTCGGACATTTATCATCCTCTTTAATCCCTTCTCAAGGGTAGCTGGAAGTGTAGGTGATGCGTTCAGGAAAGAGGCGAGGGAGAACTGTGCTGGGGAAGGGGCCATGAAGAGGGAGAGTAACACTATGGGAGGGGCGGTGAGTTATTCCATCTTTGTCAGATGTGGTGTCGTTCACTCAATGGAACTGCGCTGCTTTCACTTTCTGATGACTCTGTGCCAGGTGGAGTGTAGGAGGAACAAGGCTCCCAGTGGGACACATTTGGGAATGGGAATGCAATAGTTATTTAACACAGGGGGAGAGCTTCAGGCCAAGGCTGAGGAAGCTTGGGAATCTTCTGCCCCAGATGGAGGTGGAGGGCAGATCAGTTATGTAGGGGTAATTAAGGAGGCCGATAAGTGTCTAGTTAGGGTGCAGTGGGATAGTGGTGATGGGGAATAGGCACAGAGAGAGATGAACTATCAGGTAGATCATACTGAACAGTGGGGGTACAGAGAGGGCCAAGTGGTGACTGTGCTTCTGGTGCATTCCTCAAACATAGAAGATAGAACAGTACAGCACAGTACTGGCACTTTGGCCTAATCTTTTAATCTACTCCAAAATGAAAACAACCTTTCCCTCCCACACAGCCTTTTATTTTTTTCTTTCCGTGTGCCGTTCTAAGAGTCTCTAGAATGTCTCTAATGCCTCTTCCTTCCCCACAACTTCCGGCAGTACATATTCACATATCCATCACTCTCTTTATAAGAAAATAACTACCTCTAGTGTCCTCTTTACCTTCATTCAATAACCTTTAAATCAAATCCCTTTATATTAGCCATTTCCACCCTGTGAAGGAGTCTCTGGTTGTCCACTGTATTAATGTTTCTAACATCTTATATACCCCTATCCAGTCACCCCATGTTCACTCCAAAGAGAAATGCTCTAGCTTACTCAACCTATTTTCATAAGACATGTTTTCTAATGCTGCCAGAATTCTGGTGAATGTATTCTGCTCCATATCTGAAGCTTTTACATCCTTCCTATAACAGGGGACCAGAACTAAACACAACATTCCAAATATGGTCTAGCCAGAGTGATATTTTCTCCATACCAAACAAAGGATTCAGATCAGCTTGACTAGAGTCTTTTGATTGAATCTTTCTGTGTATGATCAGTAGGCGATGCCCTTCAGTACATACTAACTTGCAGTGCTAACCTGCCTCCAGAGAGGAGAGCTGATTTTATATGTGCTGAGCAGTCAGAATGGAAGAGTTTGAAGGGACATGTATGGAGATCACTTCAGTTACAGACACTGCCCTGCCTTCAAAATCCCTGCCTTCAGAAAGTGAGGCCTCTGTTTGCCAATAGGTTAGAGGATGAGTCCATATCCTGCTTCTGGAGAGGCTCTGTGTCCTGTTTCATTCACTTGTGGCTGTGTAAAAGACTTTCCAATCTGGTGGCTCTTCCCAGGGACATACAGTACATTGAGATAGGCATCAGCAACTCAAGGAAAGACCCCTTCACTTGGATCCACCTTTGACCAGTCTCCTGTGCCAGTCTTCTACTCACCCTATATTCACATCTCATAATCTCAGAAATCTCTATCAGTGTCCCCTCAGCCTCCATTTCCCCAGAGCAAACAATTCAAGTTTGTTGAGCCTTCTGCTTATTGCTGATGCACTCTAATTCAGGCAGCATCTGGTAAAGTGGTTGAATTGAAGAGGTCTGAGCATGGTCAGTTCGATAAAGGGCCTAATAATGTGCTGTTAGATTGTTTAGTTTGTAGAATCTTACTGGAGAGCATTCAAAAATGGCTCCTAACAAACATACAACTACATTTAAAGAGCAGTTGAAATAACTGTGTCAATGGAAATAGCAGAAAGAGATGCAAATGAGCTGCAGTCAAGGTTGAAAATGAGCATGAACAAAATTATAACATCTAACCAGAAGTGTGTCTGCCTGAATAAATTGTGTTACTATTGTGGCAGGGACTCACGGACCAATGCAGGTTCATAGGTAAAATCTGCAGAAAACTCAACAATGTAGGACACATATAAAGAGTATGTCAGGCAGACAAAAATAAAGGGACTGCACAGAGAAAAGAAAAACATAACAACTTAAACTGCAGTTTAAAAAGACAACTAATTGCATGCTGTTGATGAAAGATCTGATAATGATGGGAGTGACACAGGACTATGTAGCCTTAAAATGTACAATGTGAAAACTGAGAATCGACAAACAAGATACCTTATGCCAGAAGTGAATGGCAAATTAACTAAATTGGAATTGTGCATTGGCTCAACTGTTTCAACAATTCCAAAAAAATAAATTCAAATGGCATTTCCAAGACACTGAACTGAAGACTGCAGGTATCCAACTGAGAATGTATACTGAAGTAAAGATAACTTCTGTGGGAATGACATTTGTAATAATGAAATACATCACCCAACAAGCCACACAGGGTTTGTTTGTGGTAAAAACTACAGGAACAGCATTGTGCAGGTTTGATTGGTTGAGGCAACTACAACTAGATTGAAGATCCATCCATCATTTGCAAAGCACATCCACTGCAATGAAGCCAATTGAAACCAAATTGAGAAATGTTCTGGATGGTTCTGCAGCAGTGTTCAAGGATGGCATTGAAAAAAACAAACATAATCAAAGGTAAACTAGTATTAAAAGAAAATGTTGCAAACAAGTTTTGCAAAGTCCATATGATTCTTCATACAACCCATGATAAAGAAATCAGTGAGCTAGAGTGCATGGAGGCTGAAGGAATTCTTTCCAAGACTGAGTGGAGCCAGTCACCAATAACCAGCGTGCCTGTCAGAATCTGTAGTAATTTTAAGATCACCATCAACGCAGTACAGAAAGAAGATCACTACATAGACCAGTGAAGAGGATATATTTGAAAAATTTTTCTGGAGAAAAACACTTCAGCAAAGTGGAATTAGCTAAGTCCTACTTACTGATGGAGAAGGAAGAAGAATCCAAAGGGTTTCCCACCATATACATCCACGAAGGGCTTTTTCACTATAAAAGGCTTATTTTTGGAGTAGTTTCTACAGCCGAGCTCTGGTACAAAGGTAAGGACCAGACACTCAGTGTTACCTGAGTGACATCATTGTTATCAGTAAGCATGACGAGGAACATCTCCAAAGCCTCAAGACCCTGTTAAACAGATTAGAAATTATGGGCTCAGAGCATGACAGGTCAAGAGTGAATTCTTAAACCAGACATCACTTACTGCTGTCATACTACTGACACACAAGATTTACAGAAGTGTGCTGAGATAACTCAAACAGTGGTGGATGCTCAAGGCCAAAGAATGTGGCACAGTTGTGGTCGTTTTTAAGATTTGTCAACTACTATAGCAGGTTCCTACCAAACCTGGCTACTATGCTCTATCCCTTGACTCATTATTACAGATTGGGAAGAAATGGCAATGGACAAAGCAGTGTGAGGTAGTGTACAAGGTGGGGGCAAGGGTGCTGAGAGAGGACCCACAAGCAGGACACAAACACATCCTTCTTAGGATGAATAAAATAGTGTTTATTACTCACTACACAGAGAACCGGGAAATCAAGGAGGACAAAGAGGAACATGACTAGGAGACTAGGGACTTAGATCACCACGGACCTTGGACTTGGATACTGGGAACTTGGATCACTGCGGCCATGACTTAGACACTGGGAACATGTACCGCCGCAGACCTTGGACTTGGAAACTGGGAACTTGGATCATCTCAGACCTTGGTCCTGGAGACTGGGAACTTGGATCACCGCAGCCCTTGGACTTGGACACTGGCACTTGGACCACTTCAGCCAGAACGTGGACACCAAGGATCACCGCAGCCAGAAAGTGGACACCATGGATTGCCGCAGCCAGAAACATGGACATGGACATGCTAATTCCTCCTAACACTCTTGCCCCAAATGGCTAAAGCCAGGGGCTTATAAGCATCTGGTTCGGGTCGAGAGTAGATTACCTTAATGGCCAAGCTCAAGGGACACGTGAAACAGAATTAGAAGGGAACAAGGAGTCAATGGTCCGGATCATAACGCAACCTAACTAAATTTAAAGGGGAACCGATATGGACCATGACAGGGAGTTTTGATAAAGCTAAGGAAAATGGTGATTACTCAAACATGATGACCTTTATCATCCAGTGAAGCTTGCCAATGACTCCTCACCTTACAATATAGGTGCAGTCATGTTACATGCTATGAGCGATGGAAGTGAATGCCCCATTCCCTTTGCATCATGTTCCCTTAGCATTGCAGGGAAAAAAACTATGCACAGATTGACAGAGAGGACTTGAATCTGGCTGGAGGTGTAAAACATTTCAATAAGTACTTGTATGGGACAGAGTTTATCCTCGTAACTGATCACCAACCATGAGTGTCCATTTTCAACCCACTGACGTTACCACTAACAGCAGCAGCCTAGATGCAGAGATGGACTCTGCTTATTGGAGAACACAATTACAAAATCAAATTCAGAAGATGACTAGTCATGGAAATGCTGATGGATTATTCCATTTGCCCATGGAAAAAAAATACAGGAAAAATTTACAAAACAAGTACACTCCTCTATATGCATCATCCATAATGCAAATTGAGAGACTCCTGGTTATGGCAGAGATGATCCAAAAGGAAACCAGAAAAGACCCCACACTGTTTCAGATCTACAGTACAACATGCTGGAGGAAATTCCTGGGAAAGATTGTATCCAAAGATGGCTATTGCATGGATCCTGCTGAGATAGCACCAGTACAAGCACTCAAAGACTGCAAACCTGAGATTGTGGTAGACCTGAGGAAAACACTGGGGATTCTCTCGTACTACTGCCCATATATCCCAAACTTCTCATGCATTGCCATGCTGCTATACAGTCTGTTATCCACCGAGAAGACCCCAGGAAGTAAGGTCCAAGGATCAAGTGTAAGTAGGAGTAGGGGGAAACGCAAGGAGTCAGACCAGCTACCCTCAAGCCAACCGATTACCTGGACTGAAAAACACCAGGAAGTGCTCTGCCAGCTGTTAGAGTACTTGCTGCGCCCACCACTCCCAGGTTACCCCGACTTCAAGAAGCCATTTGTGTTGCAATGTGATGCCTCTCAGGAAGGGCTGGGTGCAGTACGGTACCAGAGACAACAAGGCAACCTGGTCATCATAGGTTATGGGTTGAGAACGCTAACTGCACCAGAAATGAATTACCACCTCTATTCTGGAAAGTTAGAGTTTTTAGCAATGAACTGGGACATTTGAGAAAGATTTCATGGATATATTATGCACTCTGATTCACTGTCTACACCAATAATAATCCCTTAACCTATATTTTGACCACAGTGAAGTTGAAAGCCGCAATACACCAGTGGATTCTGGAGTTAGGCAACTTTAATTTCTCAATCAAGTATTGGCCTGGGAAAGTTAATGGAGACGCGGGTGGCTTGTCACAGATGCCTCTTGATACAGAGCAGTACATCCGCACATGCTCACAGGAAATGGAGCCAGTGACAATAACAAATGTCACACAGGCACTCCAACTCGAATCACATGAACATGAGCCCTGGTTGTGTCCAGCCACCATCACTGCAGCATGTGCTGATGTAGAGCAGGAAAGACTAACTTCCACAGTGGCAGAAATCTCCACCGAGAACCTAAAGAAAACACAAAAGGATGATCCAGTCATTGGCAAGGTGCGGGAGTATGTCATGACAGGACAGTGGCCTCATCAACAGGGAAGACACCGGTGTGATGGTAAGGGAGAGAAACAAGTTGTATCTCAATAAAGACGGTATTCTGTAGAGAAAGTTAGTGGCTCAAGATCAACTAGTGTTACCTAAAACATTCCATCAGCTGATATGCAAGGAGCTGCATGAGGAGATGGGATGCCTCGGAGTGGAGCGGACACTCAGCCTGATCCGTGATCGATTCTATTGGCCTCACATGCAAAGAGATGTGGACCATTATGTGACCAAGGTGTGTAGCTGACTGAAGCGGAAGCGTCCGAACAAGCCAACTAGAGCACCACTAGTTAATGTAGTAACCACATATCCTTTTGAGATGGTTTCAATAGATTACCTGCATCTGGAAAGCTGTAAAGGAGCTTATGAGTATATCCTGGTTGTCTTCGATCACTTTACGCGCTTTGTCCAGGTATACACATGTACCAACAAGTCAGCAAGAACTGTTGCTGAAAAGATCTTTGGAGACTTTGTGCTCAAATTTGGATTTCCGGCCAAGTTGCGTCATGATCAGGGCAAGGAGTTTGAGAATGTCATATAATTTTTGTTACTTTGCTTTGTTATTTTGTTTATTCACAAACTGATTAATGTTCAGTTGCACTAGCAACGGTAATATTCTAGTAGGTTAATTGATGGCTACGAGGATCAAAGCTTATACAGGCATTGGGGGCAGCTGAGGGGTCCTGGGGGATGGCAGTGTGTATGTGTAGAGTAGTTAGGAACAGCCCCGCAGCATGTATGGTAAGCCAATGCGCTTGTGTTCCGGTATTTCCAGAAAGGTAAATAAAGACGTTATTTTAAACTTCTGCATGCCTGGAAGTCCCTTTTGTGTCCAAGTGTGCAACACACAGACATGGGCAGGTGAGGAGGAGAGAACAGCAGACAGAGAGACTCAACATTCCCATTCTGATATGTCTATCCATGATTTCCTCCATTACCAGGAAGAAGTAAACTCAGGATGGAAGAGTATCACCTCATATTCCTTCTGGGTAGCCACTAACATGATGGCATGTATCTAATCTATTTTTAATATCACTGGTATACGTTGTGAAATATTTTCTTTGTGGCTGTAGCATATTGCAATTCATGATAAAAGCTATAAATTGTGATAAGTTATATATATATAATTTAAAAAGTAGTTCAAAAAGAAAGCAAAAACAAAAGATAAAGTAGTGGGGTTGTGGACATGGGTTCATTGTCTGTTCAGAAATATGATGACAGAGGGGAAGAATCTGTTCCTGAAATGTTGAGTGTGTGTATATGTGTGTTTGGGCTCCTGTACTCCTTCCTTGATGACAGCAATGAGAAGAGAGCATGCTTTGGGTGACAGGAGTACTTAATGATAGATGGCACATTTTTGATTTCTCCAAATTCAGGTAATTACCTCACTCAACACCCTTCACTTTTTTTTCCATTCTCCTTTCTGTTTAACCTCTTCCTCGCCTGCCTAACAACTCCCTCTGGTGCCACTCTCCATTTTTGTCAAGGTCTGCTGTCCTCTCCTACTATATTCATTCTTCTTCAGTCCTTGAAATCTCCCACCTTTTACCTTGAATCTTCTTACCTCATGCAACACATGCAAACAACTGCACAGGTCAGGCACCATCTATGGAAAAGAGTAAACAGTCGACATTTTTGGCCGGAACCCTTCCTCAGGACTGAGAAGAAAGTGTGAATATGCCAGAATAAAAGGTGGAGTGAAGGGGGGAAATGAAGCTTTATGGTAGGTGATAGGTGAAGCCAGGTTGGTGGGAAAGTTCAAGGACTGGAGAAGAAAGAATCTGATAGGAGAGGAGAGTTCATATTAGCATCAATAATGTACATAGGAAACGTGAAGAGGTCCTGAAGAAAGATTTTAGGAAGCTAGGTAGAAAGTTGAAAAATAAGACCTCCAGGATAGTAATCTCCCAATTGTTGCCTGTACCATGCACCATTGGGGGTAAGAATAGGATGATTTGGAAGCTGAATGTGTGGCTGAGAAACTGGTGTGGGGTCAGAGGTTCCAATTCTTGGATCATTGGGATCACCTCTGGGGAAGGTACAATCTGTAAAAAAGAGATGGGCTACCAATATCTTTGTGGGCAGGTTTGCTAGAGCTGGTCAGGAGGGTTTGACCTGATTTGGCAGGGGGTGGGAACTGAAGTGATAGTGCTGAGGATGAGGTAGCTGGTTTACAACAGATGTAGTGTGCAGTGGGACTGCAAGCAAGGAGAGGCTGATGATAGGGCAAATTTTCAGTCAAAAGGATGAGTTGCAATTGAAAAGTCAGACAAAAACATACAAGGTGAATACAGGACTGAAGGTGTTATATTTGAATGTGTGTGGTATACAGAATAAGGTTGATGAGCTTGTAGCACAGTTACAGATTGGCATGTATGATGTTATGGGCATCACTATATTGTAGCAGAAAGAAGATTATAGCTGGGACCTTAATATCAAAAGATACACATTGTTTCAAATGGACAAGTAGGTTGCCAGAGGGTCTCAGCCTGAAATGTCGACTGTTCCATCTTTTCCATCAGTGCTGTCTGACCTGCAGAGTTCCTTCAGCATCTTGTATGTATTGCTTTGGATTTCCAGCATCTGCAGATTTTCACATGGTTGTCTTAATCTTAAATCTTAAGGTAAAGGAAACCTTAGAAACAAGTGATGATAATAAGATAGAATTCACATTACAATTTGAGAAGGAGAAGAAAAATTCAGATATATCAATATTACAGTGGAGTAAAGGATATTATAGAGGCATGAGAGAGGACCTGGCCAAATTGAGATTGGAAAAGAACACTGGTAGGGATGACAGCAGAGCAGCAATGTCTGGAATTTCTGGGAGCAATTCGGAAAGTGCAGGATATATACATCCCACAGAGGAAGAAGTATTCTAAATACAGGATGACACTACCATAACTGACAAGAGACATCAAAACCATCATAAAACCCAAAGAAAGGGCACATAATAGAGCAAAAAAAATCACTGAGAAGATGGAGAATTGGGAATCTTTTAAAAACTGACAGAAGGTAAATAAGGAAGTCATAAAGAAGGAAAAGATGAATATGAAGGTAAACTGCTCAATAATATTAAAGAGGATAACAAAAGTTTCTTCAGATACATAAAGTGTAAAAGAGAGGTGAGAGTAGATGTTGCAACATTGGAAATATGTTGGAGAGGTAGCAATGGAAGACAAGTAAATGGTGGATCAACTGAATAGCTATTCTTTTCTATCAGTCTTGACTGTGGAAGACATTAGTTTGAAAGTGTCAGGGCAGAATTGTGTGAAGTTGCCATCATTAAGGTGAAGATTCTTGATAAACTGAAAGGTTTGAAGGTAAATAATTCACCTGGGCCAAATGGTATACACCACAGGCTTCTGAAAGGGGTGACTGTAGAGATTGTAGAGGCTTTAGTAATGAACTTTCAAGTATCAATTAATTCTGGCATGGCTGTAGAGGAATGGAAAATTTCAAATGTCACTCTACTCTACAAGAAACTGGAGACAGAAGAATAGAAATTATAGGCCAATTAGTCTGACCACAGTGGTTGGAATCGATTGTTAAGGATCTTCTTTTGGGGTACTTGGAGGCATATGATAAAATAGGCCATAGACAGCATGGTTTCCTTATGGAAACATCTTGCCTGACAAATCCTTGAAGAAATACCAAGCAGGATAGACTACAGCTGGATGTTGTTTACTTCGATTTTCAGAAGGCCTTTGACAAGGTGTCACAAATGAGACTGCTTAACAAGTTAAGAGGCCATGGTATGACAGGAAAGAAACTAGCATGGTAAAACATGCTCTGGCAGGGTCTGCAAGACATTACTTACTACAATGTGAAGCCCAATGGCATGAAAGGCAGAGATGCTTTTTACCAGATGAACTCAACACCCTCTATGCACGCTTTGAAAGGGGGAACACAACTTCAGCTGTGAAAATACCTGCTGCATCTGATGACCCTGTTAACTGAATCTCAGAGGCCAATGTTAGGCTGACTTTAACGAGAGTGAACCCTCGCGAGGCAGAAGGTCCTGATGGAGTACCTGGTACGACTCTGAAAACCTGTGCCCACCAACTAGGGGGAGTATTCAAGGACATTTTCAACCTCTCACTGCTATGGGCAGAAGTTCCCACTTGCTTCAAAAAGGCAACAATTATTCCAGTGCCTAAGAAGAATAATGTGGGCTGCTTTGATGACTATCGCCCAGTAGAAAACACATCAACAGTGATGAAATGTTTTGAGTAGACTGAACTCCTGTCTCAGCAAGGACCTGAACTCATTGCACTTTGCCCATTGCTACAATAGGTCAATGGCTCTGCTCAAAGCTTTAGAGCAGATGGACTACACAAACACCTATGTCAGGATGCTGTTCATTGACTATAGCTCATCATTTAACACCAACATTCCCACAATCCTGATTCAGAAGTTGCAGAAACTGAGTCTCTGTATCTCCCTCTGCATTTGGATCCCTGACTTCCTAACTTGAAGAACACAATCTGAGTAGATTACTGATAACATAGCCACCTCACTGACGATCAACACTGGCGCACCTCAGGGATTTGTGCATAGCCCACTGCTCTGCTCTGTGTGGCTAGGCATAGCTCAAATACCATCTATAAATTTGCTGACAATTCAACCATTGTTAGTAGAATTGCAGGTGGTGACAAGAGGGCATACAGGAATGAGATATGCCAACTAGTGGAGAGATGCTGTGGCAACAACCTGGCAGTCAACGTCAGTAAGATGAATGAGCTGATCGTGGACTTCAGGAAGGGTAAGATGAAGGATCACATACCAATCCTCATAGAGGGATCAGAAGTGGAGAGAGTGAGCAGCTTCAAGTTCCTGGGTGTCAAGATCTCTGAGGATCTAACCTGATCCCTACATATCAATGTAGTTATAAAGATGGAAAGACAGTGGCTAGACTTCACTAGGAGTTTGAAGAGTTTTGGCATGTCAACAAATACACTCAAAAACTTCTACATATGTACCATGGAGAGCATTCTGACAGGCTGTATCACTGCCTGGTATGGGGGCTACTGCACAAGACCGAAAGAAACTGCAGAGGGCTGTTCATCTAGTCACCTCCATCTTGGTACTAACTTACAAGGTACACAGGACATCTTCATGGAGCACTGTCTCAGAAAGGCACTGTCCATTATTAAGGACCTCCAGCACCCAGGACATGCCCTTTTCGCACTGTTGCCATCAGACAGGAGGTACAGAAGCCTGAAGGCACACACTCAGCGATTCAGGAACAGCTTCTTCCCCTCTGCCATCCAATTCCTAAATGGATGTTGAACCTTTGGACATTACTTCACTCTTTTTAATATACAGTATTTCTGTTTTATGTATTGAATTGAACTGGTGCGGCTAAGTTAACAAATTTCACGTCACATGCTGGTGATAATAAACCTGATTCTGATTCTGACATTGGCTGATTGGCAGGAGGCAAAGGGTGAGAATAAAGGGAACCTTTTCTGGTTGGCTGTTGATGCCTAGTGATGGTGCATGGGCTATGGAAGGACTTAGACTGAATAAGAGAATGGGCAAAGAAGTGGCATATGAAAGACCATGTTAGGAAGTGTATGGACATGCACTTTGGTCAAAGAAATAAACATGCGTACTATTTTTTAACTGGAGAAAAAAATACAAAAAGCGAAGGTGCAAAGAGACTTGGCGGTCCTCGTGCAGGATTTCCTAATGACTCATTTGCAGTTTGAGTCTGTGGTGAGAAAGGTACACGCGATGTTATCATTCATTTCAGGAGGTCTAGTATATAAAAGCAAGAATGTAATATTGTGGCATTATAAAGCACTGGTGATGCCTCACTTGGAGTGTTGTGAGCAGCTTTGAGCCCTACATCTAAGAAAGGATGTGCCTGCATTGAAGAAGGTTCAAATGAGGTTCACAAAAATGATTCCAAGATTGAAAAGCTTGCCATATGAGGAGCGTTTGATGGCTCTGGGCCTGTACTCTCTGAAATTCAGAAGAATGTGGGGTGACCTCATTGATACCTATCGAATGTTGAAAGGCCTTGATAGAATGAATGTGGAAATGATGTTTACTAGGTGAGAGTGTCTCTGAACAGAAGACCCAGCCTCAGGATAGAGTAGTGTCCTTTTACAAAGGAGATGAGAAGGAATTTCTTTAGCCAATGAGTGGTGAATCTGAAGAATTCATTGCCACAGGGGACTGTGGAGACCAAGTCTTAATGTATATTTAAGGCAAAAATTGATAGATTCCTTTTATTCAGGACATGAAAGGATATGGGGAGAAGGCAGAAGATAGGAGCTGAGGTAAATGGGTCAGCCATCATGAACTGGCAAACTCCATGGGCCAAATAGTCTAACTCTGCTGCTCTAGCTTATAGTCTTATAGATTGTGGACAACAGGAGAAAGGGAAGGAGGAAGGGACCCAGGGGAGAGTAATAGGCAGGTGAGAAGCAATCTGAGTCCATAGTGGGGAATGAAGGAAGGGTGGAATTATTTTCACTGAAAGGAGAAATTGATAATCATGCCATCATTTTGGAGGGTTCCCTGATCAATATAAAACATTGCTCCTTAACTGAAAGGGTAGCCTCATCCCCTTTCCCCTATTCACACACATTACCTCTGACCTGGTCATAAATATCACCTGCCATCCTGTACTCTTCCTCCTTCATGTTCCTTCCTAATCTGGCTTCTGTCATCTTCCCTTGCAGTCCTGATGAAGAGCCTGGGCCCTGAAACATTGACTGTGTGAAACATTGGTTGTGTTTCTCAAGCTTTCCAGCATCCGCGGAATCTCTTGTTTTTTTTATGCCTACCTGTGTGTGTATGTCCCAAGGAACAGTCCACAGATCAGAGTCATGCTGAGACTTACTCCAAACACCAGCACCTGGTGCCCTGGGGCTTGCTATCACTTTGTCAGCAAAGTGAGGACTGTAAATAAATCTGGGGACATTTGTAAGAGTTTCAACTCAAATG
Source organism: Hypanus sabinus (assembly GCF_030144855.1). Classification (NCBI taxonomy): domain Eukaryota; kingdom Metazoa; phylum Chordata; class Chondrichthyes; order Myliobatiformes; family Dasyatidae; genus Hypanus; species Hypanus sabinus. Next base: position 49,582,000 of record NC_082706.1, read on the forward strand.
CCAGACCTGCCAAACAGGTTTTTCCACATTCCATTGACATTGGTAAGTGGGAAATTACGTCTCTGTCATGTGATTGCCATGGGAGGGAAGGAAGTACCAAGGGGAAGGGTGGGGGGAAAAAAGCTGGGAGAGAGAGAGTAGAAAGAACACCACCCAGACAAATTGGTTCAAAGTGCAAGTCAAAATAAATTTATTATCGAAGTATGTACACGCCACAATATACTACCACGAGATTTAATTTTCTTGCTGGCATTTAAAGAAATACAATAGCATTTTTTTCAGAATCTGAATCAAAATCAGGTTTAATACCATTGGCACATGTCATAAAATTTGTTGTTTTGCAGTAGCAATACATTGCAGTACATAAGGAAAATTATAAATTACAATAAGTATACAAAATAAATAAATAAATATTAAATAAGTAGTACAGAAAGAAGAGGAAAAATACTGAGGAAGTGCTCAGGGTACCCAGTCCATTCAGGAATCTGTTGGCGGAGGCAAAAGTTATTCCTCAAATGTTGAATGTCTGTCTCTAGGCTCCTATATCTCCCACTCGATGATAGCAATGAGAAGAGGGCATGTCCTGAGTGATGGGACTCCTGAATGATGGATGCTGCCTTTTTGAGGCATCACCTTTTGAAGCTGTTCTGGCCACTGAGGAGGCTGATGCCATGATGGGGATGGCTGACCTTATAACTTTCTGCATCTTTTTCTAATTCTGAGCAAAAAAAATACAGAAATAAAGACTGACATGTACAAGAAACTCAATTTGTGCAAATTAAAAATAAATGAATGAATGAACGATATAGATAGTACTGAGAACATAAAGTTGTAAATTCCCTGAAAGTGAGTCTGTAGGTTGTGGATTCAATTCAAAATTTTACTGATAATCCAATGCTGATACTGAATCCTGATGTTTGCAGTGTAATAATTGTTCCTGAGCCTGGTGGTGTGGACCTAAAGCTCCTGCAACTCCTTCCTAATGGCAGATGACATGAGAGTATGCTCTGGATGGTGGGTGTCCTTGATAATTACTGTTCGCCCATGTTAACGCTCCTTGTAAATGTGATCAGTGGTGGTGAGGATTCTGTCAGTGATGGACTGGCCTCTATCCACAACTTTGTATCACCTTCTCCATTCCTGGGCTTTGGTGCTTCCATACGTCGTGATGTCACCAGTGACGATACTTTCCACCATGCAGCTATCAAAGTTTTAGGTGAAACATTGAATCTATACAAACTTCTAAGAAAGTAGATGCTGTAGTGCCTTCTTTATAATGACGCTTACTGTAAGTGCTGGGTCCAAACAGATCACGTTTAATGGAATGACGGTTCAGGATTTTATATGAATGTACAAACTCCTGGTGGCACGAACATTAAATTCTCCAGCTGTGGGTCACTTTCTCTCTCTGTCCCCTTCTCTTTCTATCTCTCTCCCTGATATGCCCAGTAACTTGTACCCAGACCCCATTACCTTGTCTCGTTCCTCTTCTCCAAACACTTCACCTGCCCATTGCCTGTCCCATCAGGCAGAAGATACAAAAGCCTGAAAGTTCAGACCACCAGGAAGAACTGTTATCACTGTTATCAGACTCTTCAATGGACCTATTGTATGAGATGCTGGACTGTGGACTTTACAATCTGCTTTGTGATTGTCTTGCCCTTTATTAGTTACTAGGACGGCACTTCATCCGCAGCGATTAGAATTTTTAGTTTTAGATTCAGATTTATTTATCAGATGTACATACACTATATGAAAAGATACAAGACAATGGGTTATTTGCGTTAATAACCACCACACCCAAGAATGGGCTGAGAGCTGGCTACAACTATCAAAACACATTCTGATGTAAACGTAGCACGCCCACCATGATTGGCAGAACAACACAGAACAACCGAAATGTCCTCCAGGGCATCTTCAAAAGGGGATAACTCAGAAAGGCAGCATCTATCATTGAGTATCCCCATCACCCAGGATATGCCTTCTTCGCAATCACTACCATCAACAAGGTGGTACGGGAGTCTGAAGACACAGACTCAATATCTTAGGAACAGCTTCTTCCCCTCTGCCATCAGATCTCAGAATGGATAATGTACCAATGAATATTTCTGCAGTGTTTTCCCTCTCTTTTTGATCTACTTGGTTAATTTATAATATTTATATATATGTATATTTTATTTTTAATTATACTCTTTATGACTATGTATCGCAATGTACTGCTGCTGTGAGACAATCTAGTCTCTCACACTCATGGGGGCTTCCATCCTCCAGTCTCTGGTCCGACATACCCTTTACCTCCGGACTCACTGAGCTCTGGATTTCAACCGCCTTCTTTGCCCTCTGGACAGATGAGTATCAGCTGCCATATTGACTACTGGACTTGCTCGTTGCAGGGTTGATCTTTGGCCCTCAACCTAGGACTTGAAGGTTTTCGGTTTAACCTTTAGACCTGGACTCCAGGAATCACTCATGTCAGGTTTGGCCTTTGAGTCTTCTCAGACCTGAGATCTACAATTATTGACCTTCAGCCATGGAGGGTCTTGTTATTGTTTTGCCTTGCTCTACCTCAATGCACTGTGCAATGAACAATGAACATGCTCTCTGCTTACTGCTACCAGCAGGCAGGCAGTACAGAGCCTGAGGCCACACACCACCAGGTTCTGTAACAGTTCTTACTCTACAACCATCAGGCTCCTGAAGCAGCATGGATGACTTCACTCATCACTGTTCTCAATATTATATTCATCTGCACAAGATGTCTCCACTTACACTCCGTCTTTTCATATGCATTGTTCTTCAAAAAAAATCAAGGTACCATGTGCTAACATATAGATACTTTGAACTTTAAAATTCAAGGGGTCTCGGCCCAAAACATCGACTTTTTGTTCCCTCCTCCTCCATATAGATGTTGACTGATTTGCTGCATTCCTCCAGCATTGTGTGTGTTGACAGGGAAAGGCAGACAGGGTGCAACAGTAGGTGAAATGGTGAGAGTGATCAGAATAGAGCACTAGAAGCAGAGTGACGGATGAAGGCAGGGTGAGAGAAAGACCTGGACAGCATGAAGGGAGATAAGAAGGGACCAAGGAGGGGCATGGGAGAGTGAGCGAGAAAGAGTAAATGATAAAGGAAGAAAAACAAGGAGAGGAGAGCTGAAGAGAAAGGGAGTCAGAGAGAAAAAGTGAAAAGGGGGCTAAAGAGAAACAGATAGAGTGTGTGGCAGAGAAAGGGTGTGGCATAGAGATGGTCTGAGAGAGAAAGGGTTCAGAGTAGAGAAGAGTAGATAATCAGAAATAGAGGGCAAAAAGAGGCAGATGGAAGAGAAAGGACAGAGAGAGGAACAGAAAGTAGGGCACCAAAAAATGGGTCACAGGACAGTGAGAGAGAAGGGGTAGAGAGATGAAGAGTAGTGAGTAGATCAGAAACGGAGAGGAAGAGAGTGGTTGATAGAGATGGGGCAACAGTTCAGGTGATAAGAGTAAGGACATCCCACATTGTGGTGTGTAAAGTGGATGGACAGGGAGGGGTGTGGTCACCTGAGCCACCCCTTCACCCCCAGGCCTTTCTCCACTGCCCAACATTTGGTGATAGGGATCTTGTGAAACTCTAGCCACTTACTGGTTCCCTAGGTTGTGTGGAGGTATTAGTACATTAATACTCACTAAACCCTAGAGGAACCATTCCAACGACTTAGCTGCTGAGAGAAGCTGCTGGGGAAAGGGTGAGAGAGAGACGTACAGACAGACAGAGAAAGAGGGGAAGTGAGTGTGAATGGGAGAGAAACAATGAAAGCAAACTAGGGGAAGAGAATGAGGGAGCAAATCAGTGAAACAGAGAAAGACAGTGGCAGACAAGGAGAAAGATCTAATAGAAGCATGCACGCTCAGAGGTGAAGGAGAGGAAACTCGCAAAATGAGAGAGATCAGAGAGAGATGTACAAACACAAATGAAAGAGAGAAGACAGATCAGAGAAAGACAACACAGTCAGCGAGGGACACCTAGAATGAAGAATCCAGAAAAGAGCCGGGCAGGGAATCAAAGAGAAAAGGCAGCAAACAGACAGAAAGGAGGGATAGTTGTTGGTCTGCTCTCCCACTAGTCAGACCACGAATCCCACTATCCAACCAGGGAACAGTTTTGTAGGCTGCCAAACTGTATATCCAGATCTTTGAGATGAGGTGTATGCAGCATACTCTACCCACATTCACGACACTTCAGCCTCCCCCTGCCCCAGCACCAATGCGATGTATGCTGGCAACATCAGAACCCAAGTGCAGGTAATTCCAAAATAATATCAATGGCTCAACCAAACGACACCTCAAAAAGTAGCGTGCTCAAATTTAGAGACCTGCAATTAGCACTACTCCGGTATCTGCTTAAATAACAAGCAAGAGAAAATATACAGATGCTGGAATTCCAAGAAACACACAAAATGCTGGAGGGACTCAGCTGGCCAGGTAGCATCTATGGGAAAAAGTACAGTTGACATTTCAGGCCAAGGCCCATAAAAACATAAGAAATAGGAGCAAGAGTAGGCCATCTGGGCCATTGAGCCTACTCCACCATTCAATAAAATCATGAATAATCTGACCATGGATTTATCTCCAACTACCTTTTCCCCATAACCCTTAACTCCCCTACTATACAGTTATCTATCCAACCTTGTTCTAAATATATTTACTGAGGTAGCTTCCACTTCTTCACTGGACAGAGAATTATACAGAATCACCACTCTTTGGGAATAGAAGTTCCTTCTCACCTCCATCCTAAATATAATTCCCCGAATCTTGAGGACATGTCCCCTCGCTCTAGTCTCAACTACTAGTGGAAGCAACTTTCCTGCCTCTATCATACCTGTCCCTTTACCAGTACTCCATACAGTTGAAGCATAACCTCCCTGCTCTGAGATTCAATCTCTCTAGCAATGAAGGCCAGCATTCCTTTTGCCTTCTTGATACCCTGCTGCACCTGCAAGCTGACCTGTCCTGCTGAAGGGCCTCAGCCTGAAGTGTCGACTGTTCTCTCTTCCATAGATGCTGCTTGGCCTGCTGAGTTCCTCCAGCATTTTGTGTGATCCATGAAAATAATACAAGTAACGTAGATTCCCAAGCTTATCAAAATAATTTTAACAAGCTTAAACAAAAGCCACCAGGAGAATGGATTACTAAGAGATCCACTCGGGAAAACACACAAGAAACTCTAAATGATTTACAACTGTCATTACACAAAACTAAACAATTAAGATGTGCTGAAAATCTCAAAGCCCAATGATCTCGAGCATCTGCCCAAAGAACATAACTTCACACCACACCCCTTCCCCTCCATGGTCACAAGCAGCTGCCAATTATTGGATGCATTCTCCAAATCACAGTTCCATTCATCCTGTGTATCGAGATGTCTTCAGGTCTTACCAATGCTTCGGGTGTCTCTGGAGTGAGCTATGTCTCCATGAAATACAGAACGTAGCAACTCCTCATATCCCTCTATTCAAATATCTTGCCCCGAGGTCCTCAATCTGCATTTCAGCCTGGCTTGGTGTCCACCTGTCCTCCCTCTCTTCTAACCATGGCCCTTAAATGTTCCATACCCACATGCTTGTGTGTTAATTCTAATGAGTCCTTCAGAAGATTATAAAATCACTCGTTTATTGAGGGAGTTCAAAAGTCAGTTGCTTGAAGGGAAAATATATGCTGCAGTTTGCAAAACAGGTATACTTAGAAGTTTTTTAAACAGATCGCAGCACCTCGCCATGGTTCATTTTGGACACATATATCTACTTTGCCATATAGATGGCAGACTACAAGTTTCGGGTAGACTGAAGAGGGTCTTCCACCAAGTTGATGATCCATCAGCAAGACTTGATGTTTGCCTTCATGTGTCCTTGGGAAAAGCCTGTAGATCCGAGTCCTCTGTCACGCAGCTGCTCGGGATGAACCGTGACACAGATGCCCACTAGCAAATCGTTCAGCTCACCGCTCCCACCCACAAGTGTCTCAATGTCACTGTACTGTCCCCTCCCACTCACCACCCATCACTACAACTGTTATACTGTCTGTAACCCACTCACCGCCTGTCTGAAGGTAACTTTCCAGGTCACTGTATCTCCTGCTCTGTAATGTCCTGTCCATACAGGGATATCACTGTGTCACTAATCCATCACCCACTCACCATCTGCTCCTACAGGTGTCTCATTGTGTCACTGTCCTATCACCCACCAATGCCTGTCCATACAGATGTTTCAAGGTGTAATTTTGCCATCACCCACTCACCGCCTGTCACAAATAGGGTCTCACTGTGTCAGTATCCCATCATCTCACTCAGCCTCTCACAGTCTCAGTGCCCTACCGTGTCACGCTGTTGTCACTCAGCTCTACTCCAATCCCTACAGATGTTTCAATAAGTCACTGTCCCATCACCCCACTACCCCATTCACATCTGTCACACTATGGGCAGTGTCGAATCCCTGCCTAACCACCAACCCCACCTCGCACAGTGCGACTGAGGGTTTGGTAGGGGCTGCCTGAGAAGCCTGGCCAAGTAAGAGGGGACACTACAGCCACTGTGTGCCAGTAGTGAAGAGAGTTTAGTGTGCCTGGGTGGAGTGCTGATCGAGGCTATTCTCTGTCCTGGATAGTGTTGAGAGTTTTCCAGATGGTACAAAAAGACATAACTATTCAGGTTAATGTGAAGAATTCCGGGGCAAGTAATTCTTGGAAAAAACTGACACATAGAGAACAAATCCAGTCCGAAGTTCACACGTTTATTTACATGATGTAAAGCAAATAGTCATTCATGTTCATATTACAGTGAGATGAAAACAGAGAAGGGGAGAGAATAAAAGAGAATATTTGGGGTGGGGCCATGGGGACTGACAATGCTGCAGAGAGAAAGTGGGGCAGTGGCTTGGTTTGGGGGCTGACAGCTGGGGGAGAGAGCAGGACAGTGGGATTTGATTGAAATTGACAGAGGGAGGTCAATGGGATTAGTTTTAAACATGGGGTCATGGAGAGAGAGTGGGACGGTGGGATGAGTTCAGGATTGACAGGGTGGAATGCAGTGGGATTAGTGTGGGCACTGAAGCAGGTTTGTGGGGAGAAAGTGGGGTGGTGAAATTTGATGGGAATAGACAGAGGGCAGTGGATTTGTCTGAGTGTATCACCTCCACAACGCCCTTGTTGCCCCACCTCTGGAAACAAAGATACTTTTAACACTGAGGGATGTGGGTCAGAAGATGAGGTAAGGAGGGAGGATGAGGTAGGGAAGGAGAGGAGTGAGGGGATATGGAGGGAGGTAGGGATGCAGAGAGGATGATTGGGAGAGAGAGAGGGAGAGAGGGGTTGGATTTGAGGCTATGAATCCTGAAGCAACTGCCATTCCCTCCCCCCTCCCCACTAGAGCCCCCTACGTTGCATCAGGCAAGGAGGTCAGCTCCTACCCCCTTTCTCCCCTACTTGCTCCCCTGAGATGTCGCATCCTAGAGTTCAGACACCCTCAATATCAGCAGTAGGGCGATGAGTAGGAAACTCTGGGTGCCAAGGGAAGTGGCTGCATTGTTGGTGTCCAGGGCCATTGTGCTGTCCCGTGTCAGGTTCCGAAACTCCAGGTTACACCGGTCACCCTGGCAGCAGTAGAAGCCATTGATGGGCTCCATGCCGAATAAGGACAGTGAGTTACTGTTGGAGCAGACATAGTGGGATGCACAGCCCTTGAAGACGTAAGTAGTGCTGTCCACTGTGGAGAAAGAAGGAGAGGGAACAATGTCAGCAGCAAATTCAAGAGGAAGGCCAACACTCAGCGTTATGGAGTCACATGAAGGAAACAGGCTTTTTGGCCCAACACACCTGAGTGTTCCCTAGTGAATGAGTCCCATCTGCCCACTTATGGCCTTCAAACCTCGAAATCTTTCCTATCCACGTCAACATCTATCTGGTTTTTAAACATGACTAAGGTGCTCGCCTCAACCATGCTTTCCATAAGACATATTGTAGGAAATATGAATTAGTTGATTTGGCTCATCGAGTTTGCTTTATCGTCCTATCATGGCTGATTTATTATCCTTCTCCAACCTATTCTTCTGTCTTCTGCCCCATAACTAATCATGGATCGATCAACCACTTCTCTAAATATACTCAGTGACCTGGCTTCCACAACCATCTGTGTCAATGAATTCCACAGATTCACTAGGCTTAATTCTTCCTCATCTCTGTTCAAAACGACCTTCTCTCTATTCTGAGGCTGTGGTCACTGGTCCTAGACTCTCCTACTATAGGAAACACCTTCTCCACAGCTATTCTATCTAGGTATCCTAGTAATTAATATCCCTCACTCCCCTGCCTTCTACCTGTAACCTTTGATACCTGGTTAATCAAGCTTCCTCCTTAAATTGGAAGATTACAAATAGCAACACTACCTCTGGAGAAGCTGATGCCACTTCTAAATTTCTCACTTCTGTTTTAAAGCTCTTGCCTTCTTGCTTACAGCGCCCCTCCCTGGCTTTCTCAGTATCTTCAGCCCTGAAGTTCTAATATAACTCTCAATCTCAGTTTGCAGGGGATAAACTGCTAGTCTACACAAACAATCCTTCGAACTCAGGACTCCAAGTTCAAGAAACATCCTGGCAAATCATTTTCTGCGCTCGTCTGCATCTTCATGTTTTCCTATCGTAGTGACAAAACAGTACACAATACTCCAAATGTGGCCTCACCAGTATCTTTGGAACTGCAGCATGGATTTCTGTCTCATTGACTTCCTATTTTCCTGGCTAATGATGGCTAGTGTACCCATGATCCTCTTCACCACCGTGCCTACCTGTGTTACCATTTCCAGTGAATTTGTACTCCTATTCCATCACACTCACCAGGGCCCCACCATTCACTGTGTGAGTATGACCCTGGATTGATCACCCAGAATGCAAGACCTTATACGTAGCTGGTTTGAAAAATCATTTACCAATCCTTGGCGTGCACACCCAGCTGAACAACATCCCACTGTGACTTTTCATATCCTTCTACGCTGTCTACAACCCCAGCTGTTTTACTAACATCTGCTCAGAGGATATGCCTCTGCCCCTCCAGAAAAACTGAGCTGGAGAGAAAGGCTTATGACAAGAGAGAAGACAGAATATCTGCATTGGGATCTCTGCTAAGTGTGGGTATATCAGTGACCTGAAGACAAACGTGCATTGGTGGCTTAGTAAGTTTTCAGATGTTACAATAATTGGTGGAGTTGTGGACTGTGTAGAAGACTGTCAGAGATAAAGATATGGTTGGAGAAATCACAGACAAGGAAGAAATTGCAGATGCTGGAATTCCAAACAATTCACACAAAATGCTTGAGGAACTCAGCAGGCCAGGCAACATCTATGGAAAAGAGTAAACAGTAGACGCTTCAGGCCAAGACTCATCAGGACTGGAGAAGAAAGAAGAGAATGCAGAGTAAGAAGGTGGGGGCGGGGGGGGGGGGTGGTGGAGGAAATAATTTAAGGTAGTGGGTGATAGGTGAAACCGGGAGAGAGGGAGGGGTGAAGTAAAGAGCTTTGTGACGTTGATTGCTGAAAGACATAAAGGGCTGGAAAAGGGGGAGTCTGATAGGAGAGGACAGAAGTCCATGGCAGAAAGTGAAGGGGAGGAGCCCCAGAGGGAGGTGATGGGCAAGTATGGAGAGAGAGGGAAATAGGAATAGGGAATGGTGAAGTAGGGGTGTGGGGGTTAGGCGCAATTACCAACCATTGACTTATCGGATCAAAACTATTGTGTCACGCCATTCTCTTTTGGAGCTGCCTGGTAAAGGAATCCATTGAAATAAAACTGGAGGAAAATCACACAGGTTCACTGTCTGTAAGAATTTCATTGTAAACAAGGTGAGAGAGCAGAAACCTGATCGGATGAGGACTAATCAGTCGGGGAGGGTGGGAGGGTGGGGGCAGACTACGGAGCTTATAAATACCACCGGAAGAGATAAGCGCATGCGTCGTCCCTGATGAGGATGGTAGAGTTTGACATGAAAACATCGGTTACAGTCGATAGCTGAACCAGACTGGAAGCCCGAGAAGAGTATATCGTCATATAAGCAGGGAAAGCACTAGATCTGTCTTTACAGTAAGAAGTATATCTATTAAAAATGTTAAAATAAACAAGTAGTGAATAGAAAAAGAAACTAGTGATGTAGTGTTGATGGGTTCAACATCCATTCAGAATTTTGATGGTCGAGGGTTAAAAGTTTTTCCTAAATCGTTAATTGTGTGCCTTGAGGCTCCTGTAGCTCGTTCACCGCTATATTACCTTGGGCCCATATTCCCCACCATAAATGCTCCCTGACTTGCTGAGCTCCTCCAGCCGTTTGTGCGTGATGCTGTGAAATTCTAGTATCTGCACAATCTCTTGCATTTGTATTTCATCCACATCACTTCTACATATCACATACGGAAGAGATTCCAGTAAGGATCATTGTGGTACACCACTCGGCACGGCACTCCAGTCAGGACAATTCCACTCAAGTACCATAAGTTACCGCAGTTTCACGGAGGAGCGGGCTGAACTTACACCAGTGCAGGTCGCCCGATGTGTGAATACACCGGTCCTGTTGCCCGTAGCATTTCACTGCGGCCATTGAGCGGTTACAACCTTTCTCCGTTATCGCGAAGCAGCCCTCACACTCCAGGCCATTCGGGGCCTTGTCTTCTTTCTCTGCAAACAGGACACACATGGTCAACAGAGCCCATCCCAACCCCACTGTCCTCTCCCTGAGCTTCAACTCCTGCCCACCAAGCCTGATAGCACCCCTTCCCCACCACGGCTCCCAGTCTGGTTCAGGGCACTGGTGGAGAGGGGTCACCCAGTGACACTCCAAGGTTCTTGCCCATCTAATGGGAACAGTCTATGGGACACGCTCAACACCCCTGGGTGGTTTTATTCCATACCCACCACCTTACCTGTCCTTCATCTGCAGGTTAGGAATGTGTTAGGGCACTTCCCTGGGTGAATGCGCCTCTGGGCAGGGCAGCTCCCTTAAAGGCAACCTACCCACCCTCCCTAAACACTCCACCTCCTGCACACCGCGGACCATTCCGGAAACCCTTCTCGAAACCCTCTCTCACCCAAGTAACTATGAAGCACACAGTAACTGTGCGACAGTGAAACATCACCACGCGCAGGTCGCCACCCCCTCCAAATCCATCTCCAGAAGGTGGTGGACTCTCGGTCTCTGAGCGTGTGCGACTGAGAACATGTCTGTATTAAATATTCTCAGCGCACGTGAGGGACATTGGGGAAAAAGCGCTGCGCCGGAAGTGACGGTGCGCACTCTGGTGGGATCTTGCTGTACCAAACAGGGAATTAGATGATTAGTGGAGAAAATTGATACCAATAATTTCAATTTCTGATTCGTGTTTTGGCAGACGACGGAGTGAGCAAGTGAGGGCGGAGTAAGGGGGTGTAGAAGAAGGGGGTGGGACAAGGAGCGAGGGGGAGGGAGACGGAAAGTGAAAGGCACTCTGAGGGGGGGATAATGTGTGGGAAGAGACAGAGGGCACGGATCACAAAATGCTCTAGGAAGTCAGCAGGCAGTATCTCAGGAGGGAAATATATAGACCAGAGGAAGTTTCGGGCTTTGACCTTTCATCGGGACTGGACAGGAAGGGGAGACGTCCAGGATAAGAAGTCAGAGCGAGGGGGAGGTGTACAAGCTGGCCAGTGATCGGTAAAGCCAGTTCAGGGGAAAGGTGGATGTATAAGGTAAACGGGCTGAAGTAAGAAGCAGGGAGGTGACTAGTGGGAGAGATAAATGGCTGAACGTGAGGAGAGAGGAGGGTAGACCATGGGAAGGAGGAGGGGAACCAGAGGAAGGTGATAGGTAAGTAAGAGGTTAAATGTGAGGATAACCTGAATGCCGAGAGAATCTAAGAGAGCGGGAAGGAAGAGAGGTTACCAGAATTTGGAGAAATCTATGTTCGCGCCATCAGCTACCTAGACGGAGTATGAGGTTTTGCGCCTCTCACCTGAGAGTGGAATTACCGGGAGAGTAGAGTGGGTCATGGACCGACACGTAGTAATGGGAATAGCGAGTCAACTTGAAGTGGGTGGCCACCGGGCGATCTTACCTTTTACCGTGACAAGAACGAAGTTGTGGAACAAAGCGACCGCAATCTCTGTCGGGTCTCTTCGATGTACAGGAGGCCGCACAGAGAGCACCGAATACAATATGGAGAACACAATATGTCGCTCCCCTACCCCCCGCCCCTCCCCTGCTCCTCCGTACCTGGTTCTACTTGGTCGTTGCACAGATCCGAGCTACAGCAGGTAGATTGTATAAAGGCCGAGTAGGGGCCGCTGTTGAAGGAAATGAGACTCAGGCAGTCCCCGCATCCATTTACGATGTACTCCTGGTCGTGGGTTCCTGTGGGCAACCGTAGGCGTTAGACTGGCACGTGGTGCATCCCGTCCCGTTGCGGGGCTCGTACATTCTCACCCCCAACCCCCCTCTTCGACTCCCTTTCACTGAGTTTCATTTCCCCTTCCGACTCTCCACATTACGCTTCCCACACATTCCAACATCTCCTCCCCTCTTCACACACTTCTCCCCATCAATTCATTTCCTCTCACCCCTCCCCTCTGCCCCTTCTCCACTCTCCGCTTACTTCCTACTCCTCCTCTCACCTCTCCCTAGCTCTTCCATTTCCTCTCTCTCCTTCCTTTCTTCCGACCCACTCCTTAATCCTTCCTCCCAGTCTGCCTTTATTTCCTCCCCGCACATCCATTACCCCTCCCCACCTCTGCCGCTCACCCTCTTCCACAAACCCTTCCTCCCCACTGCCTCTCCGTGTCCCTCTTCCTCTCCCTTGCCCTCCACACCTTCCTGTCACCCTCCTCACCTTCCTGTCACCCTCCTCTCCCATTCCCGCTCACTGTCCCTTCATGTCCCTCCCTTTTCCCACTCTCCCTTTCCGCATTCCCCTCTTCCTGCTCGGCCTGTCACTTCATTCCCCTTCCTATGACATTCCCTCTCCCTCCAGCGGCCGTGTGGCAGGACACAGCTCAAATGCGGCCGGATATGCACAACGTTGTTGTGTCGGTCTCAGCTGGTGATGAGGAGACATACTGGAGTGAGAATGATTGGCTGTTTGAGTGGTGTTGCGCTCAACATCCGTTAAGACTAAGAAATTTTTTAGCTACGGGAAGGGGACTACCAGTCCTTATCCAATGAAAGGGTAAGCAGAATCTAGTCCTGGGCGTCAATATCTCTGAGCGATGTATTCATGCAATATTCTAGGCCCAAAATATATTGATAGAACCACGGAGAAGGTACGCCAGTGGTAATGTTTCCCGAGCGGCTGTGGAGACTTGATATGTCTCCCCCTCCCCTCCCACAAAAAAAAACCTAGTAATTTTCTGCTCGTGTACAGTAGAGTCGCATTCTGACTGGTGTGGGGGCTCCAGCGCGCAGGATCGGAAGTGGATGCATTGGGCTGGACATTCAGCCAAGCTGCACCACTTTAAAAAGTCGGTGATCCAAGAAAGCGGCATCCGTCATAGAACATCCTCGCTATCGGGTATCTGCTCTCTTCTCATTACCACCTTCAGGGAGGAGGTACAGCCGCCTGAAAACACACACTCGATACCTTAAAAACAGCTTTTTCTCCTATGCTTTGAGTTAATTAGATTCCTGTGCGGTCCGTGGAATAACGAACACTGACTACCTCGATATTCGTGTTCGGCGCTATTAATTGATTGAGATTTTTACTCCAACTGACAGTCATTTTTATGTCTTGCGCTGTACTACTGCCACAAACAACGAATTTTACAACATACTTCCACAATAATAAACCTGACATGATCCCACATGATCCCACACACCCTTCCTCTCCCTTCCCACCCTCTGCCCTTCCCCACCCCACCCCATCTTGACCCGATTCCGCGCTTCTTTCTCCAGCACCACTCGGCCAGATAGCTCCCTCCGAACGGCCCCGGGACTGCGCAGAAGCCACGTGAAGTCATTTGAGGGAACTTACGGCCTTTCTCGCGGACAGAGTGACTGCTGCAGGTCTGGTGCAGGGTCACATTACAGACGGTGCCGTTCAGGGTGCAGTCCTGGTTGAAACTGTTGCAGGTGTAACATTGGAGGGAGGTGGCTGCGGAAAGAGAAACTCCGTCAGAAATGTTCCGGGATCATTTACTGCTGCCCAGCTCCCTCACTCACCGTCCCCTCTCCTCTCCCTTCACTCCCCACCCACACTCCTCATTATCTTCTGCACTCTCTCTCCCTCGAGCACCGATATACCTCCGGCGTGTCTTCTCCGTCTTTGCGTACAAACTGCACATCGCTTGTTCAACCGTCTCCGTCTCAGTCGCCCATCCCCTTCCAACCCCTGCACCCATCCCTGTCCCTGCTACACACTCCTTCCCGTACAACCCTCTCCGTATCTATAACCCCACCCGTTTCCAACTCCTTTACTCTCCCCTACTCTCTCCGCGTTTTCCGTGAGCGTAGCGCATAGCAGCTCTGGGAACCGCGGCTCGCTGTGATCCGGGCGTATCCTTCCCAAATATTTCAACACACATCCCCGCCCGGCCCGAAACTACAGAATCTTTGTATTCCCACCGAAAAGCAAATTCCTAGAGCGATGAGCAAATCCCGAAACAAACACTGAGACACACGGGGGATGGGCTTCGACTGTGGGGACGAGTACACTCGGCGTCTCACCTCCCGGACCCGTTGCTAGAATATCAGACCGAGAGTCTTTGAATTGAGCCACTTATTCCGAGTTACTGGGTCTCCCGATAGCGGTGTGTCTGGGTGTGGAGAAAACCCTTCCTCACTGACGGCCGCACGGGGAACCCACTAGGCGAAACAGAAGGGCAACGCTGGGCTCCCGCTGGTCATGGAGTTGAGTGATCCATTACGGGAGCACGATTTCCAGGGGGACAAATCTCCCCACAACTCCGACAAGAACACAGTTCCCAGCGGGGAAGCTCTGACCTACCCCACATGAGCACAAATCCCAAAGGGACAGCCCATTCCACGTTTCAATGTCCAAAAGTCACAGGAACCGAATTAAGAAAGATGGAAAACTTGATTACACTTCCCGTTGGAATACAATTTCCAGCGAGATTGGTGGGTGGTGGATATTCCCATAACAGTTCCCGTAGTAACATATTCCCAGTGGGACATATGCTACCTCTAACGGGAATTGTTTCCTAGGAACACAATAACACAATTCCACACGAGAGAATACCGAACAATAGTTTCCAGGGGAATCTACGCCAGCATTCTCCGTCCAAGACTGCTCCCGGATAAGCGACCACGGGTCAGAGACCCTATCGTCATCCAAATTCCACACCCCCACACCCCCCCCCCCCCACGACCTCCAATCCAGTCTCTAGTCCCGGGAAAGCGTTGTGATTGGTTGCATCTAACTTACCCTCAGCGGCCAAACCCAAGAACAGGACAAGAGTCAGTAAGGTGGACATCTCCGCATCAATCAATGCTCCTGAAGCGCACGACGGCATTTTAAGTCGTCTTCCAGTGGGAGGAGAAAGTAGCCGAACGAAACCGGAACCGTGCTGCGGGTGTGTCCACTGAACGCTGAAAAGTCCCTGGGAAAACTGCGAGGAGAAGGAAGCAGGAAGGAGTGGATGGAGCCGAGCCGCCACTGATGTTGCGGTGGTCATACCGGTAAAACCTACGGTTGCCTCTCCCCCATCTCATACACCCGCTGACTCCCATCCATCCCTCTTCCACTTCCTCACCGCCTCCTTCTCCTAACCGTCCTCATCCCCTGCCACACCAAACATACAACTCCTCTCCCTCTTCAGTCCCTCGCCCCTTATTCTCCTAAATACCTACTCCACAACCGTCCCTCACTTCCCCTCCCCTCTATCTGCCACCCTCATCATCCTCCTTCTTCTCCCCATTTTCTTCATCATCCCTTCTTTCGCTTTCTGTTATCCCCACTTTCCTCATTACCCCACATCGCTTTCCCTTGTCCCTCCACTTTCTGTTCCTCTTTTTCTCCCTTGCGCTCGTCTCTCACCCTCTCTCCCCGCCTCTTATTTTGTCTCCCTCTCACTAACTCCCCCTCTCATTCACTCCCTTTCTCTTCAATCTACCTCATTCCCTCTTCCCCTTCCCCCTTTCTTCTTCTCCTTCCATTTCCTCCACCACCTCCTAAACATTCCCTCTCTCGATTCTCTCCACCACCATCACGCCAATGGGTTTATCAACATATTGGAACCTCCCCAGTGTTGCAACTTAAAAACATTCCCCATCCCCGGACATGCAGTTGCCAGAGGTTCCCTCAACCCTCACTGCTTGTGGGGTTGGACTACCTCAACGGACACCCCGAGTTATCGGGGTAGCCTGTCCACTTTTAGAGGCAGAGACAATAGACTGTTCGGACATTTATCATCCTCTTTAATCCCTTCTCAAGGGTAGCTGGAAGTGTAGGTGATGCGTTCAGGAAGGAGGCGAGGGAGAACTGTGCTGGGGAAGGGGCCATGAAGAGGGAGAGTAACACTATGGGAGGGGCGGTGAGTTATTCCATCTTTGTCAGATGTGGTGTCGTTCACTCAATGGAACTGCGCTGCTTTCACTTTCTGATGACTCTGTGCCAGGTGGAGTGTAGGAGGAACAAGGCTCCCAGTGGGACACATTTGGGAATGGGAATGCAATAGTTATTTAACACAGGGGGAGAGCTTCAGGCCAAGGCTGAGGAAGCTTGGGAATCTTCTGCCCCAGATGGAGGTGGAGGGCAGATCAGTTATGTAGGGGTAATTAAGGAGGCCGATAAGTGTCTAGTTAGGGTGCAGTGGGATAGTGGTGATGGGGAATAGGCACAGAGAGAGATGAACTATCAGGTAGATCATACTGAACAGTGGGGGTACAGAGAGGGCCAAGTGGTGACTGTGCTTCTGGTGCATTCCTCAAACATAGAAGATAGAACAGTACAGCACAGTACTGGCACTTTGGCCTAATCTTTTAATCTACTCCAAAATGAAAACAACCTTTCCCTCCCACACAGCCTTTTATTTTTTTCTTTCCGTGTGCCGTTCTAAGAGTCTCTAGAATGTCTCTAATGCCTCTTCCTTCCCCACAACTTCCGGCAGTACATATTCACATATCCATCACTCTCTTTATAAGAAAATAACTACCTCTAGTGTCCTCTTTACCTTCATTCAATAACCTTTAAATCAAATCCCTTTATATTAGCCATTTCCACCCTGTGAAGGAGTCTCTGGTTGTCCACTGTATTAATGTTTCTAACATCTTATATACCCCTATCCAGTCACCCCATGTTCACTCCAAAGAGAAATGCTCTAGCTTACTCAACCTATTTTCATAAGACATGTTTTCTAATGCTGCCAGAATTCTGGTGAATGTATTCTGCTCCATATCTGAAGCTTTTACATCCTTCCTATAACAGGGGACCAGAACTAAACACAACATTCCAAATATGGTCTAGCCAGAGTGATATTTTCTCCATACCAAACAAAGGATTCAGATCAGCTTGACTAGAGTCTTTTGATTGAATCTTTCTGTGTATGATCAGTAGGCGATGCCCTTCAGTACATACTAACTTGCAGTGCTAACCTGCCTCCAGAGAGGAGAGCTGATTTTATATGTGCTGAGCAGTCAGAATGGAAGAGTTTGAAGGGACATGTATGGAGATCACTTCAGTTACAGACACTGCCCTGCCTTCAAAATCCCTGCCTTCAGAAAGTGAGGCCTCTGTTTGCCAATAGGTTAGAGGATGAGTCCATATCCTGCTTCTGGAGAGGCTCTGTGTCCTGTTTCATTCACTTGTGGCTGTGTAAAAGACTTTCCAATCTGGTGGCTCTTCCCAGGGACATACAGTACATTGAGATTGGCATCAGCAACTCAAGGAAAGACCCCTTCACTTGGATCCACCTTTGACCAGTCTCCTGTGCCAGTCTTCTACTCACCCTATATTCACATCTCATAATCTCAGAAATCTCTATCAGTGTCCCCTCAGCCTCCATTTCCCCAGAGCAAACAATTCAAGTTTGTTGAGCCTTCTGCTTATTGCTGATGCACTCTAATTCAGGCAGCATCTGGTAAAGTGGTTGAATTGAAGAGGTCTGAGCATGGTCAGTTCGATAAAGGGCCTAATAATGTGCTGTTAGATTGTTTAGTTTGTAGAATCTTACTGGAGAGCATTCAAAAATGGCTCCTAACAAACATACAACTACATTTAAAGAGCAGTTGAAATAACTGTGTCAATGGAAATAGCAGAAAGAGATGCAAATGAGCTGCAGTCAAGGTTGAAAATGAGCATGAACAAAATTATAACATCTAACCAGAAGTGTGTCTGCCTGAATAAATTGTGTTACTATTGTGGCAGGGACTCACGGACCAATGCAGGTTCATAGGTAAAATCTGCAGAAAACTCAACAATGTAGGACACATATAAAGAGTATGTCAGGCAGACAAAAATAAAGGGACTGCACAGAGAAAAGAAAAACATAACAACTTAAACTGCAGTTTAAAAAGACAACTAATTGCATGCTGTTGATGAAAGATCTGATAATGATGGGAGTGACACAGGACTATGTAGCCTTAAAATGTACAATGTGAAAACTGAGAATCGACAAACAAGATACCTTATGCCAGAAGTGAATGGCAAATTAACTAAATTGGAATTGTGCATTGGCTCAACTGTTTCAACAATTCCAAAAAAATAAATTCAAATGGCATTTCCAAGACACTGAACTGAAGACTGCAGGTATCCAACTGAGAATGTATACTGAAGTAAAGATAACTTCTGTGGGAATGACATTTGTAATAATGAAATACATCACCCAACAAGCCACACAGGGTTTGTTTGTGGTAAAAACTACAGGAACAGCATTGTGCAGGTTTGATTGGTTGAGGCAACTACAACTAGATTGAAGATCCATCCATCATTTGCAAAGCACATCCACTGCAATGAAGCCAATTGAAACCAAATTGAGAAATGTTCTGGATGGTTCTGCAGCAGTGTTCAAGGATGGCATTGAAAAAAACAAACATAATCAAAGGTAAACTAGTATTAAAAGAAAATGTTGCAAACAAGTTTTGCAAAGTCCATATGATTCTTCATACAACCCATGATAAAGAAATCAGTGAGCTAGAGTGCATGGAGGCTGAAGGAATTCTTTCCAAGACTGAGTGGAGCCAGTCACCAATAACCAGCGTGCCTGTCAGAATCTGTAGTAATTTTAAGATCACCATCAACGCAGTACAGAAAGAAGATCACTACATAGACCAGTGAAGAGGATATATTTGAAAAATTTTTCTGGAGAAAAACACTTCAGCAAAGTGGAATTAGCTAAGTCCTACTTACTGATGGAGAAGGAAGAAGAATCCAAAGGGTTTCCCACCATATACATCCACGAAGGGCTTTTTCACTATAAAAGGCTTATTTTTGGAGTAGTTTCTACAGCCGAGCTCTGGTACAAAGGTAAGGACCAGACACTCAGTGTTACCTGAGTGACATCATTGTTATCAGTAAGCATGACGAGGAACATCTCCAAAGCCTCAAGACCCTGTTAAACAGATTAGAAATTATGGGCTCAGAGCATGACAGGTCAAGAGTGAATTCTTAAACCAGACATCACTTACTGCTGTCATACTACTGACACACAAGATTTACAGAAGTGTGCTGAGATAACTCAAACAGTGGTGGATGCTCAAGGCCAAAGAATGTGGCACAGTTGTGGTCGTTTTTAAGATTTGTCAACTACTATAGCAGGTTCCTACCAAACCTGGCTACTATGCTCTATCCCTTGACTCATTATTACAGATTGGGAAGAAATGGCAATGGACAAAGCAGTGTGAGGTAGTGTACAAGGTGGGGGCAAGGGTGCTGAGAGAGGACCCACAAGCAGGACACAAACACATCCTTCTTAGGATGAATAAAATAGTGTTTATTACTCACTACACAGAGAACCGGGAAATCAAGGAGGACAAAGAGGAACATGACTAGGAGACTAGGGACTTAGATCACCACGGACCTTGGACTTGGATACTGGGAACTTGGATCACTGCGGCCATGACTTAGACACTGGGAACATGTACCGCCGCAGACCTTGGACTTGGAAACTGGGAACTTGGATCACCGCAGCCCTTGGACTTGGACACTGGCACTTGGACCACTTCAGCCAGAACGTGGACACCAAGGATCACCGCAGCCAGAAAGTGGACACCATGGATTGCCGCAGCCAGAAACATGGACATGGACATGCTAATTCCTCCTAACACTCTTGCCCCAAATGGCTAAAGCCAGGGGCTTATAAGCATCTGGTTCGGGTCGAGAGTAGATTACCTTAATGGCCAAGCTCAAGGGACACGTGAAACAGAATTAGAAGGGAACAAGGAGTCAATGGTCCGGATCATAACGCAACCTAACTAAATTTAAAGGGGAACCGATATGGACCATGACAGGGAGTTTTGATAAAGCTAAGGAAAATGGTGATTACTCAAACATGATGACCTTTATCATCCAGTGAAGCTTGCCAATGACTCCTCACCTTACAATATAGGTGCAGTCATGTTACATGCTATGAGCGATGGAAGTGAATGCCCCATTCCCTTTGCATCATGTTCCCTTAGCATTGCAGGGAAAAAAACTATGCACAGATTGACAGAGAGGACTTGAATCTGGCTGGAGGTGTAAAACATTTCAATAAGTACTTGTATGGGACAGAGTTTATCCTCGTAACTGATCACCAACCATGAGTGTCCATTTTCAACCCACTGACGTTACCACTAACAGCAGCAGCCTAGATGCAGAGATGGACTCTGCTTATTGGAGAACACAATTACAAAATCAAATTCAGAAGATGACTAGTCATGGAAATGCTGATGGATTATTCCATTTGCCCATGGAAAAAAAATACAGGAAAAATTTACAAAACAAGTACACTCCTCTATATGCATCATCCATAATGCAAATTGAGAGACTCCTGGTTATGGCAGAGATGATCCAAAAGGAAACCAGAAAAGACCCCACACTGTTTCAGATCTACAGTACAACATGCTGGAGGAACTCAGCAGGTTGGGCAGCATCTGTGGAAATGAGCAGTCAACGTTCCGGGCCGAGACCCTTCAACAGGACTGAAGAAGGAGGGGGCAGGGGTCCCATAAAGAAGGTGGGCGAGGGTGGGAATGAGAAGCTTGGTGGGTGCCAGGTGAAAACCAATCGGAGGAAAGATCATGGGGTGGGGGAGGGGAAGCAGGGAGGGGATAGGCAGGAAAGGTGAAGAAGGAATGTAAGGGGAAAGCACTATGGGTAGTAGAAGAAGGCTGAATAATGAGAGAGGTGATAGGCAGCTGGAAGAGGAGACAGAGTGAAACTAGGATGGGGGAAGGGAGAGGGAGGGGATTACCAGAAGTTGGAGAATTCAATATTCATACCAAGGGGCTGGAGACTACCCAGACGGTATATGAGGTGATGCTCCTCCAACCTGAGTTTGGCCTCATCATGGCAGTAGAAGAGAACATTTACTTATGCATTTATTTAGAGCAGTGATTCCAAACAGAGGTGGTTACGTGTCCTAGAGGTGTGTTACGGGAAATAGAAGTTGCCGTAGGTCATTCAAGATACTTGGGGAGAGGGGAGGTAAGCGGCACCCTGACTCGAAGCACAAGGCCTGACCAACTATATCAACTCGCTGCCATCATCAACATCTGATAGCCAATCCTGGTTTGTGTTTTTTTTTTATTTAATTTAGCTCCACTAATGATGGATTGAGAGATCATATGGTATGATCTCCCTGAGTCTGAGGACAGTTGAGCCTTGAATTCTAATGCTGCTAAGAAACAGAAACAACAGAAAATGTGTCAATAAAATGTTACATAGATGGAGAATGGTTTTGTTCTGTTTGTCAGATTAGTGACGCCTCATGTGTGTAATTTGTAATTCAGTTCTGTCTAATGAAGCCATGAAACCATCAAGATTGCAAAACACTTCCATAAAAGACACCCTGAAAAGGCTACTTATGGTATTACACAGTTCCAGGAGATGAAAAAAGCATTTGAAAGCATTTCACACTCAAGTCATGTGCCAAGAAAGCTAAAATTGACCTCAATACCACTCTCATTGCTTCTTATAAAATTTCCAAAATGATAGCAAAATGTGAAAAATCTCATACAATTGGTGAAAGATTAACATGCTGTATCAGAAGTGCTCACACTGTTCACAAAATGGATGCCAGTATCTTAAAATCAATTCCTCAAACTCAGTAGCATGTCATATTGACAAAATGAGTGACAATATTGAGTATCAACTATGCTCAGAGCTACAAAAGGACAGAATTTGGGATACAACTGGATGAGTCAATTGTGCGAGACAATGAGGCATTGCTAATGGCATAAATAATGGTTTATCAAAAATGGAAAAGTTTATGAAGAGATTCTCTTTTGTAAAAAAGTTTAAAACAAATATCAATGGAGAATCAACCTACAAAAAGCTCAAAATGTACATTGAGGATAAAAGTACTCTGATTAGGGACATGATGTCTTGTGCAATAGGGGAACACCATACTGGTCGCCATGCCGGTTTAGGGGCATTTATGATAAAAGAAATTCCAAGTTGGTTTGTAAACCATCGTGTATTCATCATCAACATCTCCCAGCCATGAACCTCAGCCAATTACTTTTTTCAAGCATGACTTGTGTAATATCTGCTATCAACAAAATTAAAGCTAATCCATCAAAAAGCAAAATATTTTGCCAATTATGTGAAGATAATGATGAAGAGCTTGAACACGTGCTTCTTCACACTGAAGCATGTTGGCTGTCAGAAGGTTGCTGCTTAAAATGCTGCTTTGATCTTTTTGATACTGTGCTGAATTTTTGCTCAAAGTCAACAATAGTTTGAGATACAAGACTGAACTTTTACGTGGAGATATGGCATACCTAGCCAAACTGTCTGACAATATGAACATTCTAAATATGAAACTGTAAGGTGAAAATTTCAATTTAACCCAAGCAAAAAGTGCAGTGTCCACTTTTATCAGAAAATTGGAAGTATATAAGTAAAACATTGGGAGAAGAATGTTCCCTCTGTTTGCCCCCATGAAAAGCATGGCAGTCTCTTTCAGAGTCAGTGATATGCAAGAGTACTACTTACACCTGTAGCCACTAAAGAAGGATTTTCAGAATCGATTCACAGATTTGAACAATCTGAAAATTCCAGAGTGGATAATTAGCATGGAAATTCCAGAGTGGAAGAACAGGGATAGATTTTGCAAGAAGAAATTATCGAAACTCAAAGTGATGAAGTAGTAAAAATGCTTTTCAAAAATGTTGGCTTTGTCAGATGTGGCTACAGTGTTATACAAAGTTTCCTGATCTTTGTAGAGCCAAACTGCTCTTCATTTCATTTCCATCCTCCTACCTTGTTGGAAGAGGTTTCAATGCAGTGATCCACATACTTCCAAGCAAAAGAGAAATCACTTGCACATTCTAAAGCATGGGGACTTGCAGCTTTTGCTGTCACATCCTGAACTAGGGATTTCAGCTCTTGCTAAAAACCATTTACCTCAAGGATCTCATTGATATCAAAGCTGCTGTACAGCACACGGGTACTGTGTAAGCAAGGGTTAAAGACAAAAATTTAAAATTGAATAATTTTTCTTATGCAAGCATATGGTAGACCTGGAGAGGGATGGGCTCCGCCAGGTTTCAGATGCCCAAGGTGCCCATGCCATGTGATGAGAAATCACCAAAAATATCGGAGCAAAAAAGCTTGTCATGACGGCGCCTGATGACTCCACAAGGAATTAAGGGTGCGCACGCATGTGCGCGCACACACACACACACACACGTGGTAGACACAAAAGATTCTGCAGATGCTGAGGTCAAAGCAACACACACAACACACTGGAGGAACTCAGCAGGTCGGGCAGAATGCTGAGTTCCTCCAGCGTGTTATGCATATCACATATGGTAGACATGTTTTTACACTATGGGAGCACTGGAAAGTGTATTGTGCCAAAGAGGGTCATTGACAAACATGAAGGTGCTTTAGGCAGGTGTTGGCATGTACGTAAGTGCTTTAGGTTTAGGAAAAAAGGTTGAGAAACACTGATTTAGAGATATAGTGTAGAACCAGTCCTTCAGGCCCAACGAGCCACACCACTCAGCAAACAACATACGAAATTCCCAGCCTAATCACCGGACAATTTACACTGATAAATTAGAAACATAGAAAACCAACAACACAATACTGGCTCTTCAGCCCACAAAGCTGTGCCAAACATGTCCTTACCTTAGAAATTACTGACGGTTACCCATAACCCTCTATTTTTCTAAGTCCCTGTACCTACCCAGGAGTCTCTTAAAAGACCCTATAGTATTCACATCCACCACTGTTGCCAGCAGCTCATTCCATGCACCTACCACTCTCTGCATAAAAAATCTACCCTGACATCTACTCTGTGCCTCTTCCAAGCACCTTAAAACTGTGTCTTCTCGTGCTAGCCATTTCAGCCCTGGGAAAAAGCCTCTGACTATCCACACGATCAATGCCTCTCATCATCTTATACACCTCTATCAGGTCACCACACATCCTTCATTGCACAAAGGAGAAAAGGCCAAGTTCACTCAACCTATTGTCATAAGGCATGCTTCCCAATCCAGGCAACAAATCTCCTTTTCACCCTTTCTATGGTTTCCGCATCCTTCCTGTAGTGAGGTGACCAGAACCGAGCACAGTAATCCAAGTGCGGTCTGAACAGGGTACTATATTTCTGCAACATTACCTCTCAGCAACTAAACTCAATCCCACGATTGATGAAAGCCAATGCATGTTATGCCTTCTTAAACCTGAGTTTAAGAGTCAACCTGCGCAACAGCTTTGAGTGTCCTGCGGACTCAGACCCCAAGATCCCTCTGATCCTCCCCGCTGCCAGTGATCTTACCATTAATGCTATCTTCTGCCATCATACTTGACCTACCACAATGAACCACCTCACACTTATCTGGGTTTAACTGCAGCTGCCACTTCCCAGCACAATTTTGCATCATATCAATGTCCCATTGTAACCTCTGACAGCCCACAACACCATCCACAACACACCAAACCTTTGTGTCAGCAGCAAATTTACTAACCCAACTCTCCACTTCCTCATCCAGGTCATTTATAAAAATGGCGAAGAGTAGGGCTCCTGGAACAGATCCCTGAAGCATAACACTGGTCACTGAACTCCATGCAGAATATGATCCGTCTACAACCACTCTTTGCCTTCTGTGGGCAAGCCAGTTCTGGATCCACAAAGCAATGTTCCCTTGGATCCCATGCCTCCTTACTTTCTCAATAAGCCTTGCATAGGGTACCTTATCAAATGACTTGCTGTATACATATATACATAATATCTACTGCTCTACCTTTATCAATCTGTTTAGTCACATCCTCAAAAAGTTCAATCAGACTCGTAAGGCAGGAACTGCCTTTGACAAAGCCACTCTGACTATTCCTAATCATGTTATGCCTCTCCAAATGTTCATAAATCCTGCCTCTCAGGATCTTCCCCATCAACTTACCAACCACTGAATAAAGATTCACTGGTCTATAATCTCTTGGGTTATTTCTACTCCCTTTCTTGAAAAGGGATCACCATCCGCAACCCTCCAAACCACCTGATCCTCTCCTGTCCCCATTGATGATGCAAAGATAATTGCCAGAGATTCAGCAATCACCTCCCTCACCTCCCACAGTAGCCTGGGGTACATCTCATTCAGTCCCAATGACTTATCCAACTTGATGCTTTCCCAAAGCTCCAGCACATCCTCTTTCTTAATATATATCTTCTCAAGCTTTTTAGTCCACTGTAAGACATCCCTACAATCACCAACATCTTTTTCCATAGTGAATACTGAAGCAAAGTATTCATTAAGTACCTCTCCTATCTCCTCCGGTTCCATACACACTTTTTCACTGTCACACTTGATTGGTCCTATTCTCTCATGTCTTACCCTCTTGCTCTTCACATACCCATAGAATGCCTTGGGGTTTTCCTTAATCCTGTCTGCAAAGGCCTTCTCATAGCCCCTTCTGGGGGTCCTAATTCCAATTTATGATTCCAAGTTCCTGTCTGATAGCCTCATATTTCCCCTTACTCCAATTAAACATTTTACTAACTTGTCTATTCCTATCTTTCTCCAATGTTATGGTAAAGGAGATAGAATTGTTATCACTATCTCCAAAATGCTCTCCCATTGAGAGATTGTGATCTGACACCTGACCAGGTTCATTTCCCAATACCAGATCAAGTACAGCCTCTTCTCTTGTAGGCTTATCTACATATTTTGTCAAGAAATCTTCCTAAATACATCTAACAAACTCCACCGCATATAAACCCCTCGGTCTAGGGAGATGCCAATCGATATTTGGGAAATTAAAATCTCCCATGACGAGAACTCTGCTATTATTAAACCTTCCCAGAACCTGTCTCCCATTCTGACAAAAGACAATAGGTGCAGAAGTAGACCATTCGGCCCTTTGAGCCTGCACCACCATTTTGAGATCATGGCTGATCATCTACTATCAATACCTGGTTCCTGCCTTGTCCCCATATCCCTTGATTCCCCTATCCATAAGATACCTATCTAGCTCCTTCTTGAAGGCATTCAGAGAATTGGCCTCCACTGCCTTCCGAGGCAGTGCATTCAAGACCCCCACAACTCTCTGGGAGAAGAAGTTTTTCCTTATCTCTGTCCTAAATGACCTACCCCTTATTCTCAAACCATGTCCTCTGGTATTGGACTCTCCCAGCATCTGGAACATATTTCCTGCCTCTATCTTGTCCAATCCCTTAATAATTTTATATGTTGCAATTAGATCCCCTCTCAATCTCCTTAATTCCAGCATGTACAAGCCCAGTCTCTCTAACCACTCTGCATCAGACAGTCCTGACATCCCAGGAATTCACCTTGTGAATCTACGCTGCACTTCCTCTACAGCCAGGATGTCCTTCCTTAACCGTGGAGACCAAAACTGTACTCAGAACTCCAGGTGTCGTCTCACCAGGGCCCTGTACAAATGCAAGAGGATTTCCTTGCTCTTGTACTCCATTCCCTTTGTAAAAAAGGCCAACATTCCATTAGCCTTCTTCACTGCCTGCTGCACTTGCTCATTCACCTTTAGTGACTGATGAACAAGGACTCCTAGATGTCTTTGTATTTCCCCCTTACCTAACTCTGCACTGTTCAGATAATAATCTGCCTTCCTGTTCTTACTCCCAAAGTGGATAACCTCACACTTATACACATTAAACATCATCTGCCAAGTATCTGCCCACTCACCCAGCCTATCCAAGTCACCCTGAATTCTCCTAACATCCTCATCACATGTCACACTGCCACCCAGCTTAGTATCATCAGCAAATTTGCTGATGTTATTCTCAATGCCTTCATCTAAATCGTTGACGTAAATCGTAAACAGCTGTGGTCCCAATATCGAGCCCTTTGGCACCCCACTAGTCACCACCTGCCATTCCGAGAAACACCCATTCACCGCTACCCTTTACTTTCCATCTGCCAACCGATTTTCTATCCATGTCAATGTCTTCCCCCCAATGCCATGAGCTTTGATTTTACCCACCAATCTCCTATGTGGGACCTTATCAAATGCCTTCTGAAAATCGAGGTACACTGGATCTCCCTTGTATAACTTCCTGGTTACATCCTCAGAAGACTCTTATAGATTAGTCAAGCATGATTTACCCTTGGTAAATCCATGCTGGCTCAGCCCAATCCTATCACTGCTATCTAGATATGCCACTATCTCATCTTTAATAATGGACTCTAGATATGCCACTATTTCATCTTTAATAATGGACTCTAGTCCATTCTCCTCCTCGATGTCCCTGTTACTATTGGGTAGTCTATAAAAAACACCCAGTAGAGTTATTGACCCCTTGCTGTTCCTAACTTCCACCACAGAGACTCCATAGTCAATCCCTCCATGATTTACTCCTTTTCTGCAGCTGTGGCACTTTCTCTGATCAACAGTGCCACACCGTCACCTCTGTTGCCTCCCTCCCTGTCCTTTCTGAAACATCTGAAGCCTGGTACTCAAAATAACCATTCCTGCCCCTGAGCCAGCTAAGTCTCTGTAATGACCACAACATCATAGCTCCAAGTACTGATTCACGCTCTAAGCTCATCCGCTTCATTCATAATACTCCTTGCATTAAAATAGACACATCTCAAACCATTGGTCTGAGTGCGTCCCTTCTCTATCACCTGTCTATCCTCTCTCTCACATTGTGTCCAAGCTTTCTCTATTTGTGAGGCAACCGCCTCTTACTCCATCTCTTCAGTTCAGTTCCCACCCCACAGCAATTCTAGTTTAAACTATCACCAATAGCCTTAGCAAATCTCCCTGCCAGGATATTGGTCCCCCTGGGATTCAAGTGCAACCCATCCTTTTTGTGCAGGTCACACCTGCCCCAAAACAGGTCCCAATGATCCAGAAATCCCAATCCCTGTCCCCTGCTCCAATCCCTCAGCCACACATTTATCCTCCACCTCATTCTATTGCTATTCTCACTGTCATGTGACACAGGCAAGTAATCCTGAGATTACTACATTTGTGGTCCTGCTTCTCAACTTCCTTTCTAACTCCATGTAGTCTACTTTCGGGATCTCTTCCCTTTTCCTGCCTATGTTGTTGGTACCAATATGTACAAGGACTTCTTGCTTTTCTCCATCCCACTTCAGGATATTGTGGGCGCAATCAGAAACATCCCAGATCCTGGCACCTGGGAGTCAAACTACCATCCGTGTTTCCTTCCTGCATCCACAGAATCGCCTGTCTGAGCCCCTAACTATTGAGTCCCCTATCCCTCAGGTAGGCTGTCCCCCCTCACAACACTACTCAAGCAAGGGTACTTATTGTTCCTAACTAACTCATTAACCCACTAACTGGTACATCTTTGGACTGTGGAAGGAAATCCATGCAGTCACTGCGAGAACGTACAAGCTCCCTATAGACAGTGTTGGAATCAAACTCCAAAGCTCTGACCTTGAACAGAATCATGCTACCATGCCATTCCACCCTGTATACCCTGCTATCCTATTTAATTTGATTCTCAAGCAGTGCCACAGAACCAATCTCTCTCCACCCCCCAGTAGAGCACTGTTGAATGTCAGAGATTCTATTGCCTCCATTTCCAATGGAGTACTCCTGGTGGGCTATTCTATCCATGTCAGCCCTGACATGTAATTAAATGCAAATTTAATTGTAAATTTTATTGTAAAAAAAAACCTGGGGATTTCCAAGCTGTTGGCAGGGCTTGAGCAGGAAGCAAACATCGGCTCTTGAGAAGAAAAGAATGTCAGTAAGCAAAATTCCTTCCTTGATGTTGCATATTTCTGCAAGATCAGAGACAAAGTAAAATTGATAACCTAAGTACATATATGTCACCACATTCAATCCTGAGATTCTTTTTCTGTGGGCATACTTAGTAAAACCACAGAACAGTAACTGTAAACCAGATCAACAGACAACAATCTTTTGATGCCCTGACCAATCAGGAAACTATCAATTTCCGCCTCAAATATACCCACAGACTTTGCCTCCACAACAGTTTGTGGTAGAGCATTCCACAGATTCACTACTCTCTGGCTAAAAATTTTCTACTTACCTCTGTTTTAAAAGGTTGTCCCTCAATTTTGACACTGTGCCTCTGGTTCTGGATATCCCCACTATCGGGAACATCCTCTCCACATTCACCCTATCCAGTCCTTTCAACATTCAGTAGGTTTCAATGAGATTCCCCCCCCCCCCCCCCCGTGTTCTTCTAAACCCTAGTGAGTACAAACTTGAAGCTGCCAAACGCTTCTCATATGTTAAACCCTTCATTCCCAGAATCATCCTTGTGAACTTCCTCTGGACTCTCACAAATTTCAAAATATTTTTCCTGAGATATGGGGCCCAAAACTGTTGACAATACTCCAAGTGCAGCCTGACTAGTGTCTTATAAAGGCTCAACATTCTCTGCAGGAAGTCTTGCATGAGGACTCCTAACACCTCTGATGTTGGAACCTTCTCCCAATTTACAACGATATTATTCCACACTATTGTACCTTTTACAAAAATGCATTATCATACATTTTCCAACACTGAATTCTATCTGTATTCTACATTTTTTGCCCATTCTTCCAATTTATCTAATTGCTGCTGCAATCGTATTGGTTCCTCAGTAAAACTAGCCCTCCACTTTGTATCTTCCGCAGACTTTGCCACAATGTCACCATTTCCATTATCCAAATCACTGACAAAAATGTGAAAAGTAACAGTCCCAATTCTGACCCCCGAGGAACACCAGTAGTCACTGGCAGTAAACCAGAAAAGGCCATCTTTATTCCACTCACTGCCTCCTTCCTGTCAACCATTCTTCTATCTGTACAATGTCTTGTGTATGTGACTCAAAATGGCTCCTTTGGTTTGTTAAGTGTACGAATGCTTCTTTGTCTGTTTCTCTCGCAGTTGTTTAGCTTTAGACTTGCTGATATGGGGATTGTATTCATTTGTTAACCAATGGGGAATGTTATTTTGTCTTGTGAGGCTAGGAACCTGGAGGGGGGGGGGGGTTTCGCGGGTTTTCGAGAGAGTCGGGAGGAAGGTTGACATGCACTGCACTGCTTGGTTGACCACCGGGGGTGGTCACGGGTGCGAAGACATGAAGGTTTGAGGCAAGCGACAAGGGGTCGAATAGTTCGATGGTTGAGCTCCAACGATGTGCACTAAACTGACTGAACTTTGATAAGTTGGCGCCTTTTGCTTTTTCTTTTCTTTCATATATATTGTATTGCCTAGTACTCTTTTAGTTTTAGTAAACTCTTTAAAGTGTATTTCATAATGGTATCTGGTGTGATTTTGATACTGTGTGCGGGCGCGAGGCATAAACTTGATTCTCACAGCACCTGCGTGCACGGGAGGTGGGATTGGTGTGTGGCTGGATCTCCTTTCCCCCTGTTGGTTAAGTGTTACAGATCCATGCCAGTATTTTTCCTGTAATGAATATCTGTGAATACACCACCAAATCCGTCAGCACAGGTCTTCAGTACTCGGCCAGGTACTCTGTCCAGATCGAATGCTTTCCTTGGATTCACTCTCTTGAAGCTAGCCCACAGATCGTCTTCAGATACTGAGACCAAAGATTCATTGGGAGACATGGGAGTGAGCTGTTTTGGTGATCAAAGCAAATATAGAAGGCATTGATCTCATCTGGAATCAAAGATTTAATGTCCTCTATCTATTTCGCAAGATTTAACTTGGTAGGAGGTTATGGCATTTAGACTTTGCCACAGCTGTCAAGAAATCCGTATTGATTCCAGTCTAGTCCAGAATCTCCATGTAGCCCATGAGATAGCTTTCTGGGAATCATACCTGCTCTTCCTGTAGCGTTGTTGATCCCCACACTTGAATGCCTCTGATCTGGCTCTCAGCTGATTCCAGATTTCATTGTTCATCCAGGGATCCTGATTGCTGAAAACACTAAAAAAAATTGTGGAGACACTTTGATCCACAACTATTTTAATAGCCTATATTATAATAGGTTTGTAATAGCCCTGGTGTTGTCATTCAGGTACTCAGATGTATTCTTGAGCATAGGCACGTCCACAGACTCAATGCAATCCTGTATGCTTCCCTCTTCCTCCTGCGACCACCTCTTAGTTGTCGTGAACTCTGGGGACTTGCTTTTTAAGCTCCATCCGTATGCTGGTAGCGGAGTACAGCCAGATGAACCGACTTGCAAAAATGCGGCCTCAGAAATGAATGATAGTCCTTATCGTAATGTAGCAGTAATCTAGTCTGTTGGGACCTCTGGTGCAACAGGTAACGTGCTGGTGATTACTGGGGAGGGCTTTCTGCAAACAAGTTTCATTGAAGTCGCCAATTAAAATTTGAAATGTATCGGGATGGACCGTGTCTTGTTTATAGACAACATTGTGCAGAATCACAAGGGCTTGTTGATTATCGGCCACTGCTGGTATTCAAACTGCAGTCAAGATCATGTTTAAGAACTCCCAAGGCAAATAGAATAGTCTACATTTAATTGTTAGTTGTTCTAATTCAAGTGAACAAGAAGTTGACATCCGTGCATCAATGAGAATCGACTAAAAAACATACGCTGCCACCTTTATCCTTACCAGAGTTCGCTGTTTGAGCCATCCTGTATATCGTACAATATTTTGGTCGTATCCTTATATCGGAAGCCAAGTTTCAGGGGGAAAAAAAACTAATGAGATCAGTCTTATCTGCGTAAGATAGAGCAGCCTTGCCCTGAGGTCGTCAAGCTTATTTTCCGGCGACTCAATAACTCACCAAAAAGATACTATGTAGAGAAAGGCTCGTCCCCCTGAGCTTCAGCCTATTTTGAATTCCAGCTCTCCTGCCACATTTTCTCCATGGCGTTGACTTAAAGGGGCCGCGCTTAACTGCTCTGCTGTAATTCATGACTTTTGCTCCGCAGTTAACTGTTGAATAGGACATCGGAAGATCATTGATGTAATTTGGTAATCTGTTGTTGAGAGAAAATTAAAATGCTGCAGATTGCAGCAAAAGTAATTCAAGGGGGGGGGATATTTAAGAGGAAAACAGGTACAATTTTCTGCAGACTGCAGAGAGTCACCGATATACGCCAGTACTATTTTGGGCCATCAGGTGACATTTCAGAAACCTTTGTTTATCTGGACACAGTGCAATAACATTGAGGCAGTATTGGATGAAACTACGTTCTTTGTCCGTGATTCTTCTCTTTTGCTTCTTCCGTGACATTGCTCTGCTGTTTTACTACATTGCTTCCCTCCCCAAAAGTGGGCTTGATCCAACGGCACTGTGGGTGCAGCGACAGCTTCCGAGCCCCAGGCACATGGGCTTAATCCCAACCTCTGGCCCTGTCTTTGCAGATGATCGCCTGCCCTTTCTGTGACATTCCAGTGTGATCCCACTTCGTGGGTTGAGTGGGTTAATCAACCCCCACACATAAACACACATGCACCGAGTGTGTGCGAGTGAAGAGGAGAATCTGGAGCGAGGTGGAGGTAAACGTGAAAAGAACAGAATGGGATCGGTGTGAATGTGTCAGTGATTATTAGGGACTTGTAGAGCAAAACAGCACGGAAGCTACTGCTTCAACCCAGTCTGTCCATGCCAAACAAGGCGCTTTCTTAAACTAATCCTATTTGCCCATGTTTGGCCCATAGTCCTCCATATTCCTGTCCAAGTGTTTTGTTATAAAGTGGACGTTGGGAACGGACTCAAAAGCAAGACAGAGACACTGATGTACTAGGGAGTGTGGGACCTGGTGAGGAACTAGGAACTGGGAACGTGGACAAGGACTCCAAGTCAGAGAATGGACAGGAACCCAGAACCTGGGCCTTGACTTGGGCTCGAACTCCAGATCCAGGAGTGGACTGGACCTGGCAAGGTAACAGAACTGGCTGTGGGGTCAAGACGCGGAACTACAGGGCTGGATGAGGACATGAAGCTCAGATTTGGTCTTCATCAAGGGAGAGCAGGAAAGCAGAGCCTAGGTCCAGGGAGAGCAGGAACGCAGAGCCTAGGTCGAGGGAGAGCAGGAACACACCCAGGTCCAGGGAGAGCAGGAACGCAGAGCCTAAGTCGAGGGAGAGCAGGAACGCAGAGCCTAGGTCCAGGGAGAGCAGGAATGCAGAGCCTAGTTCAAGGGAGAGCAGGAACGCAGAGCCTAGGGAGAGCAAAGCAGAAGCGGGGAGAGGCATAGCTGGACACGGACACTAGCCCTGGATGAGACCAGGACACAGGGCCTAGGCTACGACTTGGACTTGGACATGGACTGGAACCTCCTTGGAGCCTTGGACCTGAGCAGAGGAACACTGAGCCTCGGACTTGAGCACAGGAAAACCAGAACACAGAGCCAGGACTCCTTTTAGGAATAGGACATAGGGCCGGGGCTTTACATAGAGTCAGGAACCTTCTTAGGGGATAGGACATAGAGCCGGGACTCGTACCTGGACACTAAACACGGGAACACAAAGAGACAGTTCCAAGCTCAACAAAACATAGTTCCTTCTGTTGGTGAAGCAAGGCTCTGGTGTCACTGCAACAGCTGAATGACGGCAATACAGGCAAAGACACAGGCAAGTTTGCTGGCAAGGCTTCAAGTGTGGGTACCAGAAAGGAGGGGAGGGGAAGGGAAGGAAACAGTCCAGCCTCAGGATAATGACAAAGGCAGCCTGACTTACCCATGGAGGCAAGGACAGGATACTGATAAGACAAACCAGCACCTACACTTGAACCCAGGGCCACTTATATTCCCAGCCACAAGACGAGAATCAAGTGCCTATGATTATGCCCAAATGAAACAAGGGACAGCCAGAAGACCCAGAGTCTGGAGTCCATGGACCGGACTGTGAACCGGAAAGCGGACTTTACGGTGCGGGCCATGACATGTTTCTTAAACTTTATAATTGAACCCACCTCTTGTTCCATATGCCCACCACCCTCTGTATGGAAAACCTGCCTCTCGGGTCCCTTTTCAATCTATCCCCCCACCTTAAAGCTCTGCCTTCTATCTCGGTACCCCCATCCTTGGGGAAAACTGTGTGAAAAACACATTGGCTATATGTACATCAAAGCATATACAAAAATGCCTTGTTTTGGTCAGCAAACAACCCCATTCCAAGGCATTGGTCAAACCACACGGAGTATTATGTGCAGTTTTGAGCCCTGTATCTAACAAATGGTGTGCAGGCATCGGGAAGAGTTCAGAGCAGGTTGACCACAATAATTCCGGGAAGGAAAGTGTTAACCTATGAAGAGCATTTGATGGCTGTGGGCCTATACTCACTGGAGTTTAGAAGAATGAGAGGGTGATCTCATTGAAAGCTCAGAGGAGATTTACAAGGATGTTGCCTAGATTGGGAAGCATGCCTTATCAGAATAGGTTGAGTGAACTTGGCCTTTTCTCCTTGGAGCGGCGGAGGATGAGTGGTGACCTGATAGAGGTGTATAAAATGATGAGAGACATTGATCATGTGGATAGCCAGAGGCTTTTTTCCCAGGTTTGAAATAGCCAACATGAGAGGGCACAGGTTTAAGGTGCTTGGACATTGGTAAAGAGGAGATGTCAGGGGTAATTTTTTGATTCAGAGAGTGGTGAGTGTGGGGGATGTCCTGCCAGCTACGGTGTTGGAGTTGCATATGATCGGGTCTTTTAAGAGACTCCTGGATAGGTACACGGAGCTTAGAAAAATAGAGGGCATTCGGTAGCCCTAGGTATTTTCTAAAGTAAGTACATTTTTGGCACCGCATTGGAGGCCGAAGGGCCTGTATTGTGCTGCAGTGCTCTACGTTTCTATGGAACCTATCGAATATTGAAAGGACTAGATAGAGTCGATGTGGGGAGAACACTTCCTATAGAGTTATAGAATCATTGAAATGTATGGAACAGAAACAAGCCATTCTAGTGCCTAGTCCAAATGACCTGCACCAGGCCCACAGTCCGCCATACTCCTCCCATTCAGAAACCTATCCGAACTTCTCTGAAGTGTTGAAATTGAGATTGCATGCATCACTTGCACTGGCAGCTCATTCCATACGGGCATGACTGTTTGGGTGAAGAAGTTTCCCCTTAAATTCCCTTTAAATGTATAGATAGGACGAGAGGGCATAGCCTCAGAGAACAATGACATCACTTTAGAAAAGAGATGGGGAGGAATTTCTTTACCCAGAGGGTGGTGAATCTATGGAACTTATTGCCATTGGATAAGTATATTTAAAGGGGAGGTTGATAGATTCTTGATTTGTAAGGGCATCAAATGTTATGGGGTGAAGGCAGGAGGAGGAGGTTGACAGGGATGATAAAACAACCATAATGGAGTAGCAGAGCAAATTTGATGGTGCTTTGCTGACTGTGGCAAAAACATGGTTGGACCTTGACAATTATTTAGCCTGCCACGGGAAACTTGAAGCTCTCTACCCTCTCAATCTCTACACCGTTGATGTGGACCAGGAGTTCCATACCGTTTTTATGCCGTGGACCTTTACCACCCAGCAAGGGAGCCAGGTTGTGAACCCTTCATATACACAGATTGTGTACACAGATACCCTCTGCACAAATTCTTTGATCAACTGATAGAAGGAAAGATTTCTCTCCTCATCACTTTCTGCACCTTCTTCAGGGACCACCATTCCCCCCATCTGCCATCCTCACCCCTTCCACTCCAGTGAAGACAAAGCTACCTCTCCAATTTCATCTCATCACTGAAGCCATTTTGTCCTAGCATATCTCCTGCATAGTGTTCTCCAGCACTGAAGATTCAATTGAGATCCAGATTCAGGTATTTGTGACATGTACATTGAAACAGACAGTATGTTGAAACATACGCATTCCATGGGGAGGCTGTGCAGACTCCTTGTAGATGATGTCGGAACTGAACTCCAAACTCTGATGTCTTGTGCTGTAATAGTGTTGTGCTAACCTCTGCACTACCACAGATCCCAGTGTACCATGTACCGTGGCACACTCTGCTCTCAAAATAACATGCCCACAGTATTCAACAAAACAACATAAGCATCAACACTAACAAAACTATAACAGCAACAAAACAGAACAACAGTACAACAATCCCACTCACACTGACAGGCCTCCTACCCTAGGATAGGCTCAGGCCTCTAACCTCCAGTCTGTCTCCTGGACTCGCAGACTTGTAGGCATTGGGCCTCCAGCTTCGGAACTCACCAACTTCAGTCTTCAATCTTCTGGCTTCTGTATTGATCCCAGGACTCGCTGATCCTGGGACTGTGAAATCCTTGCCCAAAGCCCAGATACCCATCCCTGCGCACTGGGAGGAATTATACTCGTCTCCCCCGTTCTTGGATCTAACACACCTTCTGGTGTTGTGCACACAGCTGTGTACTACCAATAGGGCACTCAGCCCCAAGAATATACTTCATACACAACATAAAACCAAGCTCAGGTTTTTCTCTCATTCCTCTTCTTCAGGTCAACACTACTAATGAGTCCAATTTCAAGACACTTCCAGTGTACAAGGAGCAGCCCCACAGACCCAGCCCCTCAATGTCCAGCATTGACAAGACCCCCTGCTCTGAATCTTCATCACCCAATCTGCTCCAAGATTCTGCACTAGTCCCGCAGAACTGCTGCACTGTTACTTTATAGAATTGCAGTCAGACATCATCGAGAGTATTTCATTCAGTTCTAGTTGCCCCATTGCAGGAAGGATGTGAATGCTTTGCAGACGGTGCAGAACAAGGCTCAGCAGGCTGTTACTTGCATTAGAGGGCATGAGATATAAGGACAGGTTGACCAGACTTCTCTGACATATCGGAGGCTGAGAGAAGACCTGGTAGAGGTATCTAAGATTGCATAAACAGAGTAAACAGTGGATATATTTTCCCGAGGGCTGAAATGTTTGATATCAAAGTTCAAAGGAGATGTGAGGGGGCAAAGCTTTTACATAAAGAGTGGCAGGTGCTTGGAGTACATTGCCAGGGTTAGTGGTGGAGGTGATTAAGAGATACTTAGACAGACGCAGGGTAGGGTGCGATATTGTGCCAATGGTAAGGGTCAGTTTAATGATGTCCAGCACAGTCAAAGTGGGACAAAAGGGTTGTTTCCTTCTGTGTTCCGTGTTTCATGCCAAACTTCTATAGATGCACAGTGGAAAGTATCCTAACTGGCTGCATCAATACCCAGGAATGGAAAAGGCTGTAGGACGTGCAGGACACAGACAGACAGACATACTTTATTGATCCAGGGGGAAATTGGGTTTTGTTACAGTCGCACCAACCAAGAATAGAGTAAAAATATAACAATATAAAAACCATAAGTAATTAAATAATAATAAGTAAAATATGCCAAGTGGAAATCAGTCCAGGTCCAGCCTATTAGCTCAGGGTGTCTGACACTATGAGGGAGGAGTTGTAAAGTTTGATGGCCACAGGCAGGAATGACTTCCCATGATGCTCAGTGTTGCATCTCGGTGGAGTAAGTCTCTGGTTGAATGTACTCCTGTGCCTAACCAGTACATTATGGAGTAGATGGGAGACATTGTCCAGGATGGCATGCAACTTGAACAGCATCCTCTTTTCACACACCACCGTCAGAGAGTCCAGTTCCACCCCCACAACATCACTGGCCTTACGAATGAGTTTGTTGATTCTGTTGGTGTCTGCTACCCTCAGCCTGCTGCCCCAGCACACAACAGCAATCATGATAGCACTGTCCACCACAGACTCGTAGAACATCCTCAGCATCGTCTGGCAGATGTTAAAGGACCTGAGTCTCCTCAGGAAATAGAGACGGCTGTGACCCTTCTTGTAGACAGCCTCAGTGTTCTTTGACCAGTCCAGTTTATTGTTAATTCATATCCCCAGGTATTTGTAATCCTCCACCATGTCCACACTGACCCCTTGGATGGAAACAGGGGTCACTGGTGCCTTAGCCCTCCTCAGGTCCATCACCAGCTCCTTAGTCTTTTTCACATTAAGCTGCAGATGATTCTGCTCAGACTGTGTGACAAAGTTTCCCACCGTAGCCCTGTACTCAGCCTCATCTCCCTTGCTGATGCATCCAACTATGGCAGAGTCATCAGAAAACTTCTGAAGATGGCAAGACTCTGTGCAGTAGTTGAAGACTGAGGTATAGATGGTGAAGAGAAAGGGAGACAGGACAGTCCCCTGTGGAGCCCCAGTGCTGCTGACCACTCTGTCTGACACACAGTGTTGGAAGCGCACGTACTGTGGTCTGCCAGTCAGGTAATCAATAATCCATGACACCAGGGAGGCATCCACCTGCATCACTGTCAGCTTCTCACCCAGCAGAGCAGGGCGGATGGTGCTGAACGCACTGGAGAAGTCAAAAAACATGACCCTCAGAGTTCTCGCCGGCTTGTCCAGGTGGGCATAGACACGGTTCAGCAGGTAGCCGATGGCATCCTCACATCCTAGTCGGGGCTGATAGGTGAACTGAAGGGGGTCTAAGTGTGGCCTAACCGTAGGCTGGAGCTGCTCTTGAACAAGTCTCTCCAGGGTCTTCATGATGTGGGAGGTCAATGCCACCAGCCTGTAGTCATTGGAGCCACTGGGGCGCGGCGTCTTCGGTACAGGAACGAGGCAGGACATCTTCCACAGCACAGGAACCCTCTGGAGACTCTGGCTCAGTTTGAAGACATGGTGAAGTACTCCACATAGCTGGGGGGCACAGACTTTGCGCACCCTGGGGCTGAGACCATCCAGGCCTGCAGCCTTGCTTGGGTGGAGACATTTCAGCTGTCTTCTCACCTGTTCAGCTGTGCGACCCACTGTGGTGGTTTCAGGTGTGGGAGGGGTGTAGTCATGAGAGCAGGGTGGCGGGCTGTGAGGAGAGGTAGGAGGGGAGAGTGGAGTATGTGTTGGTTGGGGGCCGATAACAGATGAATCATGTGGGGGACGGGCAGGGGCCACAGTGTCAAATCTGTTGAAGAACAGGTTAAGTTCATTGGCCCTGTCCACACTGCCTTCAGCTCCTCTGTTGCCAGTTTGCCGGAACCCAGTGATGGTCCTCATCCCACTCCAGACCTCTCTCATGTTGTTCTGCTGGAGTTTCCACTCAAGCTTCCTCCTATACCTGTCTTTAGCCTCCCTGATCTTGGCTTTCAAGTCCCTCTGTATTGTCCTCAGCTACTCCTTATTTCCATCTCTAAATGCCCTCTTTTTAGCATTCAGGATGTCCTTAACATCCTTTGTTATCCATGGCTTGATATTTGAATAACAAAGGACAGTTCTTGCCAGAACATTGCAGTCCACACAGAAGTTGATGTAACCAGAGATGCACTCTGTGAGCCCATCAATGTCTTCTCCATGTGGCTCACTGAGTGCCTGCCAGTCTGTCACCTCAAAACAACCCTGGAGTGCCTCATAAGCCTCCCCCGAGTCCATCACAAACAAAGCACCCCCCACCATTGAGGACATTTATGTGGAGAGCTCA
The DNA here is from genome assembly GCF_030144855.1 of Hypanus sabinus. Taxonomy (NCBI): domain Eukaryota; kingdom Metazoa; phylum Chordata; class Chondrichthyes; order Myliobatiformes; family Dasyatidae; genus Hypanus; species Hypanus sabinus. The sequence continues at coordinate 49,621,980 of NC_082706.1, forward strand.
CACAAGAAAGCCTAGGTCCATCATCAAGGATCCAACCACCACCCCCCCACCCCCACCAACCAGAACATGCTCGCTTCTCACTGTTGTCATCAGGTTAAGTTACTGAAGCCCTAAGTGTGACACAATCAGATTCAGCAACAATTATTACCTTACAAACATCAGGCTGCTGAACCGACTTACTGATTCTCCCACCTACAGACTCACTTTCAAGGTTTCTTTACAACTCGTTCTCAGAATTAATTCTATTTGCACAATTTGCCATCATTTGGTCATTTGTCAGACTTTGACTGTTGATGAATACCTCTTAAATTCTGTTGTATTTCTTACTTCTGTAAATGTCTGGAAGAAAATGGACCTCAGGGTAACATATATGTGTTTTGATAGCAAACTGATGTTGACATTTGAACTTTGGAAGAGGGTTGCTGTGTGAATTTTCAGAGTTTAGTCCTGGCAGGAGGGTATTTCAACTTCACAATTGGATATGGAGAGACTGAGTGAGTGGGAGAGAGCAGCTTATCATGGGGAAGTGAGAGGTTATGATCTTTCAAAAGAATAAATGGGTTAGCTTTATGGTTGAGTGTATAGGAACAGTGAAGTACAGATACAATGAAAGTATTGCCGTAGCTGCATCACAATCACAACGCACAGAACATGAACAGGAAAATGTAGAGAGAGAGAGCAAAAGACAATAACAAAGAAACAATGAGATAGACATCCAGGTTGTGCTAGTTGCTTCGAGAACTGAATGGTTGAAGGGAAGTAGCTGTTCCTCAACCTGGTAATATGGGACTTTGGGCTTTATATCTCTTCCCTGATGGGAGCTGTGAAAAGATGGCATGTCTTGGGTGGTGGGGATCTTTGATAATGGATGTTGCCTTCTTCAGGTAGTGTCTCCTGTAGATATTGTTGGTAGAATCTCAGATGGAGATGAGAGGGCATGCAGGAATGAGATATGCCAACTAGTGGTGTGCTGCTACAGCAACAACCTGGCACTCAACATCAGTAAGATGAAGTAGCTGATTGTGGACTTTAGGAAGGGTAAGATGAAGGAACACATACCAATCCTCATAGAGGGATCAGAAGTGGAGAAAGTGAGCAGCTTCAAGTTCCTAGGTGTCAAGATCTCTGAGGAGCTATCCTGGTCCCAACATATTGATGCAGTTATTAAGAAGGCAAGACAGTGACTATACTTCATTAGAAATGATATTGAGGAATATGGGCGAATAGGACGTTTGGATGGACTCTTGACCAGCAGGGACTTTGGGCCTGTTTCTGTCCTGTATGACTATAAACGATTCCCCTTGACCACAGCATCTGCAGTGTACTTTGTGCTTACTATTCGTTAAGGTAAATAGTTTGGCAGGGTGCAGGCAGAAGAACCAGTTTCTGTCTTATTTTGTTCTGCTCTCTGTATTCTTCTCCCCACTTCATATTTGAGCCTGGTGTGTGGGGGCCAAGAGACTCCCCATGTCAGAGAGAGACCAGACCAGAACCCCATCATGCAGCCCATCTCTTTCTCACCAATTCCTGACTGTAACCCCCACCGGCCATGCCATTGTTGCAGAATTTCCTGAGAATGGTGTTTTGAGGAGGAGGGGGCCAGGGGAGCAGAGTGTGCAGAAACTGAGAGACACTCATTCCCTCCCTCTTAACCAGTTCTCCATCTGCATAGCTAGGGGGTTAAACCCACCTGGACAGGGAATGGGTTAAAACTACCCTTGGCAGGAATAGATCATAGCACATATAACAATACGGCACAGTACAGGCCCTTCGGCCCGCAATGTTGTTCCGACCTTTAAACCCTGCCTCCGATATAACACCCCCCCAACCTTAAATTTATCCATATACCTGTCTAGTAGTCTCTTAAATTTCACTAGTGCATCGGGCAGTGCATTCCACACACCAACCACTCTCTGAGTGAAAAACATTCCTCTAATATCCCCCTTGAACATTCCTCCCTTTACCTTAAAGCCATGTCCTCTTGTATTGAGCAGTGGTGCCCTGGAGAAGAGGCACTGGCTGTCCACTCTATCTATTCATCTTTATATCTTGTGCACCTCTATCATGTATCCTCTTATCCACCTTCTTTCCAGAGAGTAAAGCTCTCTTAATCTCCCTAAATCTCTGATCATAATCCACACTCTCTAAACCAGGCAGCAGCCTGGTAAATCTCCTATGTACCCATTCCAATGCTTCCACATCCTTCCTATACTGAGGTGACCAGAACTGGACACAGTACTCCAAGTGTGGCCTAATCAGAGTTTTATAGAGTTGCATCATTACTTCGTGACTCTTAAACTCTATCCCTCAATTTATGAAAGCTAACATTCCATAAGCTTTCTTAACTACCCTATCTACCTGTGAGGCAACTTTCAGGGATCTGTGGACATGTACCCCGAGATCCCTCTGCTCCGCCACACTCCCAAGTATCCTGTCATTTACTTCGTACTCTGCCTTGGAGTTTCTCCTTCCAAAGTGTACCACCTCACACTTCTCCGGGTTGAACTCCATCTGCCTCTACTCAACCCACTTCTGCATCCTAACAATGTCTCTCTGCAATCTTCAACAATCCTCTACACTATCTACAACACCACCAACCTTCGTGTCATCTACAAACTTGCCACCCCACCCTTCTACTCCCACATCCAGGACGTTAATAAAAATCACGAGAAGTAGAGGTTCCAGAACCGATCCTTGTGGGACACAACTAGTCACAACCCTCCAATCCGAATATACTCTCCCCACCATGACCCTCTGCTTTCTGCAAGCAAGCCAATTCTGAATCCACCTGGCCAAACTTCCCTGGATCCCATGCCTTCTGACTTTCTGAATAAGCCTACCATGTTGTACTGTGTCAAATGCCTTACTAAAATCCATGTAGATCACATCCACTGCACTATCCTCATCTATATGCCTGGTCACCTCCTCCAAGAACTCTATCAGGCTTGTTAGACACGATCGGCCCTTCACAAAGCCATGCTGACTGTTCCTAAACAGACCACGATTCTCTAAATGCCCATAGATTCTATCTCTAAGAATCTTTTCCAACAACTTTTCCATCACAGATGTGAGCCTCATTGGTTTATAATTAACTGGACTATCCCTACTACCTTTTTTGAACAAGGGGACAACATTGACCTCCCTCCAGTCCTCCGGTACCATTCTGTGGACAAGGAGCACATAAAGATCCTAGCCAGAGGCTCACCAATCTCTTCGCTTGATTCGTGGGGCAGCCTGGGGAATATTCCGTCAGGCCCTGGGGATTTATCCATCCTCATGTAATCTAACAATTCCAACACCTCCTCTCCCTTAATATCAACATACTCCAGAACATCAACCTTATTCATTTTGTCTTCACCATCATCAAGTTCCCTCTCATTGGTGAATACTGAAGAGAAGTATTCATTGAGGACCTTGCTCACTTCCACAGCCTCAAGGCACATCTTCCCACCTTTATCTCTAATCAGTCCTATCTTTACTCCTGTCAACCTTTTGTTCTTCACATAATTGAAGAATGCCTTGGGGTTTTCCTTTACCCTACTCGCCAAGGCCCCCTTCTTAAGCTCCTTTCTTGCTACCCTATATTCCTCAATAGACTCATCTGATCCTTGCTTCCTAACCCTCAGGTAGGCTGCCTTCTTCCATCTGACTAGATTCTCCACCTCACATGTCACCCATGGTTCCTTCACCCTACCATTCTTTATCTTCCTCACAGGAACAAATATATCCCTAACATCCTGCAAGAGATCCCTAAATAGCAACAATGTGTTCATAGTACATTTCATTGCAAAAACAACATTCCAATTCACACCCACAAGTTCTAGCATTATAACCTCATAATTGGCCCCTCCCAATTAAAATATTTCCTGTCCTCTCTGATTCTAGCCTTTTCCATGATAACGGTAAAGGCCAGGGAGCATTGGTCACTGTCCCCCAGATGCTCACCCATTGAGAGTTCTGTGGCCTGACCCAGTTTGTTACCTAATACTAGATCTAGTATGGCATTCCCCCTAGTCAGCCTGTCAACATATCGTGACAAGAACCTGTCCTGGACACACTTAACAAACTTTGCCCCATCTAAACCATTGGAACTAGTCAGGTGCCAATCAATATTAAGGAAGTTAAAATCACCCATGATAACAACCCTATTATTTTTGCACCTTTCCAAAATCTGCCTCCCAATCTGCTCCTCGGTATCTCTGCTGCTACCAGGGGGCCTGTAGAATACTCCCAATAGAGAAACTGCTCCCTCTTGCTGACTTCTACCCATTCTGACTCAAAAGAGGATCCTGCTACTTTACCCACCCTTCCTCTAGCTGTAATAGTATCCCTGCCCATTAAAGCCACCCCTCCTCCCCTTTTTACCCCCTCTCTATCCCTTTTAAAGCACTGAAATCCAGGAATATTGAGAATCCATTCCTACGCTGGTGCCAGCCAAGTCTCTGTAATGGCCACTACATCACAATTCCATGTATGTATCCAAGCTCTCCGTTCATCACCTTTGTTCCTGATGCTTTTTGCATTGAAGTACACACACGTTAGCCCTTCAACCTTATTACCTTCACACCCTTTATTCTGCTTCTCTTTCCTCAAAGCCTCTTTATATGTCAGATCTGGCTTTACTCCATGCACTATACTTGCAGCTCTCACATGACTTTTATCCTCCGCCACCTCACCATCTGCTCTAACACTCTGGTTCTACTCCCCCTGCGGAAAAATGGAATAAAAATGCCCGCGCCAAGAATGGGTTCAAAACGCCCACACTGGGAATGGCTTAAAAACATCCATGTTGGGAATGGGTTAAAAATGCCCATGCTGGTAATTTGTTTAAAATGCCTGAGCAGTCAATGTGTTAAATACAACAGCGCAGTGAACAAGCGAAACTCGCCTCTGCATTCCTGTGCCCCACCTGTGCCCTCTGATTGCTGACTTGGCAGTGGAGAAGATCCCGGAAGTGTCTCTGCATCCAGGGATTTTCCCCAGCCGGTCTACCCTGTTTGTCCGACTGTGCGATCTGCCAGGCACAGCCCATGAGGAGGTTCAGGGAGACCCGACGTGCACGTACACACTCACACAGAACAATAGGACTCTCTGTGATGAGAATTTAAGTTGGCACAGATAGGTTGGGCCGAAGGGACCACTGCTATGTGGCACAGGAACACCGATCCGAGAAAACACAATGGGGCACACCCTCCTTTGCCAACCTTCCCGCAATGGGGAGCTCCCTCTTCACAAATATAGAGACATGTAGGACAGATTCCCACACAGACAGCAGAACGACTGGTGAAGAAAAGAAGTTTATTGGCTGATATAAAAAAGATAATTTATTTTCCATCAGATTAGTTTAACAATCCCCCCTCCCCCCCACCACAGTAGACCACAGATGAGCAGAAAGATCGCCCCTTCTCACTGGTCGGTGTCTTGAAGACACAGCTGGGGTCTCAGAGTTCAGTGTGTTCCCAGTGTCAGAGTCACAGTGAAGCAGGCATTCCGCATAAGGTGGGAATACCACACACACACACACACACACACACACACCAGAAACCTAGACATACAGATCATAGACACACAAACTCACACATATACACACGATGAGGTTAAAACCACGTTAATGATTCAGTAGTGATGCTTGGTCCCACGCAGGGTACAAGGTCTGTCCATTACCAGCGAGTGTTCTATCCCCTCCCCACTCTTCATTCAACAATAACCACGCCCTCTGCCACAAATACCGCCTGCTGCAGGCTTGGCCGTCGCCCCACACCACCACTGCCAAGGGAGAGATCCCAGGAGTCTCAGCGAGCCTGCCTGGCTCCGGAGTCGATGGACAGGCTGCAGAAGGCAGGGCCGACCACCAGATGGCAGTCGCTCTCCACAGGGGAGGAGGCTCGGCTCTCATACCGGTACACTCCCTGCTTCAGGTGAGCTGGGAGTTCCTATGGAAGGAGATTTCCACCCAAGGACCAGGGAAGGTGCTTCGCAGAGTGTTTCAGGCACTTTGATAAAGGTTCAGGCACAACAAGATCCCAATCTAGATGGGGATCAGGGAGGGGAGGGAAGATGGAGAGAGCAGAGTAGGAGGAGAAGGGGTTGGATGGGAGGAACTAGAGGCTATGGGGTAACGAGGTCTGCAATGATCAGAATGGATAAGGGGAATACGGAAAAGGGAGGATGTGGGTAAGGGGGGAGTTCCAAAAGATGAGGGAGAGAGAGGGGACAAGACCATGGGCAAAGGGCAAGAAAGGAGAGGGGTGGGAGGGGGAGTGGAGGGGTGAGTTTGGTTGGGGGAGGCTTTGGTCACCAGCATTATTGCTTTGGTCTCTGAGAATCTGGAAATCAGTGCCTGCACCCATCCAGGACTCACCCACCCCCCACCCTCCCCACCCAATAACAAGGCTCTGCAGGCAAGCAGGAGTTGGCTTTGGGGTCTGGGCCTCTTGACAAGAGACCGAGTGTAGAGGAGATGGAGCAGGCTGGCAAGAGAGAGGGATGTGCGCCCTACACGAACATCCCCTTGGAGACAAACTCTTGGCTCTTCCTGTGCTCAGGTTCAGGCTCGGGGTACTGAACACCATTGTAGATGGGGTTCTCTTGCTCCAGGTAGTCTCCATACTCCATCTCTAGCGGAGACTTCAGGTCCTCATCCCCCTCTGGTTCCGAGTATCTCCCCTTCAGCGTCTATGGGGGCAGGGGGTAAGAGGAAGACACAGTTAATGAGTTTGTGGGGTGGGTCATTGAGTGTTATAACAGAATCTAGGCCAGTTGACTTACACAGCAAGCAGGGCTCTGGGGTGTATAATAGAACAGAGGGACCCAAGGGTACAGGGACACTGTACACAAGGTGGTGAAGAAGGCGTTCATCACACTGGCCTTCATCATTCTGGAATACTGGAGTTGAGACATCAGGTTAAAGTTGTACCAGATGTTGGTGAGACTGCACTTGGGGTATTGTGGGTAGTTCTGATCGCCCAGGCACTCAGCTAGAAAGAGTGCCGGAAATATTTACCAGGGTTTGCTTGTCCTTGGTTTGAAGGGGTTTCTGTGTCCGTGTTGCTTGAGAGGCAGGAGAGGGGCTTGTTTTTGGTTATGTCGCTGTTGTTGTTACTTCCGTTCTTCTGCCAAACATCACTGTGGGCTGTTATGCTGGCGACAGAATTTTTACTGACACTTTCGGGCTTCCCCTCACCACCCTGCACAAAAAACAACGCTTTTCACCGTATCGTTCAGTGTACTTGTGATACAGAAATGAATCTGAGGGGCATGAATAAGGTCATGGGTCACAGAAGCTTCCCCAGGGTAGGTGCTGGTGGGGGTCTAACACAAGAGGACAGGTTTAAGTTAAGAGCAGGACGATTTTCACCTGGAGGGTGGTTCCTCTATGAAATGAGCTGCCAGAGAAAGTGGTTGAGGCAGGTACAGGAAAGGCTTTAAGGGATTTGGGCCAAATGTGGGCAAACTTGGGATAAGGTGGACACCCCAGTTGGCAGGGGTGTGTTGGGTCAAAGGGTGTGTTTGTGGCTGAGCGCAGAGTGATGGGAGACAGAGTGACAACCGGTAGGATGCTCACCATGTCGTTCGCCTCCTCGCCTGAGGTCTCGAAGTAAGTAGTGTTGAGCGGGATCGTCTCCGTCTTCTCTGCCATCTCCACCTGTGAGAGGAAGCGGAGGCAGTCAGGGCTTGTTCAGGGAGGGGATGCCTCAGGAGGGATTGGAGCATTGGGACTAGGTGGAGACCTGCGGATCAGGGGTGTGGGGGAGCACAGAGGGAGGGGGTGAGTTCAGATGCTGCACAAGGGACGGTGAGGTCGGGGTCGAGCGGGTTCGAGGGTCCTTAGTGGGTAATTGTCGCGGGTTTGGGAGCAGCGAGATGAGGAGGAGTGAGGGGGAAGGGGGAGGAGCGGTTCACCATGGGAGCAGCGAATGTGGCAGGTTGTCTGAGGTGCAAAGGTTGTAGAAGGCCCCACTCAACGCTCGGTAGAACAGCTCACGGCCACTGTGAGATCTTCCTGTTTGAGAAACACCCACACACCCCTCCTTCGTTCGAGTTACCTTGGCTGGGTCAGCAAGCATCGCTCTCGGTCGGGGGGGCTTGTGGCTCGGGGGCTCTCTGCCGGACAAGATGAAACGCAGATCAGCAGGTGGCTACTCCCACTCCACCCGCTTTCCCGTAGACTTCCCCTCCCATCCTCAACCTTCACCTCCACCGTCCCCTCTCCCACTTCCCATCTATACTACATCTCCCCTTCGTCCCTGATTACTCCCCTCCCCTTCACCCCAACCCCCCACCCCTCCATTACCTGTATATTCATCCCTGATTCCCAGGGAAAAGGTAGAGTCTACTCAAGAATTGCCTGAGGAAATTCATGCCCCTTCCTTCACACCTCACCCTCCCAATCTGCCGGAGTATCTGTCCAATGCTTTCCCAAGGAGGGGATTCTTCAGAAAAAAAATCACACGAAAAAAATCCAAATGGCTGGCTTCTGGTTCTTGTACACGAAGCTCCCCCACCCCCGGAATATTGCCCGGATGCTCACACACTCCGGTGTTCCCGCTCATTTCCAGCCTGACAGAATTCCCTATGGTCAAAACGGATAAGGCCCAGAGCTATCCTGCAAGCTGTTGTCAGTCCTGGTATCTGCCCCCTTTGACTGGTGGACAGACTGGAAGGTTCTGGCACAAACATTTCACTGTTTATTCCCCTCCAGAGTTGCTACCTGACTTGCTAAGTTCCTCCTGCATTTTGTGTGTGCTGCTCAAGATTTCTAGCTTCTGCAGAATCTTGTATGGTTGCTATAGCCCTCCTTTTTCCTATCATCCATCTACCTGTCTAAAGATCTCTTAACATATCTACCTCTGCCGCTCCCCCGGCAGTGCATTCCCACACCCACCAGTCTTTGTGTGAGAAACCTGCCTCGAAAATTCCCCTTAAATTGTTCCCTTCTCACCGTTGGCCTTAAGCGGATGTCCATGGGTATTGGCCATTCTCACTCTGAAAAACCAGCACTGGCTGTCCACTTTGTCTGCACCTCTCTTCATCTTGTACACCTCTATCAACCCTCCTCTCATCCTCCTTTACTCCAAAACCCTAATTTGAACAACCGTTCCTCAGGATATGCTCTTTAATTCAGGCAGCATCCTGGTAAATCTCTTCTGCATTCTTTCAATAATGAAGTAACTAGAAGCAAAAACAATGCTCTAAATGACTTTATAGAGCTGCAACATTACCTGGAGCTCTTGAACTCAGTCCCCTGAACAATGAAGACCAACACACCATACTGTATGCCTTTTTGACCACCCTATCAATCTGCGCAGCACTGTTGAGGGATCTATGAATTTGGACCCCAAAGTACTCTATTCCTGCACAGTGAGGCCGAATTTGGAATACTCTAGTGTGTACTTCAGTCACCCAACTGCAGGAAAGACGTCAATAAGACTGAAAGAATACAGAGAAAATATTCAAGGCTGTTACCGGTACTTGAGGACTTGAGTTGCAGGGAGAGGCTGAATAAGTTATCACTCTATTCTTTGGAGCACACGAGAATGAAGTGAGGTCTTACAGATGAATATAGAACGATGAGGGGTAGGGATACAGTGAACGCGCACAGGCTTTTTCTACTCAGTTGAGTGCGGCTGGAACATGGGTTCAGGGTGAAAGGTAAAATATTTAAGGGGGAACTTCTTCACTCCAGAGGATGGTGCAAGTGTCCAAGGAACTGCCAGTGGAAGTGTTGGGTGTGGGTTCAGTTGTTACATTTAAGAGAAGTTTGGTTAAGTACATGGATGGGAGGGTCATGGTCCGGGTGCAAAGAGATGGAGCTAGGCAGATGACCAGGACAGCATGGACAAGATGGGCCGAAGAGCCTGTCTCAGTGCTGTAGTAACCCTGGACTCAGTGGCTGTTGAGAATCCTCTTATTGTCGGTGCTACGCTAGTGGAGAGATTAAAGTGATGCTATTACAGCTCAGGGTGTTGGAGTTTGGATTCAATCCTGGTGTTCTCTGCAAGGAATTTGGAAGTCTTCCCCATGGACTGCATGGGTTTCCTCCGGATGCTCCGGTTACCTCCCACAGTCCAATGGCGTACAAGCTAGTAGGTTCATTAGTCACTGTACATTAGGCAGTGATTAGGCTAAGTATTGTCAGGCAAGACTGGAACGACCTATTCTGCACTGTAGCTCAAAATAACTAAATCAAGGAGCAAATAATTTGATGTCCTCTGCCTTCAAGTCCAACCTTCCAAAGTGCATCAGCTCAAACTTGTCTGAATTGAATAGATAGAATGGGGATGTGGATTCTGCCCTCTCTCCACCGGCTGGGTGGAGATGAAAGGGAGGGATGTCTGCAGTGTTAGCGAGGGCCTGTGGGCTGCCTCTGGACTGAACCCCTCTGCAGGGCAATCGCCATCACAGTCCCACCCAACCACATCAACAACTAACAATTCCCCTCCCCTGCTCCCTATTCAGGAATGAAACCCCGTCCCGCTCAATCCCAGGCAGGAGAGGAGGGGAAGGGGACAGAGGGAGGAGGGGAGGGGGGAAGGAGGGAGTGGAGGGGGAGGAACATGTTAAGAGTAAGAGATTGGGGCAATGAACTTGACCATTGATCTGTATGCCAAAGGTCTAGTTTTAGTAGGACCCTGGTACTGACAGAGGTGAAATGTCAGGGGATGTGAGATTTCAAGTGTTGTCGGGTGTGAGAAATCAGGAGGGATGAGAGGTTGAGGGTGGGGGCACTCTAGACACCTGACAGTCACTCCCCACATACTCGTCACTAGCGTCCAAATCGGTTTTCTTCCTCTGCTAGCAGAAGATTAGTACGGCCGTCACCAGCACCGCCAGGATGACCACTGCCGCGATGGTGCTACCAACGATTGCCCCAGTTGTCGACCCCGACTGCAGTAGTGCCTCTGGGAGAGGAGGAAGGAGGGAGTCTGAGAATGAAGCAAAGAATTCTGACAGGGTCCTGGACAATTTGAGCTCCATGCTGGCACAGAGTGAAGCTCCCTCCACGCTGTTCCATCACACGCTCCCGGGGTCAAACCACCAAGTGAAGCTCCCTCCACACCATCCCAGGGTCAGACACTGAGTGAAGCTCTCTCCACACCGTCCGATCACACACTCCCAGGGTCAGCCACAGAGTGAAACTCCCTCCACACTGTCCCATCACACACTCCTAGGGTCAGACGCAGAGTGAAACTCCCTCTATACATTCACATCACGTGGAGAGCATTCTGACAGGCTGCATCACTGCCTGGTATGGGGGCTACGGCACAAGACCGAAAGAAACTGCAGAGGGCTGTACATCTAGTCACCTTCATCTTGGTACTAACTTACAACATACACAGGACATCTTCATGGAGTGGCGTCTCAGAAAGGCAGTGTCCATTATTAATGACCTCCAGCACCCATGGAATGCTTTTTCTCACTGTTACCATGAGACAGGAGGTACAGAAGCCTGAAGGCACACACTCAGTGTGTCAGGAACAGCTTCTTCCCCTCTGCCATCCAATTCCTAAATGGACATTGAATCTTTGGACACAAATTCACTCTTTTTAAAATACAGTATTTCTGTGTTTGCACATTTTTAAAAACTCTATCCAATTGATTTACTTATTTTTTTTTAGTTTTATTAATTTATTTTCTCTGCAAGATTATGTATTGCATTGAACTGGTGTGGCTAAGTTAACAAATTTGGTTCAATGGTCACGTTTAATGGAATGACGGTCCTGATGAAGAGCCTGGGCCTGAAACATTGACTGTTCATTCCCCTACATTGATGCTGAGTTCCTGCAGTATTTTTGCTGTGTTTCTCAAGACTTCCAGCATCTGCAGAATCTCTTGTTTTTTTCATGCCTACGTGTGTGTATTTCCCTAGGAACAGTCCACAGATCACAGAGTCATCGCATCAAATTGCTGAGACATACTCCAAACACAAGCACCTGGTGCCCTGGGGCTTGCCATCACTTTGTTGGCAAAATGAGGACTGCAAATAAATCTGGCGACATTTGTAAGAGTTCCAACTCAAATGCCATACCTGCCAGACCCGTTTTTCCACTTTCCATTGACATTGGTAAGTGGGTAAATTACGTCTCTGTCATGTGATTGCCATGGGAGGGAGGGAAGTACCAAGGGGAAGGGTGGGGGGAAAAAAGCTGGGAGAGAGACTAGAAAGAACACCACCCAGACAAATCGGTTCAAAGTGCAAGCCAAAGTAAATTTACTATCAAAATATGTACACACCACAATATACTACCAGGAGATTTAATTTTCTTGCTGGCATTTAAAGAAATACAATAGAATTTTTTTCAGAATCTGAATCAAAATTAGGTTTAATACCATTGGCACATGTCAAAAAATTTGTTGTTTTGCAGTAACAATATATTTCAGTACATAAGGAAAATTATAAATTACAATAAGAAGTATACAAATATAAATAAATAAATAAATAAATAACAATTAAATAAGTCGTACAAAAAGAGGAGGAAAAATATTGAGGAAGTGTTCAGGGTACACAGTCAATTCAGAAATCTGTTGGCAGAGGCAAAGAAGTTATTCCTCAAATGTTGAATGACTGTCTTCAGGCTCCTATATCTCCCACTCGATGATAGCAATGAGAAGAGGGCATGGCCTGGGTGATGGGACTCCTGAATGATGGATGATGCCTTTTTGAGGCATCACCTTTTGAAGCTGTTTTGGGCACTGAGGAGGCTAACGCCTTGATGAGGATGGCTGACCTTATAATTTCCTGCATCTTTTTCTAATTCTGTGCAAAAAAAAATGCAGAAATAAAGACCGACATGTACCAGAGACACAATTTGTGCAAATTTAAAAATAAATGAATGAATGAGTAAAATAGATAATACAGAGAACATAAAGTTGTAGAGTCCCTGGAAGTGAGTCTGTAGGTTGTGGATTCAGTTGAGATTTTTACTGATTGAAGGATCTAATGCAGATACAGGACCCTGATGTCTGCAGTGTAATAATTGTTCCTGAGCCTGGTGGTGTGGACCTAAAGCTCCTGTCACTCATTCCCTATTGGCAGATGAGAAGATAGTATGCTCTGGATGGTGTGTGTCCTTGATAATTACTGACTCTGCTTTGGACACTTTTAACTTGCACTGGACGCTTATGACTTGTTTTTAACTGACATGTGGCTGTTGTGTTTTACTATTTATTCTTATGTTTATTATTTAGTGTTGCGTTTGTTATGTTATGATTGCACTGCTCCTGGGAAACACTGTTTCATCCTGCCCTGCAGAGCTGATGTACGGTTAGAACGACAATAAAGTTTTTGAATCTCGCATGTTGACACTTACTGTAAGTGCTGGGTCGGGACAGATCACGTTTAATGGAATGACTGTTCAGGATTTTTTATGAAAGTACTAACTCCTGGTGGCACGAACATGAAATTCTCTCTCTCTCTCTCTCTCTCTCTCTCTCTCTCTCTCCCTCCCTCCCTCCCTCCCTCTCCCTCTCCCTCTCCCTCCCTGATCTGCGCAGTAACTCGTACCCAGACCCCATTGCCTTGTCTTGTCCTCTTGTCCAAACACTTCACCTGCCCATTGCCTGTCCCATCAGGCAGAAGATACAAAAGCCTGAAAGTTCAGACCACCAGGAAGAGCTGTTATCACTGTTATCAGACTCTTCAATGGGCCTTTTGTATGAGATGCTGGACTGTTGACTTTACAATCTGCTTTGTGATTGTCTTGCCCTTTATTATTTACCAGGACTGCACTTCTCTGCAGCGATTAGAAATTTTAGTTTTAGATTCAGATTTATTTATCAGATGAAAATAACCTATATGAAAAGATACAAGGCAATGTGTTATTTGTGTTAATAATCACCACACCCAAGAATGGGCTGAGAGCTGGCTAAAACTATCAAAAAACATTCTGATGTCAACGTAGCACGCCCACCATGCTCGGCAGAACAACATAGAACAACCGAAATGTCCTCCAGGATGTCTTCAAAAGGGGATAACTCAGAAAGGCAGCATCCATCATTGAGTATCCCCATCACCCAGGATATGCCTTCTTCGCATCACTACCATCAACGAGGTGGTACGGGAGTCTTAGGAACAGCTTCTTCCCCTCTGCCATCAGATCTCAGAATGGATAATGTACCAATGAATATTTCTGCAGTGTTTTCCCTCTCTTTTTGATCTACTTGGTTAATTTATAATATTTATATATATGTATATTTTATTTTTAATTATACTCTTTATGACTATGTATCGCAATGTACTGCTGCTGTGAGACATCCTGGACTCTCACACTCACAGACATGGGGGCCTCCATCCTCCAGTCTCTGGTCCGACATACCCTTTACCTCCGGACTCACTGAGCTCTGGATTTCAACCACCTTCTTTGCCCTCTGGACAGATGAGTATCGGCTGCCATTTTGACTGTAGGACTTGCTGGATGCAGGTTTGATCTTTGGCCCTCAACCTAGGACTTGAAGGTTTTTCGGTTTAACCTTTAGACCTGGACTCCAGGAATCACTCATCACAGGTTTGACCTCTGAGTCTTGTCAGACCTGAGATCTACTATTATTGACCTTCAGCCATGGAGTGTCTTGCTATTGTTTTGCCTTGCAATGGCAGAGCGAAAGGGAGTCAGAGAGAAAAAGTGGGACAGGGAGCTAAAGAGAAAGTGATAGAGAGGGTGGCATAGAGATGGTCAGAGAGAGAGGATCAGAGATAGAGGGCAAAAAGAGGCAGATGGAAGAGCACAGGGACGGGATCAGAAAGTAGGGAGCCAAAAAATGGGACAAAGGACAGTGAGAGAAGTGGGGTGGAGAGATGGAGAGTAATGAGTAGATCAGAAATGGAGAGGAAGAGAGTGGTTGATAGAGATGGGGCAACAGTTCAGGTGATAAGCTCGGGACATCCCACATTGCGGTGTGTAAAGTGGATGGACAGGGAGGAGTGTGGTCACCTGTGCCACCCCTCACCCCCAGGCCTTTCTCCACTGCCCAACATTTGCTGATGTGGATCTTGTGAAACTCTGCTGGTTCCCTAGGTTGTGTGGAGGTATTCGTACATTAATACTCACTAAATCCTAGAGGAACCATTCCAAATCCTTAGCAGGTGGGAGAAGCTGCTGGGGAAAGGGAGAGAGAGAGACATACAGACAGACAGAGAAAGAGGGGAAGTGAGTGTGAATGGGAGAGAAACAATGAAAGCAAACTAGGAGAAGAGAATGAGGGAGCAAATCAGTGAGACAGAGAAAGACAGTGGCAGACAAGGAGAAAGATCTAATAGAAGCATGCAGGCTCAGAGGAGAAGGAGAGGAAACTTCCAAAATGAGAGAGATCAGAGAGAGATGCACAAACACAAATGAAAGAGAGAAGCACACATAGACAGATCAGAGAAAGACAACAAAGTCAGCGAGGGACACCCAGAATGAAGAATCCAGAAAAAGAGCCCAAGGAGAAAAGGGAAGTGGTGGCCAGCAAACAGACAGACAGGAGGGATAGATGGGGGCCCTCAAATAAGGAGACCAAAATTGCATGCAGTACTCCGGATGCAGCCTCACCAGTACTCCATACAGTTGAAGCATAACCTCTCTGCTCTGAGATTCAATCTCTCTAGCAATGGCCAGCATTCCTTTTGCCTTCTTGATACCCTGCTGCACCTGCAAGCTGACCTGTCCTGCTGAAGGGCCTCAGCCTGAAGTGTCGACTGTTCTCTCTTCCATAGATGCTGCTTGGCCTGCTGAGGTGCTCCAGCATTTTGTGTGATCCAAGAAAATAATACAAGTAACGGAGATTCCCAAGCTTATCAAAATAATTTTAGCAAGCTTAAACAGAAGCCACCAGGAGAATGGATTACTAAGAGATCCACTCGGGAAAACACACAAGAAACTCTAAATGATTAACAACTGTCATTACAGAAAACTAAACAATTCAGATGCACTGAAAGTCTCGAAGCCCAATGATCTCCAGCATGGGCCCGAAGAACATAACTTCACACCACACCCCTTTCAGCTCCATGGTCACAAGCAGCTGCAGATTAGTGTATGCATTCTCCAAATCACAGTTCCATTCATCCTGTGTATCGAGATGTCTTCAGGTCTTACCAATGCTTCGGGTGTCTCTGGAGTGAGCTACAGAACGCAGCAACTCCTCATATCCCTCTATTCAAATATCTTGCCCCGAGGTCCTCAATCTGCATTTCAGCCTGGCTTGGTGTCCACCTGTCCTCCCTCTCTTCTAACCATGGTCCTTAAATGTTCCATACCCACATGCTTGTGTGTTAATTCTAATGTGTCCTTCAGAAGATTATAAAATCACTAGTTTATTGAGGGAGTTCAAAAGTCGGTTGCTTGAAGGGAAAATATATGCTGCAGATTGCAAAACAAGTGTACTTAGAAGATTTTTAAACAGATCACAGTGCCTCGCCGTGGTTCATTTTCGACACATATATCTACTTTGACATGTAGATGGCAGACTACAAGTTTTGGGAAGACTGAAGAGGGTCTTCCACCAAGTTGATGATCTGTCAGCAAGACTTGACGTTCGCCTTCGTGTGTCCCTGGGAAAAGCCCGTAGATCCGAGTCCTCTGACACGCAGCTGCTCGGGATGAACCGTGACACAGATGCCCACTCGCAAATCGTTCAGCTCACCGCTCCCACCCACAAGTGTCTCAATGTCACTGTACTGTCCCCTCCCACTCACCACCCATCACTACAGCTGTTATACTGTCTGTAACCCACTCACTGCCTGTCCCTAGAGGTAACTTCCCAGGTCACTGTATCTCCTGCTCTGTAATATCCTGTCCATACAGGGATTTCACTGTGTCACTAACCCATCACCCACTCACCATCTGCCCCTACCGGTGTCTCATTGTGTCACTTTCCTATCACCCACCACTGCCTGGCCGTACAGATGTTTCAAGGTGTAATTTTGCCATCACCCACTCACCGCCTATCACAAATAGGGTCTCACTGTGTCAGTATCCCATCATCTCACTCAGCCTCTCACAGTCTCAGTGCCCTACCGTGTCACGCTGTTGTCACTCAGCTCTACTCCAATCCCTACAGATGTTTCAATAAGTCACTGTCCCATCACCCCACTGCCCCACTCACATCTGTCACACTATGGGCAGTGTCGAATCCCTGCCTAACCACCAACCCCACCTCGCACAGTGCGACTGAGGGTTTGGTAGGGGCTGACTGAGAAGCCTGGCCAAGTAAGAGGGGACACTACAGCCACTGTGTGCCAGTAGTGAAGGGAGTTTAGTGTGCCTGGGTGGAGTGCTGAATGAGGCTATTCTCTGGCCTGGATGGTGTTGAGAGTTGTCCAGATGGTACAAAAGGACATAACTATTCACGTTAATGTGAAGAATTCCGGGGCAAGTAAATCTTGGAAAAATCTGACACATAGAGAACAAATCCAGTCCAAAGTTCACACGTTTATTTTCATAAAGTAAAGCAAATAATCATTCATGGTGGTATCATAGTGAGATGAAAATGGAGAGGGGGAGAGGGGGAGAGAATGAAAGAGAATAGTTGGAGTGAGGCCCTGAGACCATTAGGGCCTGACACAGTGATGTGGAGGGACAGGGGGCACTGGGATTTGTTTGGGGACTGACAGTGTTGTGGAGGGAGAGTGGGGCAGTGGGCTTGGTTTGGGTGCTGAACGACAGCTGGGGGGAGAGAGCAGGACAGTGGGATTTGATTGAGATTGACAGAGGGACGGCAATGGGATTAGTTTTAAACATGGGGTCATGGAGAGAGAGTGGGACGGTGGGAAGAGTTCAGGATTGACAGGGTGGAATGCAGTGGGATTAGTGTGGGCACTGAAGCAGGTCTGTGGGGAGAAAGTGGGGTTGTGAAATTTGAAAGGGATAGACAGAGGGCAGTGGATTTGTCTGAGTGTATCACCTCCATCAACGCCCTTGTTGCGCCACCTCTGGAGTCAAAGATAATTTTAAAACTGAGGGCTGTGGGTTGGAAGATGAGGTAAGGAGGGAGGATGAGGTAGGGAAGGAGAAGAGTGAGGAAATATGGAGGGAGGGATGCAGAGAGGATGATTGGGAGAGAGAGAGAGGAGGGAGAGAGGGGTTGGATTTGAGGCTATGAATCCTAAAGCAACTGTTATACTGTCTGTAACCCACTCACTCCCCCCTCCCCACTAGAGCCCCCTACGTTGCATCAGACAAGGAGCTCAGCTCCTACCCCCTTTCTCCCCTACTTGCTCCCCTGAGATGTCGCATCCTAGAGTTCAGACACCCTCGATATCAGCAGTAGGGCAATGAGTAGGAAACTCTGGGTGCCAAGGGAAGTAGCTGCATTCTTGGTGTCCAGGGCCATTGTCCTGTCCCGTGTCGGGTTCCGAAACTCCAGGTTACACCGGTCACCCTGGCAGCAGTAGAAGACATTGATGGAATCCATGCCAAATAGGGACATTGAATTTCTGGCTTTGCAGACATAGTGGGATGCACAGCCCTTGAAGATGTAATTAGTGCTGTCCACTGTGGAGAAAGAAGGAGAGGGAACAATGTCAGCAGCAAATTCAAGAGGAAGGCCAACACTCAGCGTTATGGAGTCACATAAAGGAAACAGGCTTTTTGGCCTGAGTGTTCCCTAGTGAATGAGTCCCATCTGCCCACTTATGGCCTTCAAACCTCGAAATCTTTCCTATCCACATCAGTATCTATCTGGTTTTTAAACATGACTAAGGTGCTTTCCATAAGACGTATTGTAGGAAATATGAATTAGTTGATTTGGCTCATTGAGTCTGCTCTTTCATCCTATCATGGCTGATTTATTATCCTTCTCCAACCTATTCTTCTGTCTTCTGCCCCATAACTGATCATGGATCGATCAACCACTTCTCTAAATATACTCAGTGACCTGGCTTCCACAGCCATCTGTGGCAATGAATTCCACAGATTCACTAGGCTTAATTCTTCCTCATCTCTGTTCAAAACGACCTTCCCTCTATTCTGAGGCTGTGGTCCCTGGTCCTAGACTCTCCGACTATAGGAAACATCTTCGCCACAGCTATTCTATCTAGGTATTCTAGTATTCAATACTTCTGTTTTAAAGCTCTTGACTTCTTGTTTACAGCGCCCCTCCCTGGCTTTCACAGTATCTAAAGCCATGAAGTTCTAATATAACTCTCAATCTCACTTTGCAGGGGATAAAGTGCTAGTCTACACATACTCTCCTTCTATCTCAGGACTCCAAGTTCAAGAAACATCCTGGCAAGTCTTTTCTGCACTCTTCTACATTTTCACATTTTCCTATCATAGTGACAAAACAGTATACCATACTCCAAATGTGGCCTCACCAGTATCTTTGGAACTGCAGCATGGATTTCTGTCTCATTGACTTCCTATTTTCCTGGCTAATGATGGCTAGTGTACCCATGATCCTCTTCACCACCGTGCCTACCTGTGTTACCATTTCCAGTGAATTTGTACTCCTATTCCATCACACTCACCAGGGCCCCACCATTCACTGTGTGAGTATGACCCTGGATTGATCACCCAGAATGCAAGACCTTATACGTAGCTGGTTAGAAAAATCATTTACCAATCCTTGGCGTGCACACCCAGCTGAACAACATCCCACTGTGACTTTTCATATCCTCCTGCGCTGTCTACTACCCCAGCTGTTTTACTAACATCTGCTCAGAGGATATGCCTCTGCCCCTCCAGAAAAACTGAGCTGGAGCGAAAGGCTTATGACAAGAGAGAAGACAGAATATCTGCACTGGGATCTCTGCTAAGTGTGGGTATATCAGTGACCTGAAGACAAACGTGCATTGGTGGCTGAGTAAGTTTTCAGATGTTACAATAATTGGTGGTGTTGTGGACTGTGTAGAAGACTGTCAGAGATAAAGATATGGTTGGAGAAATCACAGACAAGAAAGAAATTGCAGATGCTGGAAATCCAAACAATTCACACAAAATGCTTGAGGAACTCAGCAGGCCAGGCAACATCTATGGAAAAGAGTAAACAGTAGACGCTTCAGGACAAGACCCCTCATCAGGACTGGAGAAGAAAGAAGAGAATGCAGAGTAAGAAGGTGGGGGGGTGGTGGGTGGTGGTGCTAGAGGAAAAATTTCAAGCTCGTGGGTGATAGGTGAAACCAGGAGAGAGGGAGGGGTGAAGTAAAGAGCTTGTTGACATTGATTGGTGAAAGACATAAATGGCTGGAAAAGGGGAAATCTGATAGGAGAGGACAGAAGTCCATGGAAGAAAGGGAAGGGGAGGAGTGCCAGAGGGAGGTGATGGGCAAGTACAGAGAGAGAGGGAAATAGGAATAGGTAATGGTGAAGTGTGGGGGTGGGGTGGGGGGGTTAGGCGCAATTACCAACCATTGACTTGTCAGATCAAAACTACTGTGTCACGCCATTGTCTTTTGGAGCTCCCTGGTAAAGGAATCCATTGAAATAAAACTGGAGGAAAATCACACAGGTTCACTGTAAGTAAGAATTTCATTGTAAACAAGGTGAGAGAGCAGAAACCTGATTGGATGAGGACTAACCAGTCGGGAGGGACAGACTACCTTGTTTCTAAGTATCACCTGAAGCGACATGCGTATGCGTCGTCCCTGATGAGGATGGTAGAGTTTGACATGAAAACATCTGAACCAGGCTGGAAGCCCGAGAAGAGTTTATTCATCACACAAGCAGGGAAAGCACTAGAACCGTCTTTACAGTGGTAAGTATATCTATTAAAATGTTAAATTAAATAAGTTGTGAATAGAAAAAGAAGCTAGTGCTGTAGTATTGATAGGTTCAACATTCATTCAGCAATCTGACAGCAGAGGGAAAAAAAATATTCCTGAATCGTTAATTGTGTGCCTTGAGGCTCCTGTAGCTCATTCACCGCTATACTGCCGAGGGGCCCATATTCCCCACCATAAATGCTCCCTGACTTGCTCAGCTCCTCCAGCAGTTTGAGCGTGTTGCTCTGAAATTCAAGCATCTGCGCAACCTCTTGCGTTTGTATTTCATCCATATCATTTCTACATATCACATACAGAAGATCAAATCAGAGTAGATTTGAGACAAATCAGAGTAGATAAATCCCCAGGACCTGA
Source organism: Hypanus sabinus (assembly GCF_030144855.1). Classification (NCBI taxonomy): domain Eukaryota; kingdom Metazoa; phylum Chordata; class Chondrichthyes; order Myliobatiformes; family Dasyatidae; genus Hypanus; species Hypanus sabinus. The sequence goes on from NC_082706.1 coordinate 49,643,032, forward strand.
CAGGGTATTCCCTAACACCTTGACGGTGACTAGTGTTGAAATTGCAGGGGCCCTGGCAGAAATATTTAAAATGTCAATATCCACGGGTCAGGTGCTGGAGGATTGGAGGATAGCTCATGTAGTTTCATTGTTTAAAAAAGGCTCAAAAAGTAAGCTGGGAAATTATAGGGCAGTAAGTTTGACATTCGTAGCAGGTAAATTATTGGAAGGAATACTAAGAGATAGGATCTCCAAGCATTTGGATAGACAGGGACTTATTAGAAACAGCCAGCATGGCTTTGTGCATGGTAGGTCATGTTTAACCAATCTATTAGAGTTTTTCGAGGAAGTTACCAGGAAAGTGGATGAAGGGAATGCAGTGGATGTTGTATACATGGACTTCAGTAAGGCCTTTGACAAGGACCCGCATGGGAGGTTAGTTAGGAAGATTCAGTCACTAGGTATACATGGAGAAGTAGTATATTGGATTAGACATTGGCTCAATAGAAGAAGCCAGAGAGTGGTAGTGGAGAATTGCTAGTCTGAGTGGAGGCCTGTGACAAGTGGCTTGCCACAGGAATCAGTGCTGGGTCCATTGTTAATTGTCATCTATATCAATGCTCTGGATGATAATGTGGTAAATTGGATCAGCAAAGATACAAAATTGGAGGTGTAGTGGACAGTGAGGAAGGTTTTCAAAGCTTGAAGAGGGATTAGGACCAGTTGGTGGAATGGGCAGAAAAATGGCAAGTCGAGTTTAATGCAGACAAGTGTGAGATATTGCACTTCGGAAGGTCAAACCAAGGTAAATGGTAGGACACTGAGGAGTACAGTAGAACAGAAGGATCTGGGAATACAGATGCGTAATTCCCTAAAAAAGGTGTCACAAGCCGATAGGGTTGTAAAGAGTGCTTTTGGCACATTGGCCTTTATAAATCGAAGTACTGAGTATAAGAGTTGGAATGTAATGGTGAGGTTGTATAAGGCATTGGTGGGACCGAATTTGGAGTATTGTGTGCTGTTTTGGTCACCTAGTTACAGGAATGATTTAAATAAGTTTGAAAGAGTGCAGAGAAGGTTTACAAGAATGTTTCTGGGACTTGAAAAACTGAGTTACAGAGAAAGGTTGTATAGACTAGGATTTTATTCCCTGGAGTGTAGGAGAATGAGTGATGATTTGATAGAGGTCTATAAAATTATGATGGGTATAGATAGAGTGAATGCAAGCAGGCTTTTTTCCACTGAGGGCAGGGGAGAAAAAAACAGAGGTCATGGGTTAAGGGTGAGGGGGGAAAAGTTTAAAGGGAACATTGGTGGGCGGGGGGGGGGGGGCTTCTTCGCACAGAGTGTTGTGGGAGTGTGCAATGAGCTGCCAAATGAAGTGGTGAGTGCAGGCTCACTTTTGACATTTAAGAAATTCTTGGTCAGTCATATGGATGAGAGGGGTTTGGAGGGATCTGGCCCAGGTGCAGGTCAAAGGGACTAGGCAGAAAAATGGTTTGGCACGGCCAAGAAGGGCCAAAGGGCCTGCTTCTGTGCTGTAATGTTCTATGGTAAGAGATCCCGGTAGGGATCATTGCGGTACACCATTCGTCACAGCACTCCAGTCAGGACAATTCCTCTCAAGTACCATAAGTTACCGCAGTTTCACGGAGGAGCAGGATGAACTTACACCAGTGCAGGTCGCCCGAGATGTGAATACACCGGTCCTGTTGCCCGTAGCATTTCACTGTGGCCATTGAGCGGTTACAACCTTTCTCCGTTATCTCGAAGCAGCCCTCACACTCCAGGCCATTCGGGGCCTTGTCTTCTTTCTCTGCAAACAGGACACACACGGTCAACAGAGCCCATCCCAACCCCACTGTCCTCTCCCTGAGCTTCAACTCCTGCCCACCAAGCCTGATAGCACCCCTTTCCCACCACGGCTCCCAGTCTGGTTCAGGGCACTGGTGGAGAGGGGTCACCCAGTGACACTCCAAGGTTCTTGCCCATCTAATGGGAACAGTCTATGGGACACGCTCAACACCCCTGGGTGGTTTTATTCCATACCCACCACCTTACCTGTCCTTCATCTGCAGGTTAGGAATGTGTTAGGGCACTTCCCTGGGTGAATGCGCCTCTGGGCAGGGCAGCTCCCTTAAAGGCAACCTACCCACCCTCCCTAAACACTCCACCTCCTGCACACCGCGGACCATTCCGGAAACCCTTCTCGAAACCCTCTCTCACCCAAGTAACTATGAAGCACACAGTAACTGTGCGACAGTGAAACATCACCACGCGCAGGTCGCCACCCCCTCCAAATCCATCTCCAGAAGGTGGTGGACTCTCGGTCTCTGAGCGTGTGCGACTGAGAACATGTCTGTATTAAATATTCTCAGCGCACGTGACGGACATTGGGGAAAAAGCGCTGCGCCGGAAGTGACGGTGCGCACTCTGGTGGGATCTTGCTGTACCAAACAGGGAATTAGATGATTAGTGGAGAAAATTGATACCAATAATTTCAATTTCTGATTCGTGTTTTGGCAGACGACGGAGTGAGCAAGTGAGGGCGGAGTAAGGGGGTGTAGAAGAAGGGGGTGGGACAAGGAGCGAGGGGGAGGGAGACGGAAAGTGGAAGGCACTCTGAGGGGGGGATAGTGTGTGGGAAGAGAGAGAGGGCACGGATCACAAAATGCTCTAGGAAGTCAGCAGGCAGTATCTAAGGAGGGAAATATATAGACCAGAGGAAGTTTCGGGCTTTGACCTTTCATCGGGACTGGACAGGAAGGGGAGACGTCCAGGATAAGAAGTCAGAGCGAGGGGGAGGAGTACAAGCTGGCCAGTGATCGGTAAAGCCAGTTCAGGGGAAAGGTGGATGTATAAGGTAAACGGGCTGAAGTAAGAAGCAGGGAGGTGACAGATGGGAGAGATAAATAGCTGAATGTGCGGAGAGAGGAGGGTAGACCATGGGAAGGAGGAGGGGAACCAGAGGAAGGTGATAGGTAAGTAAGAGGTTAAATGTGAGGATAACCTGAATGCCGAGAGAATCTAAGAGAGCGGGAAGGAAGAGAAGTTACCAGAATTTGGAGAAATCTATGTTCGCGCCATCAGCTACCTAGACGGAGTATGAGGTTTTGCGCCTCTCACCTGAGAGTGGAATTACCGGGAGAGTAGAGTGGGTCATGGACCGACACGTAGTAATGGGAATAGCGAGTCAACTTGAAGTGGGTAGCCACCGGGCGATCTTAACTTCTACCGTGACAAGAACGAAGTTGTTGAACAAAGCGACCGCAATCTCTGTCGGGTCTCTTCGATCTACAGGAGGCCGCACAGAGAGCACCGAATACAATATGGAGAACAGAATATGTCTCTCCCCTACCCCCCGCCCCTCCCATGCTCCTCCGTACCTGGTTCCAGTTGATCGTTGCACAGATCCGAGTTACAGCAGGTAGTGTGTACGAAGGCCGAGTAGGGGCCGCTGTTGAAGGAAATGGGACCCAGGCAGTCCCCGCATACATTTTCGATGTACTCGTGTTCGTGGTTTCCTGTGGGCAACCGTAGGCGTTAGACTGGCACGTGGTGCAACCCATCCCGCTGCCAGGCTCGTACATTCTCACCCCCAACCCCTCTCCCCGTCTCCCCTTCACTGGAGTGAGAATGATTGGCTGTTTGAGTGGTGTTGCGCTCAACATCCGTTAAGACTAAGAAATTTTTTAGCTACGGGAAGGGGACTACCAGTCCTTATCCAATGAAAGGGTAAGCAGAATCTAGTCCTGGGCGTCAATATCTCTGAGCGATGTATTCATGCAATATTCTAGGCCCAAAATATATTGATAGAACCACGGAGAAGGTATGCCAGTGGTAATGTTTCCCGAGCGGCTGTGGAGACTTGATATGTCTCCCCCTCCCCTCCCACAAAAAAAACCTAGTAATTTTCTGCTCGTGTACAGTAGAGTCGCATTCTGACTGGTGTGGGGGCTCCAGCGCGCAGGATCGGAAGTGGATGCATTGGGCTGGACATTCAGCCAAGCTGCACCACTTTAAAAAGTCGGTGATCCAAGAAAGCGGCATCCGTCATAGAACATCCTCGCTATCGGGTATCTGCTCTCTTCTCATTACCACCTTCAGGGAGGAGGTACAGCCGCATGAAGACACACACTCGATGCTTTAAGAACGGCTTTTTCTCCTATGCTTTGAGTTAAGCAGGTTCCTCTTCGGTCCGTGGAATAACGAACACTGTCTACCTCGATATTCGTGTTCGGCGCTATTAATTGATTGAGATTTTTACTCCAACTGACAGTCATTTTTATGTCTTGCGCTGTACTACTGCCACAAACAACGAATTTTACAACTTACTTCCACAATAATAAACCTGACATGATCCCACACTCCTTTCCTCTCCCTTCCCACCCTCCGCCCTTCCCCACCCCATCTTGTCCCTTGTGCCTCGGCCGATTCCGCGCTTCTTTCTCCAGCACCACTCGGCCAGATAGCTCCCCCCGAACGGCCCCGGGACTGCGCAGAAGCCACGTGAAGCCATTTGAGGGAACTTACGGCCTTTCAGGTGGACAGAGTGACTGCTGCAGGTCTTGTGCAGGATCGCATTACAGTCGGTGGCTTTCAGGGTGCAGTTCTGTTTGAAACTGTTGCAGGTGTAACATTGGATGGAGGCGGCTGCGGAAAGAGAAACTCCGTCAGAAATGTTCCGGGATCATTTACTGCTGCCCAACCGCAACATACCACCCCAGCTCCCTCACTCACCGTCCCCTCTCCTCAACCTTCCCTCCCCACCCACACTCCTCATTATCTTCTGCACTCTCTCTCCCTCGAGCACCGATATACCTCCGGCGTGTCCTCTCCGTCTTTGTATCCATCTTGCGTACAAACTGCACATCGCCTGTTCAACCGTCTCCGTCTCAGTCGCCCATCCCCTTCCAACCCCTGCACCCATCCCTGTCCCTGCTACACACTCCTTCCCGTACAACCCTCTCCGTATCTATAACCCCACCCGTTTCCAACTCCTTTACTCTCCCCTACTCTCTCCGCGTTTTCCGTGAGCGTAGCGCATAGCAGCTCTGGGAACCGCGGCTCGTTGTGATCCGGGCGTATCCTTCCCAAATATTTCAACACACCTCCCCGCCCGGCCCGAAACTACAGAATCTTTGTATTCCCACCGAAAAGCAAATTCCTAGAACGATGAGCAAATCCCGAAACAAGCACTGAGACACACGGGGGATGGGCTTCGTCTGTGGGGACGAGTACATTCGGCGTCTCACCTCCCGGACCCGTTGCTATAATATCAGACCGAGAGTCTTTGAATTGAGCCACTTATTCCGAGTTACTGGGGCTCCCGATAGCGGTGTGTCTGGGTGTGGAGAAAACCCTTCCTCACTGACGGCCGCACGGGGAACCCACTAGGCGAAACAGAAGGGCAACGCTGGGCTCCCGCTGGTCATGGAGTTGAGTGATCCATTACGGGAGCACGATTTCCAGGGGGACAAATCTCCCCACAACTCCAACAAGAACACAGTTCCCAGCGGGGAAGCTCTGTTGTGCTCCACGTGAACACAAATCCCAGAGGGAAGCCCTTCCTCATGTCAATGTCCAGAAGTCACAGAATTAAGGAAGCTGGAAAACTTGATCACATTTCCCATAGGAATACAGTTTCCAGCAGGGTTGGTGGGTGGAGGATGTTCCCATAACAATTCCCGTAGTAACACAATACCCAGTGGGACATATCCTACCACACTTCTAACGGAAATTGCTTCACAGGAACACAATAACACAAATCCACACGATAGACATCCCAACAATAGTTTCCAGGGGAATCTACGCCAGCATTCTCTGTCCAAGACTGCTCCCGGATAAGCGACCACGGGACGGAGACTCCACCGTCATCCGAACTCCACCCCACCCGTGTTGTGATTTCGGAAAGCGGACTGGTGCTTCTAACTTACCCTCGGCAGCCAAACCCAAGAACAGGGCAAGTGTCAGCAAGTTCGCCATCTCTGCGCATCAATGCTCCTGAAGCGCACGACGGCATTTTAAGGCGTCTTCCAGTGGGCGGAGAAAGTAGCCGAACGAAAGCGGAGCCGGGCTGCGGGTGTGTCCATCCACTACCTGACTGAACGCTGAAAAGTCCACGGGAAAGCTGGGAGGAGAAGGAAGCAGGAAGGAGTGGATGGAGCCGAGCCGCACCTGATGTTGCGGTGGTCATACCGGTACAACATATGGTTTCCTCTCCCCCATCTCATACACCTGCTGACTCCCATCCATCCCTCTTCCACTTCGTCACCGCCTCCTTCTCCTAAAGGACCTCATCCCCTGCCACACCAAACATACAACTCCTCTCCCTCTTCAGACCCTCGCCCCTTACCCTCCTAAATACCTACTCCACAACCGTCCCTCTCTTCCCCTTTCTCTCTGCCATCCTCCTTCTTCCCCCTATTTTCTTCATCTTCACCCCTCCTTTCGCTTTCACTTCTCCCCGCTTTCCCCAATCATTACCCCACATCTCTTTCCCTTGTCCCTCCACTTTATGTTCCTCTTTTTCTCCCTTGCTCTCGTCTCTCGCCCTCTCTCCCCCGCCTCTTATTTTGTCTCTCTCACTAACTCACCCTCTCATTCACCCCTTACACTTCTATCTACCTCATTCCCTCTTCCCCCTCCCCTCCCCCTCTCTTCTATTCGTTCCATTTCCTCCACCACGCCCTAAACATTTCCTCTCTCGATTCTCTCTACCACCATTACACCAATGGATTTATCAACATATTGGAACCTCCTCAGTGCTGTAACTTAAAAACATTCCCCATCCCCGGACATGCAGTTGCCAGAGGTTCCCTGAACCCTCACTGCTTGTGGGGTTGGATCACCTTCATGGACACGCCTAGTTATCAAGGTAGCCTGTCCACTTCTAGAGGCAGAGACAATAGACCGTTCAGATATTTATCGTCCTCCTTAATCCCTTTTCAAGTGTAGCTAGAGGTGTAGGTGATGCGTTCAGGAAGGCGGCGAGAGAGCACTGGTGTCGAAGGAGCACTGTGCTGGGGAAGGTGCCGTGAGGAGGGAGAGTCACACTGTGGAAGGGGCGGTGAGTTATTCCATCTTTGTCAGATGTTGTGTTGGTCACTCAATGGAACTGCTTTCTGTCTGTACGCCCACTGTTGTCTGTTTTTTTGTCTGCTGAAGAGAAATAATAGAAAATGACTCTGTACCAGGTGGAGTGTTAGAGAAACGAGGCACAATCTTACTGAACATTCTCAGACCCTGCGCATACAGGACAAGAGAGACATGAAGATGTTTTCCCAGAAGGAGAGTCTCGATAGAGCACACATTTGGGGCGGGCTGTGGATTTGTTATTTAACACAGGGGGAGAGCTTCAGGCCAAGGGTGAGGAAGCTTGGGAATCCACTGCCCCAGCGGGAGGTGGAGGGCAGATCAGTTATGTAGGGGCAATTAAGGAGGCCGATGAGTGTCTGGTTAGGGTGTGATGGGATAGTTGTGTTGGGGCATAGGCACAGAGAGAGATGAACTATCAGATAGATCGTACCGAACAGTGGGCGTACAGAGAGGGACAAGTGGTGACTGTGCTTCTGGTGTATTCCTCAAACATAGAAGATAGAACAGTACAGCACAGTACTGGCACTTTGGCCTAATCTTTTAATCTACTCCAAAATGAAAATAGCCTTTCCCTCCCACACAACCTTTTATTTTTTTCTTTCCGTGTGCCGTTCTAAGAGTCTCTAGAATGTCCCTAATGCCTCTTCCTTCACCACAACTTCTGGCAGTAGATATCCACACATCCATCACTCTCTTTATCAGAAAAAACTACCTCTGGTGTCCTCTCTACTTTCATTCAATAACCTTTATATCACATCCCTTCGTATTAGCCATTTCCACCCTGGTGAAGGACCTCTGGCTGTCCACTGTATGAATGTCTCTTATCATCTTATATACCCCTATCCAGTCACCTCATGTTCACTCCAAAGAGAAAAGCTCTAGCTTACTCAACCTATCCTCATATGAAATGCTTTCTAATGTTGCCAGAATCCTGGTGAATGTAATCTGCTCCATATCAGAAGATCTTACATCCTTCCTATAACAGGGGGCCAGAACTGAACACAATATTCCACGTATAGTCTAGCCAGAGCGATAGTTTCCCCACATCAAACAAGGGTTTGAGATCAGCTGAAGTCTAGAGGCTTTTGATTGAATCTTTCTGTGTATGATCAGTAGGTGAGAGAAGGTGCCCTTCAGTATAGCTTGCAGTATGAACCTGCCTCCAGGGAGGAGGGCAGACTTTATATGGACTGAGCAGTCAGAATGGAAGAGTTTGAAGGAACATGGGTGAAGATCACTTCAGTTACAGTCACTCACTCCCACCAATCCCTGCCTTCAGAAAGTAAGGCCTCTGTGAGTCCCGTGTTTGCCCAGAGGTTCCAGGGTGAGTCCATATCCTACTTCTGGAGAGGCTCTGTGTCCTGTTTCATCCCCCTGTGGCTGTGTAAAAGACTTTCCAATCTAGTGGCTCTTCCCAGGGATATTCAGTACATTGAGATAGGCATCAGCAACTCGAGGAAAGACCCCTTCACTTGGATCCACCTTTGACCAGTCTCCTGCGCCAGTCTTCTACTCACCCTATATTCACATCTCATAATCTTAGAAAACTCTGTCAGTGTCCCCTCAGCCTCCATTTCCCCAGAGCAAATGATTCAAAGTTGTCGAGCCTCTCCTTGTTGCTCATGCACTCTAATTCAGTCAGCGTCTGGTAAAATGGCTGAATTGAAGCACAGTCAGTTTGCTAATGGGCCTAATGATGTCCTGACAGATTGTTTAATTGGTAGAATCTTAAAAGAGAGCAATCAAAAATGGCTCCTAACAAATGCACAACTTACATTGAAAGAGCAGTTGAAATAACTGTGTCAATGGAAACAGCAGTCAGAGACTCAACTGTGCTATAGTTAAGGATGAAAATGAGCATGAACACAAAATTGCAACATCTAACCAGAAGTGTGTCTGCCTGAACAAATTGTGTTAATATTTTAGCAGGGGCTCACATACCAATGCAGGTTCAAAGGTGAAATTTGCAGAAAAACCAACAATGTAGGACACATGTAAAAGTACGTCAGGCAGACAAAAATTAAGGGACTGCGCAGAGAAAAGAAAAGTAACACAAGTTAAACTGCAGTTTCAAAAAGACCACTAATTGCATGCTGTTAATGAAAAATCAGATAGTGATGGGATTGGCACAGGACTATGTAGACTTGAAGTGTACAATGTGAAAACTGACAACAGACAAGCAAGATAGCTTATGCCAGAAGTGAATGGCAAATTAAGAAAATTGGAATTGGACATTGGCTCAACTGTTTCAGCCATTCCAAAGAAATAAATTCAAATGGTATTTCCAAGACACTGAACTGAAAACTGCAGGTATCCAACTAAGAACTTATACTGAAGTAAAGACAACTTATGTGGGAATGACATTTATAATAATCAAGTACATCACCCAACAAACCACACAGGGTTTGTTTGTGGTAAAAACTGCAGGAGCAGCACTGTGCAGGTTTGATTGGTTGAGACAACTACAATAGAAATAGACTAAGGTGGAGAATAAATGCATGGCTGAGGGATTGAAGCAAGGGGCAGGGATTCAGATTTCTGGATTATTGGGAACTCTTTTGGGGCGGGTGTGTCCTGTACAAAAAAGGACGGGGTGCACTTGAAACCCAGGGGAACCAATATCCTGGTGGGCAGGTTTGATAGAGCTGTTGGGGAGGGTTTAATCTAGTTTGGAAGTGGGGTGCGAATAAGAATGTGAGTGCAGGGATTAAGGTAGAAGGACAAGGTGTCATGGTCTGGATCGGTTCCCCTTTAAATTTAGTTAGGTTGCATTATGATCCGGACCATTGACTCTTTGTTCCTTTCTAATTCTGTTTCAAGTGTCCCTTGAGCTTGGCAATTAAAGTGATCTACTCTCGACCTGAACCAGTAGCTTATAAGCCCCTGGCTTTAGCCGTTTGGGGTGAGAGTGTTAAGAAGCCCTCGCTACCAGAAGCCAGAGTTATCCAGCCCACATCGGCGTAACAGCAATTCACTTTCCTTCACCAGAGTGGGTCCGGGCAAGGTCAATCTGTCAGGGGTGAGTTGATGATGGAGTCCTTGACTCATCATTCATGCCCATTGTCCGTGTCTACCCGTCGAAGAGTCCCGGCTCGATGCCTGAGCTGAAGGCAGAGTCCTGGCTCGATGTTCATGCCCATTGTCTATGTCTACCCTCAAAGAAGAGTCCCGGCTCGGTGCCTGAGTTGAAGGCAGAGTCCTGGCTCGACGTTTATGCCCATTGTCCGCGTCTGTCCCCTTGAAGAAGAGTCCTGGCTCAATGACTGATCAGAAGGAAGAGTTCTGGCTCAAGGTTCCTAGTCCTGTGTTTTGGAGTCCAGATTTCTGACTGCGGAAATCCATGGTGTCCACGTTTCTGGCTGTGGTGATCCATGGTGTCAAAGTTTTCTGGCTGTGGTGGATCAAGTTCCTAGTCTCCTAGTCCAAGGTCCTCGGCGATCCCAGTCTCCAGGTTCCCAGTCATGGCTGCTGCTGTCCATGTTCCTATTGTCCAGGCCCAGGGTCCGCGGCTGTCCATGTTCCCATTGTCCAAGCCGAAGGTCCGTGGCTGTCCATGTTCCCATTGTCCAAGCCCAAGGTCCGCAGCTGTCCAAGTCCCAGGTCCGTGGTGATCCAAGTCCTTAGTCCGCTAGTCCAAGGTTCGTGTTCCTCTTTGCCCTCCTTGATTTCCTGATTTTCTGTGTAGCTTGTAACAAACACTATTTTATTGTACCTAAGAAAGACGTGTTTGTGTCCTACGTGTGGGTCCTCTCCCAGCACCCTTGTCCCCACCTCGTGACACAAGGGCATGATGCTAAAGAGTTCTGAGTTGATGAGGCAGACAGGGGACAGAACATAATTGTAGCCAGTTAAAGGGGTTGAAACGTGTCTGTTTCAATGCTAGGAGTATTAGGAACAAGGTGGATGAACTTAGAGCATGGATTAGTACATGGAACTACGATGTTGTGGCCGTTACTGAAACTTGGTTGGAGGAAGGGCAGGATTGGATGATGCAGGTCCCAGGGTTCAGGTGTTTTAAAAGGAATAGGATGGGAGGTAGAAAGCGGGGTGGAGTGGCATTGCTGGTCAGGGATAGTATTATGGCTATAGAAAAGGAGGATGTTGGAGAAGGAGTGTCCACGGAGTCAGTCTGGGTGGAAGTCAGAAATAGGAAGGGATCAATCACTCTACTGCGAGTAGTCTATAGGCCCCCTAATAGCCCTCGGGACACCAAGGAGCAGATAAGTAGGCAGATTTTAGAATGGTGCAGGAAATACAGGGTAGTAGTTACGGGTGATTTCAACTTCCCTCATATTGACTGGCACCTCCTGAGTGCATGGGGGATAGATGGGGCTGAATTTGTCAGGTGTGCTCAAGAAGGATTCCTGACACAGTATGTGGACCGGCCGATGAGAGGAGAGGCTGTACTAGATCTAGTTCTGGGTAATGAACTTGGTCAGGTACAGACCTCTTGCTGGGGGAGCATTTTGGTGAGAGTGACCACAACTCCCTTAGCTTCAGCATCGCTATGGAAAGGGATAAAATCAGACGAAATGGCAAAATGCTTAACTGGGGAAGGGCTAACTTTGAAGGGATGAGGCAGGAACTAGTGAGAGTAAATTGGAAACAGATGTTCAAAGGGGAAAGCACAGAAGTAATGTGGGAGAAGTTTAGGGACCACTTGAGCTGGGTTCAGGACATGTTTCTCCCGCTAAGGCAAGGAAACAATGGTAGGAAAAGGGAACGGTGGCTGACGAAACACGTGAGGTAACTGGTCAGGAGGAAAAAGGAAGCATATGTTAGATATAAGAAGCAGGAAGTAGGAGGGGCTTATGAGACATATAGGGGAACCAGGAAAGAGCTAAGGAAAGGACTTAGGAGAGCTCAAAGGAGACATGAGAAGGCCTCTGCATGTAGGATTAAGGAGAACTCCAAGGCGCTCTATGCGTATGTGAAGAATAGAAGGATGACGAGAACGGAGGTGGGACCGCAAAAGGATAAAGAGGGCAACATGTGCCTGGTAGCAGAGGAGGTTGGGGAGTTCCTATATGAATACTTTGCTTAGTATTCACAAGTGAAAAGGATCTTGATCAGGATGAGGTCGAAGTAGAGCGGGCCAGTGTGCTGGACAATATGGAAATTAAGGAAGAAGAAGTGCTGGATCATCGTAGAAACATTGAGATTGATAAATCCCCAGGACCAGATATGATACACCCCAGGTTGTTGTGGGAATTGAGAGAAGAGATCGCAGGAGCATTAACTATGATCTTTGAATCCTCTTTGGCTGCAGGGAAAGTGCCGGAGAACTGGAGAATGGCAAATGTAGTTCCCTTCTTTAAAAAAAGTAATAGGGAGAAACCTGGGAACTATAGACCGGGGAGTCTTACGTCGGTGGTCTACAAACTATTGGAAAGGTTTCTTAAGGATAGGATCTATGAGCATCTGGAGGTGTACAGTCTACTCATGGATAGTCATGGCTTTGCGAAGGGAAATTCATGCCTCACAGGGCTGATTGAGTTTTTTGAAGAGGTAACAAAAGAAATGGATGAGGGTAGGGCAGTGGATGTGGTCTACGTGGACTTTAGCAAAGCATTTGACAAGGTCTCTCATTAGAGACTCATCCAGAAAGTCATGAGGCATGGGATAAGTGGAACCTTGTCTGTTTGGATTAAAAATTAGCTTAAAGGAAGAAAGCAGAGGTTAGTTGTTGAAGGGAAGTATTCTGCCTGGAGGTCGGTGTCTAGTGGAGTGCCGCAGGCATCTGTCCTGAGTATATTTAAAGGGGAGGTTGATAGATTCTTGATTTGTAATGACGTCAAATGTTATGGAATGAAGGCAGGAGAATGAAGTTGACAGGGATAATAAACCAACCATAGCTGAATTGCAGAGCAAATTTGATGGCGCTTTGTTGACTGTGGCAAAAATGTGGTTGGACCAGGACAATTATTTAGCTTGCAACGAGAAACTTGAAGCTCTCTACCCTCTCAATCTCTACACTGTTGATGTGGACCAGGAATTCCAAACCTTTTTTATGCCGTGGACCTTTACCACCCAGCAAGGGAACCAGGTTGTGAACCCTTCATATACACAGAGTGTGTACACAGATACTCTCTGCACAAATTCTTTGACCAGCTGATAGAAGGAAAGGTTTCTCTCCTCATCACTTTCTGCACCTTCTTCAGGGACCACCATTCCCCCCATCTGCCATCCTCACCCCTTCCACTCCAGTGAAGACAAAGCTACCTCTCCAATTTCATCTCATCACTGAAGCCATTTTGTCCTAGCATATCTCCTGCATTGTGTTCTCCAGCACTGAAGATTCAATTGAGATCCAGATTCAGGTATTTGTGACATGTACATTGAAACAGACAGTATGTTGAAACATACGCATTCCATGGGGAGGCTGTGCAGACTCCTTGTAGATGATGTCGGAACTGAACTCCAAACTGTGATGCCCTGTGCCGTAATAGTGTTGTGCTAACCTCTGCACTACCACAGATCCCAGTGTACCATGTACCGTGGCACACTCTGCTCTCAAAATAACATGCCCACAGGATTCAACAAAACAACATAAGCATCAACACTAACAAAACTATAACAGCAACAAAACAGAACAACAGTACAACAATCCCACTCACACTGACAGGCCTCCTACCCTAGGATAGGCTCAGGCCTCTAACCTCCAGTCTGTCTCCTGGACTCGCAGACTTGTAGGCATTGGGCCTCCAGCTTCGGAACTCACCAACTTCAGTCTTCAATCTTCTGGCTTCTGTATTGATCCCAGGACTCGCTGATCCTGGGACTGTGAAATCCTGGCCCAAACCCCAGATACCCATCCCTGCACACTGGGAGGAATTATACTCGTCTCCCCCGTTCTTGGATCTAACACACCTTCTGGTGTTGTGCACACAGCTGTGTACTGCCAATAGGGCACTCAGTCCCAAGAATATGCTTCATACACAACATAAAACCAACCTCTGGTTATTCTCTCATTCCTCTTCTTCAGGTCAACACTACTAATGAGTCCAATTTCAAGACACTTCCAGTGTACAAGGAGCAGCCCCACAGACCCAGTCCCTCAATGTCCAGCATTGACAAGACCCCATGCTCTGAACCTTCATCACCCAATCTGCTCCAAGATTCTGCACTAGTCCCGCAGAACTGCTACACTGTTACTTTATAGAATTGCAGTCAGACATCATCGAGAGTATTTCATTCAGTTCTAGTTGCCCCATTGCAGGAAGGATGTGAATGCTTTGCAGACGGTGCAGAACAAGGCTCAGCAGGCTGTTACTTGCATTAGAGGGCATGAGATATAAGGACAGGTTGACCAGACTTCTCTGACATATCGGAGGCTGAGAGAAGACCTGGTAGAGGTATCTAAGATTGCATAAACAGAGTAAACAGTGGATATACACTGGTGGTAAACAGTTGATTTACTATCAAAGAGTACATCTCTGAAATTCTTCAGTTCTCTGGGTGGTCAAGAAACCAAGAAAGAAAAGAAATGCAGCACGATCTTCAAACCACAAATCCCCCTCCCTATAAAAAATGAACAAAAACCAGAACAGGCACATCAACCACAAGTCCCACTTCCTGCACAAATAAATGAATAAAACATAACCGGCACATTGACACCCAAATCCTTCCTCCCACAAAAGAAACAAGCAAAATGGATCCGGCACATCAACACCCCAACCCATCCTCCCGCACAAAAGAAAGTGAACAAAATAGATCAGAGACATCAACCCTCAAACCCGCCTCCTCACACAAACAAGTGAACAAAACAGATAAGGCACATCAGACCCCAAATCCCTCCTCCCACACAAAAAAATGTAAATGAAGGAGATCAGGCCCATCAACCCTGAAATCTCCCCTCCCTACACAAAAATCAAACAAAGCAGATCAGACATATCAACCCCCCAAATCCCTCCTCCCACACAAAAAAATGAACAAAATAGATCAGGTACAACAAGCCCATGAACCCTCTCCCCATGCAAAAAAAAAATGAGACGATCAAATGAAAAAACACATAATATAAGAAGTATGAGACTGACAAAAAGAGCCTACAGTCCAAAGTCCACCTCCAAAATGCAGAAAAGCCTGAGGAACACTCTCCGGGCTCAATGGCAGACCTTTCCCTCTCCAGTACAGAGCAATCAAAAGACAGGCAGGTAGTGCTCACCCTTCTGCACTCACTTTGATGCTTCAATCTCCTGCTTCGCTTTAATCGGCAAACAATGGGAGCTTGATTCGGCAAAATGGAGCAAGGATCGTCTTGTGCCCGATCCTGCAGTCTGAAAACCATGACGTTTCCTTACACTGTCTCTGTCTCCTGGACTCCTCTCGGTGTCTGCAGAGCACAGGAACACCCAAATGATCTCCAAACTTCCACACTCAGAATCAGGTTTAACATCATTGGCATATGCCGTGAAATTTGTTAACTTAGCAGCAGCAGTACAATGCAATACATGATAATATAGAGAAAATATATAAATGAATTACTGTAAATATATGTATATTAAATATTTTAAATATAGTAGTGTAAAAACAGAAATATTTTTTTCAAAAGTGAGGCAATGTTCATGGGTTCAATGTCCATTTAAAAATCGGATGGCAGAGGGGAAGAAGCTATTCCTGAATCGCTGAGTGTGTGCCTTCAGGATAGTACCTCCTGTACCTCCTTCCTGATGGTAACATTGAGAAGAGGGCATGCCCTAGGTGATTGGGGTCCTTAATAATGGATGCCACCTTTCTGAGGCACTGCTCCTTGCACATCACGGGAACCAGCTTCCCCTCTGTGGAATCTGTTTACGCTTCTCACTGCCTCTGTAAAGCAAACACGAGGAAATCTGCAGATGCTGGAAATTCTGGCAACACCCACAAAATGCTGGTGGAATATAGCAGGTCAGGCAGCATCTACAGGGAGAAGCACTGTTGACTTTTCGAGTCCTGACGAAGGGTCTTGGCCCGAAACTTCGACAACGCTTCACCCTATAGGTGCTGCCTAACCTGCTGCATTCCACTAGCATTTTGTGTGTGTTGCCTCTTTAAAGCAGCCAGCATAACCATCCACCCTCCACCCAAGATATTATCTTTTTTCTTCTCTCCCATCAGCAAGAAGTAAAAAAGCCTGAAAGCATATAACACCATGCTCAAGGACAACTTTTTTGCCACTGTTATCAGGGTCTTAAATAGTATAATAAAATGGGCTGTTCATCTCACAATCTACTTAGTTGTCACCTTGCACCCTATCGTCCGCCTGTACTACACTCTCTCTGTAGCTGTTACACTTTATTCTGCACTCTGTTATTAAACTACATGCATGTTATGAAGTGCAATGAATGTAAAGAATGCATAACACTGTAGCTTGGGAAATGTGACAATAATAAACCAACTTGCCAATTGAATTTTTAATTTGTACTTTTGCAATGGGTAGAACCATTGTCTCACAGCCCCAGACACATTGGTTTAATCCCACCCTCCAGTTCTGACTGTGTAGAGTTTGGCAATCTCTCCCTGTGATCCTGTGTTTTTTTCCCTGGCATTCCAGTTCCATCCCATGTCCCAATGAAACATGCA
This sequence comes from Hypanus sabinus, assembly GCF_030144855.1. NCBI lineage: Eukaryota > Metazoa > Chordata > Chondrichthyes > Myliobatiformes > Dasyatidae > Hypanus > Hypanus sabinus. The sequence goes on from NC_082706.1 coordinate 49,659,670, forward strand.
GGGTCATGGGTGAATTGCCTTCCGAGAGTGTGGGTGAGGGGCAGAATCTGTGAAGAATTCATGGACAGCAGGGGGAATGAAATAGGATTAGTGGAAATGTGCTGTTCGGCGTCAGCGCAGACTCAGTGGACCGAAGGGCCTGTCTCCAGACTGAGATATCTGACCCTGAAACTCACGGACATCTCAATGTTCTGAATAAAATGTAGAACATCGAACAGGTCTGAAGCCACAGTGGAGGGTACTGTTTAATGAGGGAAATTGTGAGAGCCTGGCAGGGAGGTGAAGTGATAATTGTGTAGTCTTCAGTCTGACCTTGAAAAAAAATTTTAAATTGTTTTATTATTGTCACCTGCACCAGTGAAAGTGATAATATTGCATGTCATGTATACCATAAGATCATAGCACATCCAGTAGGCCTAAAGAGTCTGCTCTGCCACTCTTTCATTGCTGACTTATTATCCTCTCAACTCCTTTCTCCTACCTTCTCCCAGAAACTGCTGATGTTTTAACTAATCATGAACCTATCAGTTTTAAATATACCCAAAGGCTTGCCCTCACAACCATCTGCAGCAATGAATTGCACAGATTTACCACCCTCTGGCTAAAGAAATTCTTCCTCATTTCTGTTTTAATTGGACATCCTTTTATTCTGAGACTCTGCGCTCTGGTCCTATACTCCTCCAGTATAAGTGACATCCTCTCCACATCTACCCTGTCTAGGCCTTTCAATATTTGATAGGTTTCAGTGTGGTTTCCCCATCAATTTTCCAAACTCCATCGAGTACAGCCCCTTAGCTCCTCACACATTTATCTTTTAATTCCTGGCATCATTCTCATGAACCTCCTCTGGACACTTTCTAATATCATCACTTCCTCTCTTAGATATGGAACCCAAAACTGCTCACAATTCCCCAAGTGTGGTCTGACCAATTCCTTTTTAAGCCTCAGCATTATATCATTGCTTTTATATTCTAGTCCTCTCAAAACAAATGCTAACATTGCATTTTCCTCCCTTACCGCCAACTCAACCGGTGAGTTCATCTTTAGGGAATCCTGCACGAGGATTCCCATGTCTTTTTGCAGATCAATTCACACACACTGTATTCCACCTGTGACTTCTTTGCCCAATCTCAGAATCTGTCCAAGATTATTGCTGCACCTCTCTGCTGGGTTCCCACTATCCTCTGTTTAGACACTGTTCTCGCCTGTAGTGTGTAGGCCTGGTGAAATTTATCTCTTTTGAAGTCCATCCAAAACCACTCCATCTTTGGGCTTTTCTTTGCCAAGCTATTCCCTTTCTGTTGTGCTAATGGCAGCATTAATTTCAGAGCCTCTCTGTTGGCCATTGAGGAGTCTGCCATCTTCCGGTTCTGACATACTGTGAGTCAGTTCTGGAATAGGCCCATTGACCCACTGGGTCCATGCTGACCCTCAGCAACCCAATCTGAACAATCCTGCTTCGTCCCACCCCCCACACACCCTGCTCCTTTTTCCCCCTTTGACCCACCCCACAAGTCATGGGTAATTCCGAGAAAACCAAAGCCACCGGGACCAGGGGGAAGGGAAAGCACTAGGCGCAGGAAGAATCTGTAAACTTCATATTCTTTCTCTCTCTGTCACACACACACACCTCCCCGCTCACCCCGCCCCCCCCACCACCGGAGGCCAGGAGCAGAGTAAAGATGTTTCCAACCCCTGTGCCACTGAAAATTGAACTGCTAAATTGGTTTATTGTTTTCGCCTGCACTGGGGTACAGTGAATAGCTTGGTTATGCATGCCATCCAAAGATATAATTTTATCAGGTCAGAACATCAAGGCAAAAGATGGAAAAAAAATAACAAAAGAATGCCAAGTAAAAGAGACGAGTTCTTCAACTTTTCTAACATCTGCCTGATCAGGGCAGAGATAATAGAGAATGTGTTGGGTATTTGGTGTTGATTTCAACTGCTCTACAAGGAAATGAGGAAGAGCTGACAGAATCCAAGAAGAGACAGAGAAGTAAATCATATTAAAAAAATTCTTCAGATGCTGGAAACCTTGAGCAACACACAAAATGTTGGAGGAACTCAGCAGGTCAGGCAGCTTCTATGGAGGGGAAATATTGCTTTAAGTTAGTGAAACATTGGGAAAATCTGATGTCGACTGTGGAACCACAACAGCAAACACTTTTACTCCATCCACAAAAAGAAGGACTTCCTGGTGGTCAACAGTTTAATTCCAATCTCCGTTCTCATTCCGATGTGTCAGTCCATGGCCTCCTCTACTGCCACAATGAAGCCACTCTCAGGTTGGAGGAGGAACACCTCGTATTTCACCTGCTTAATCTCTGACCTTATGGCAGGAACATTGATTTCTCCAACTTCCAGTAATTTCTCCTCCCTCCCTATTCTCTCTTCCTCCATTCCCCATTCTCGCTCCTTCTTCTCTCTTCATTTTGCCTGCCCATCACCTTCCTCTGGTGCCCATCCTCCTTTCCTATCTCCTATGGTCCACCATCCTCTCCTATCAGATTCCCCCCTTTCCAGACCTGTACTGTTTTCACCTATCACCTACCAGCTTCTCACTTGATTCCCCCTCTCCCACCCATTTTTCCCCTCACCTGGTTTCACCCATCACTGGCCAGCTTGTACTCTCTCTCTTTCCCCACCTTCTTATTCTGGCTTTCTTTCCCGTTCCTTTCCAGTCCTGATGAAGGGTCCCAGCTCAAAGCATTGTGTAAGGGACAGGGAGGGAGTTGTTTGATACACTTGCTACTATTGAGGACCTCTGTTGGTCAGGATCAACCATGGATGTGGCATCACAGCTCTCTACATGGTACAGAAGCCAGGACAGTGCGAAATGCAGAGCGGGCTTTTGTCCATGGAGCAAGCTCCCCCTCTTCAGGCAGCTGATGAATCAAAAGGAATGGTAGACAGCAGTACAGTTTGACACCAGCAGTGATGCAGGATTTGAAGTCAGTATTGAACTCAATGTTGGACTGCTTTAAATTTCCAGCTCTGGAAAGTTTTTTCAGGGTTCACTCCCAAACCCTTCCCCATGAGTGGGTAGAGCTGCAAGGCTACGGAGATTTGAGATCAGAGTTTTTCTTCACCTAGCTGATCTGCCAACTATGGCTGATAAACCCATCTGCCCAAAGTAACTGTTTTAAGGTGCCAGTAAGCTGCCTTAGCCCCTTCTCCTGTCAGCAGAGATGGTTCCACCAAGCTTAGTAGCTAAGCCACACGTGGCCAGGGGATGGACAGTTGTCAGAGGCCATTTGAGTGCCACGCAATGCGAGCATTTAATAGGTATTGGAGCTTATCCTCACCACCACTATTACAGCCTGAAGGAAGCACTTGCTTCTGTAGGTTGGGGTATTCAGTTAGGAACGTCACAATTCGACAAAACAGCCAGTAGGCTGCCTTTCCAGTTTTGTTGGGCACTAGACACACCCCTCACTCTGGGATGGAGAGCTGCAGTTGACTGAAGGGACTGGATATTCTAGGTTTAGACTCACTGTAAAAGACTGAGGGTGAGCCGTGTACAAGTTTACACAATTCAAACAGAAGGCATAGGATAGAATTTGTTTTACCTTCAGAAGGATTTTACAGGACAACGTCACCTGACTGTGCGGGTGATGCCTCCCTCCCAGATGCGCTGAATAACTTCTTCGCTCATTTTGAGGTGGAAAATGTTGTGGCGGCGAGGAGGTCCACTCCACCTCCAAATGACCAGGTGCTGAATCTCACTCCGGCCGATGTGAGTAGAACCCTGTGCAGGGTCAACCCATGGAAGGCTGCTGGACCAGACAATATTCCTGGTAGAGTGCTTAGAGGATGTGCAGACCAGCTAGCAGATGTTCTCACTGACATCTTCAACATCTCCCTGAGCAGCACCACTGTTCCAACGTGCTTCGAGGCCGCCACCATTGTCTCCGTGCTGAAGAAGTCAGTGTCCTTCCTCAATGACTGCTGTCCCATTGCACTCACACCCAGCATCATGAAGTGTTTCGAGAGGCGCGTCATGAGGCACATCAAGACCCTGCTGCCTCCTCTTTTTCTTTTTCAATCTTATTATTATTATTATTAATATCATCATAATAAGATTAATACATAGATAATGGGATTACAAACATACAAATTTAAACTGAACATGAAAGGATACATAAGCAATAGTTACAATATAAATGAGTCTTCCCAAATCATGGACGATACAGGTAACATATAAATCAGAATCAGAATCAGACTTTAATCGCCAAGTACCTGTACACATACAAGGAATTTACTTCCGGCCGATGTTGTCTCTCTGCTCATAACAATAATAATGATAAATATAAATGAAAATATAGATTATACATACAGGTAGTGCAATCCAAGTAATAGTTAGCCGACAGTTAACCGGCAGTTAACTGTTCAGCAAAGTGACTGCAGTAGGGAAAAAACTTCTCCAGTGCCTATTAGTCTTAGTCTGGAGCGATCTGAAGCGCCTACCAGATGGAAGCAGTTCAAACAGTCCATGCGCAGAATGGGAGGAGTCCTTTATGATGTTCCCCACCCTCTTCTTCAACCTGGAAGAGCACAGGTCCACAATAGAGGGCAGGGAGGCTCCAATGATGCGCTCGGCAGTCCTCACTGTGCGCTGTAGTCTGGTTCTATCCTGCTTGGTGGCGGCTCCAAACCACACAGTGATGGAGGTGCACAGGACAGACTCAATGACTGCAGTATAGAACTGCAGCAGCAATTCCTGAGGCAGACCATATTTCCTCAAGAGCCGCAGGAAGTACATCCGCTGCTGGGCCTTCTTCAGGATGGAGCTGATGTTCTGCTCCCACTTCAGATCCTGAGAGATGGTGGTTCCCAGGAACCTGAAGTTCTCCACAGTGGACACAGGGCTGCCAAAGACTGTGAGGGGGGACATAATGGGGGGGATGTCTCCTGAAATCCAATATCATATCCTTTGTCTTGAGTGTGTTCAGCTCCAGATTAAACAAAGCAAACCTAGGTATATCAATATATATATTAAAAAAAACAGAAAAGAAAAAAGAAAAAAAAAATATGCTAGAAAAACTAATCTAACAACCTAATAACTAATAAGGGGAAAAAAGAAAAAAAAGGGCTGTTTATCTAAGAAAAATACAAAATCATCAGTGTCATCAACTCCGATCCTCTCAACATATGTAAAATCAAAACTGGAAAAACAAAGAGGCTTGGAACAGAGTCACATTACATCATATGAAAATATTGAATAAATGATCTCCATATCTTTTCAAATTTAATAGAAGTATCAAATACAACACTTCTAATTTTTTCTACATTTAGACATAACGTAGTTTGAGAAAACCAATGAAATACAGTTGGTGGATTAATTTCTTTCCAATTCAACAAAATAGATCTTCTAGACATTAATGTAAGAAATGCAATCATTCGACAAGCAGAAGAGGATAAATGAACTGAGTCCGTCATTGGTAGACTTCCTGACTGGGAGATCTCAGTCAGTCCGGATCGGGAGCAGCATCCCCAACGCCATCACACTGAGCACAGGGGCCCCTCAGGGCTGAGTGCTCAGTCCACTGCTGTTCACTCTGCTGACCCATGACTGTGCTGCAACACTCAGCTCGAACCATATCACAAGATTGCCGATGACACGACTGTGGTGGGTCTCATCAGCAAGAACAATGAGTCAGCATCCAGAGGAGAGGTGCAGTGGCTAAAAGACTGGTGCAAAGCCAACTGTCTCTGAATGCGAACAAAACAAAGGGATGGTTGTTGACTTCAGGAGGGCATGGAACGACCACTCCCCACTGAACATCGACGGCTCCTCAGTAGAGATTGTTAAGAGCTCCAAATTTCTTGGTGTCCACCTGGTGGAGAATCTCACCTGGTCGCTCAACACCAGCTCCATAGCAAAGGAAGCCCAGCAGCATCTCTACTTTCTGCAAAGGTTGAAGGAAGTCCATCTCCCACCACCCCCCCATCCTCATCTCTTTCTAAAGAGGTTGTACTGAGAGCATCCTTAGCAGCTGCATCACTGCCTGGTTTGGAAATTGCACCATCTTGGACTTTATATAGGCTTTTCTCTTCTTTGTCATTGGCATTTCTGCTGCAGGCTGTGATGAAACCAGTCAATAGTCTTCCAGTCTACGTTGGGTCTCACTGATATACAGGAGGCCACACTGGGAGCACCAGATGCAGTAAATGACGCCAACAGGCTCGGAGGTGAAGTGTCACCTCACCTGGAAGGACTGTTTGGGGCCTTGGTTGGTTGGTGGTGAGGAAGGAGGTGTAAGGGAAGGTATGCAAGGAGTAAGATCATTGGGGAGAGATGAATGGACAAAGGAGCAACCCCTACGTTAAGCGGTGAGTGGCGGGAGGGAAAGATGTGCTTGATGATAGGATGCGGTTGGAGATGGCTGAAGTCACAGAGATTATGTGTTGGACATGGAGGCTACTGAGATGGTAGGTGAGGACAAGAGGAACCCTATCCCTCTGGGGTGGCAGGAGGATGGGGTGAGGACAGACATGGATGAAATGGAAAAGCTGTGTGTGAAGACAGCATCGATGGTGGAGGAAAGTAGGAAGACATCTCATTAGTTCTGGAATGAAAAGTCTCATCCGAGAGTAGATGCAGCAGAGAAACTGAGAGAAGGGGATGGCATTTTTAAATGTGACAGGATGTGAAGAGGTATAGTCCAGGTAGCCACAGAATCAGTGGGTTTGTAGAAGATGTCAGTAGATAAACTGTCTCCGGAGCTCAACACAGAGGGAGAAGAAAGAGGGAAGTGTCGGAAATAGGCCAGGTAAATTTGAGGGCAGGGTGGAAGTTGATGAAGTTGACGAGCTCAGCATGTGTGCAGGAAGCAGCCCACATGCAGCCATTGATATTAACCATGCGATTCTCAAGTCAGTGCTCCCCAAATTCCATCAGTATGTGGACTTTGCAACGAGAGAGGCAAATGCTTTGGACCTTGTTTATACAAATATTTCCGATGTTTACCGGTCACTCAGACCACATCTCTGTTATGCTAATCCCAGCATACAGACCACTCATCAAAAGCTCCAGAGCAGTTCTGAAGCAGGTGAAAACCTGGCCAGCAGGAGCCATCTCTGCTCTTCGAGACTGCTTTGAGCACACTGACTGGCCCATGTTCAGGGAGGCTGCAACAGACGGCAACTCTACCAACTTCGAGGAGTACACAGCATCAGTGACCAGCTACATCAGCAAGTGTGTCAATGACATCACTGTGTCCAAGTCCATCACTACACGCTCTAAGCTAAAGCCATGGTTGACCATGGAGGTGTGTGCACTGCTGAGGACCTGTGACTCCGCCCTCAGTGCAGGCGACAAGGCAGCCCTAACAACAGCGAGGGCCAAACCGTCCCGGGCCATCAGAGGGGCAAAGTGTGCATACGCCCAGCGAATCCACAGTCACTTCCAGGACAGCAGCGAGACGGGGCGCATGTGGAAGGGCATCCAGGACATCACTAATTACAAGACAACATCACCTGCCTGTGCTGGTGATGCCTCCCTCCCAAATGCGTTGAACAACTTCTACGCTTGTTTCAAGTCTGAAAATGACATGGTGCTGAGGAAGGCCACTCCTCCTCCTAATGATGTGGTACTGTGTCTTACCGTGGTTGATGTGAGGAAAACTCTGTGCAGGGTCAACCCACGGAAGGCTGCTGGACCAGACAACATCCCTGGTAGAGTGCTCAGAGGATGTGCAGACCAGCTGGCAGATGTTCTCACTGACATCTTCAACATCTCCATTCCAACATGCTTTAAGGCTGCCACCATCGTCCCCATACCAAAGAAGTCTTCAGCACCCTGCCTCAACGACTACTGTCCTGTTGCACTCACATCCATCATCATGAAGTGTTTCCAGAGGCTCATCATTGAGGCACACAAAGACCTTGCTGCCCCCATCACTGGGCCCCTGCCGTCCCAACCGTTCAACAGATGACACGATCACCACCTCCCTCCTCCTGACCCTCACCCACCTGGACAAAAAAGACACGTAGGTTCGAATGCAGTTCATAGACTTCAGTTCAGCATTCAACACAATCATCCCTCAGTTCCTGATTGGAAAGCTGAAACTGCTGGACCTGAACACTTCCCTCTGCAACTGGATCCTAGAATTGAATCTCAAGATCTAAATTAAGATGGGGCCGGTAACTGGCGACTCTGCTCGTGCTCTGCCAAGCAAACCGCCCTCTACACTATCCTATACCAAAGAAACCCTTCTAAACCTCCAATTTGCTACATCTAGCAAGATCAACAACACCCTGGCGAAGTTACTGGCCCAGCTGGAGATCATCGACGTGCCAGAATTGCTTCTACTCCAGACCGTACCAGGCCCAATCGCCGAGCCCTGGCTCAAGGTCCACCACGTTCCCAGAGACTGGCGGCCTGCTACCGTGTCGGACCGCCTGGAGACCAGCACCTCTCCGAAGTGATGTCGGAGACCTCAAGGTACCCCAGACGCTTCCCCGGAGTGACCAGCGTAAAGCCCCATCGGTGGCCATCCACAGCTGCCAGAAGTGAGGCATCCGCCGCCGAGCTCGGAAATCGAGCCCGGGGCTCGGCTGGAGTGGAGGCCTCCGCAACCGTGACACAGTTCACGGACTTGTTTCAGCCGGCAGCCCGGCCCTCCAGGATAAAGTGTCAGCCTGGGCCCCCGGCAGTTGGAAGTGGCAGCGGATCCTCCCCCGTCACTCGGCCCGACCTGGAGCGCCCGACGTTGCGATCAGCTGATCGCAACGCGTCCACCAACCTCAAAGAGCTGCCAACAACACTCTGCATCGATGGAAATCTGGAAAGATGCACAAATTACCGAGGAAGCATGGGAAAAGAGCTGGGCTGCTGGTCGGATTGAAGCAGAGGGGCTTTAGGATCCCTCTGCCCACCATCCTACTAGCCAATGTGCAAGCAGTGGAGAACAAGGTGGATGATCTTAAAGGGAGAATCACCTACTGCAGGGAGATGCAGAACTCACAGAGTCCTGGCTCTCCCCAGTCTCCCCCGACTGTGCCATCTGACCAGAAGGATTTTCGATCCATCGGATGGACCGCACAGCGTCTTCGGGCAAGACGAAGGGAGGTGGAGTCTGCCTACTGATCAACACTACGTGGTGCTCGGACACAGTGGCACTGACAAGCTCCTGCAGTCCAGACCTGGAACAGCTGTCGGTGAAGTGTCGTCCCTTTCATATGCCACGGGAATTCACTTCGGTCATACTGACAGCGGTCTACATTCCCACCCCAGGTGGACGTGGAGTGTGCTGTGAATACACTCTATGCCAGCATCAGTGAACATGAGACCAGGTATCCTGAGGATTTGAACATTACAGCCGGGGACCTTAACCAGGCCAACCTCAGAAAAGCGCTGCCAAAGTTATACCAACATGTCTCCTGCTGCACTAGAGGCCCCAAAATACTTGACCACTGCTACACAGCAGTCAAGGATGCCTAACATTCCGTCCAATGACCTCACTTCGGAAAATCGGACCATCAGGCCGTACTCCTCCTCCCGGCTTACAAACAGAAACTGAAGCGGGAGATCGCGGTGTCAAAAGTGGTGTCATATTGGACAGAGGAAACGGATGAGGTCCTCCATGACTGCCTTGGATCGGCGGACTGGTTAGTATTCAAGGACTTGGCAGCTAACCTCGATGAGTATGCCTCAGCTGTCACAGACTTTATCTGGAAATGCACAGAGGACTGTGTGTCTCGCAAGACGATCCGGGTATTCCCTAACCGGAAGCCTTGGATGAATTATGAGGTCCAGTCCCTTTTGAAGGCTAGAGCTGTGGCTTTTAGGTCCGGGGATACCAGTCACTTCACGGAATCCAGGCGTGAGCTCCGGAAAGCCAATAAGAGCACCAAGAGGCAATATCGTGCCAAGTAGGAAGCCCAGGATAACCAGAGGAGATCCAGTAGAGTATGGCAGGGACTAAATGAGATGACTAGGTGCAAAGAAAATACTGGGAATATCAATAACTATAGCACTTCACTTCCTGACGAACTTAACGTATTCTACACAAGATTCGAACAGATGAGAAGCATCCTGCCCCCTCTGGATGAACCAGACCAGGAGGCATCAACATTCATCGTCACCGAGGAAGACATTAGAAGAGCCTTCCTGAAGAAAAATCCAAGGAAGGCGACAGGCCCAGATGGCGTCCTGGGACGGGTTCTCCGGGCCTGTGCAAGCGAGCTAGCTAGAGTGTTTGCTGACATCTTCAACTGAGGCCTGCTTCAGCCTAAGATCCCCTCGTGTTTTAAGAAGGCAACGATAATCCCGGTGCCAAAGAAAAGCAAGGTGGCATGCCTGAATGACTACTGACCTGTGGCTCTAACATCAATTGCTAAGAGGTGCTTCGAGCGATTGGTTACAGCACACATCAACCATAACCTACGGGTAAACCTCGACGCTTTGCAACTCACCTACCGGAGCAACAGCTCAATGACAGATGCCATTTCCCTGGAACTACATTCCTCCTTAGAACACCTGGAGAATAACGACACATATGTAAGGCTCCTTTTCATTGACTACCACTCTGCCTTTAATACAATCATTCCAAATAAACTGATTCCTAAGCTCCGGAACCTGGGTGTTAGGACTCAGATCTGCAGCTGGATCTTCAACTTCCGCACAGACGGGACCCAGGCTGTGAAGATAGGGGACAACCTCTCCTCTACAATCACTCTGAGCACCGGTGCCCCACAAGGCTATGTACTCACCCTGCTGTACTCACTACACCCATGATTGTGCAGCCAAGTTTCCATCGAACTCAATATATAAGTTTGCTGATGACACCATAATTGTAGGCCGCATCTTGGGTAATGAGTCTGAGTAGAGAGGAAATGAAGAACCTGGTGGCATGGTGCGAAGACAATAACCTATCCATCATCGTCAGCAAGACAAAGGAATTGTTGTTGACTTCAGAAGGAGTAGAGGACCGCTCAACCCCATCTACATCGGTGGTGTGCAGGTAGAACAGGTCAAAAGCTTTAAGTTCCTCGGGGTGAATATCACAAATGACCTGACTTGGTCTAACCAAGCAGAGTCCACTGCCAAGAAGGCCCACCAGCGCCTTTACTTCCTGAGAAAGCTGAAGAAATTTGGCCTGTCCCCTAAAACCCTCACTAATTTTTATAGATGCACCGTAGAAAGCATTCTTCTAGGGTGCATCACAACCTGGTATGGAAGTTGTTCTGTCCAAGACCGGACGAAGCTGCAGAAGATCGTGAACCTTGCCCAGCACATCACACAAACCAATCTTCCATCCTTGGACTCACTTGGACGACACCACACGCTGTCGGAGCAGTGCTGCCAGGACAATCGAGGATAAGTCGCACCCAACCAACACACTTTTTGTCCCACTTCCCTTCGGGAGAAGGTTCAGGAGCATGAAGATATGTACGACCAGATTTGGGAACAGCTTCTTTCCAATTGTGAACAGATCCTAACCCGGATCTGGGCCATACCTACCAGATATCTGGACCTGACTTGCACTACCGTACTTTCCCATTTCAATTTTTCTAATTATGATTTATAATTTAAATTTTTATTATATGTACTTGAATTTGTACTTCAGGGCGTGGGAAGCGCAGAAACAAATATCATTGTGATGATTGTACGGTCTAGTATCAATTGCTTGGTGACAATAAAGTATTTGTATTTGTATTCCTGACTGGGAGACCACAGTCAGTCCGGATCGGAAGTAGCATGTCCAAAACCATCACACAGAGCACGGTTGAGTGCTCAGTCCACTGCTGTTCACTCTGCTGACCCACGACTGTGCAGCAATACACAGCTCGAACCACATCATCAAGTTTGCCAATGACATGACCGTGGTGGGTCTCATCAGCGAGAACGACGAGTCAGCATCCAGAGAAGAGGTGCAGCGGCTAACAGACTGGTGCAGAACCAACAACCTGTCTCTGAATGTGAGCAAATCAAAAGAGATGGTAGTTGACTTCAGGAGAGCACAGAGCGACCACTCTCCTCTGAACATTGACGGCTCTTCCATTGAGATCGTTAAGAGCACCAAATTTCTTGGTGTTCATCTGGCAGAGAATCTCACCTGGTCCCTCGACACCAGCTCCATAGCAAAGAAAGCCCAGCAGCATCTCTACTTACTGTGAAGGCTGAGAAAAGTCCATCTCCCACCTCCCATCCTCATCACATTCTACAGGGGTTGTATTGAGAGCATCCCGAGCAGCTGCATCTCTGCCTGGTTCAGGAATTGCACCGTCTCGGATCGCAAGACCTTGCAGCGGATAGTGAGGTCAGTTGAGAAGATCATAGAGGTCTCTCTTCCCGCTATTACAGACATTTACACCACACGCTGCATCCACAAAGCTAACAGCATTGTGAAAGACCCCACGCACCCCTCACACAAACTCTTCTCCCTCCTGCCATCTGGCAAAAGGTACCCAAGCATTCGGGCTGTCGCGACCAGACCGTGTAACAGTTTCTTCACCCAAGCCATCGGACTACTCAATACTCAGACTCTAGACTGACATTGTAATTTTTCCTCTACTGTGCCTGTGGTCTTGTTTACTAATTATTGTACTGCAACACACAGCTGGTGGAGCACAGCAGGCCAGGTTGCATCTATAGGAAGAATTACAGTCGACGTTTCGGGCCGAGACACTTTGTCAGGACTAACTGAAAGAAGAGATAGTAAGAGATTTGAAAGTGCGAGCAGGAGGGGGAAATCCGAAACGATAGGAGAAGACAGCAGGGGGAGTGGTGAAGCTAAGAGCTGGAAAGTTGATTAGCAAAAGGGATACAGAGCTGGAGAAGGGAGAGGAACATGGGCCAGGAAGCCTGGGGAGAAAGAAACGGGGAGGGGAGCACCAGAGGGAGATGGAGAGCAGGCAAGGAGTGATTGTGAGAAGGACAGAGAACAGAGAGAGAGAAAAAGAAAAAAGTGGGGGGGGGGAATAAATCAATCAATCAATCAATCAATAAATAAATAAGGGATGGGGTAAGAAGGGGAAAGAGGCATTAATAGAAGTTAGGGAAATCAATGTTCATTGCATCAGGTTGGAGGCTACCCAGCCGGTATATCAGGTGTTGTTCCTCCAACCTGAGTGTGGCTTCATCTTGACAGCAGAGGAGGCCATGGATAGACATACCAGAATGGGAATTGGACATGGAATTAACATATGTGGCCTTTGGGAGATCCTGCTTCCTCTGGCGTACAGCGTGTTCAGTGAAACGGTCTCCCAGTCTGCGTCGGGTCTCACCAATATATAAAAGGCCACACCAGGAGCACCGGACACAGTATACCACACCAGCCGACTCACAGGTGAAGTGTCGCCTCAGCTGGAAGGACTGTCTGGAACCCTGAATGGTGGTGGGGGAGGAAGTGTAAGGGCAGGTGTAGCACTTGTTCCGCTTACAAGTGCCAGGAGGGAGATCAGTGGGAAGGGTTGGGGGGACGAATGGATGAGGGAGTCGCATAGGGAGCAATCCCTGCAGAAAGCAGAAAGAGTGGGGACGGAAAGATGTGCTTGGTGGTGGGATCCTGTTGGAGGTGGCAGATGCTACCAATATATTTTGGACCTGGAGGCTGGTGGGGTGGTAGGTGGGGACAAGGGGAAGGTGGGAGGATGGGGTGAGAGCAGATGTGCGTGAAATGGGAGAGATGTTTTTGAGAGCAGAGTTGATGGTGGAGGAAGGGAAGCCCTTTTGTTTAAAAAAGGAAGATAACTCCTTCGTCCTGGAATGAAAAGCCTCATCCTGAGGACAGATGCGGCTGAGACGGAGGAATTGCGAAAAGGGGATGGTAGGGTGGGAAGAGGAATAGTCCAGGTAGCTGTGAAAGTCTGTAGGCTTATAGTAGAGATCAGTAGATAAGCCTTCTCCAGAGATAGAGGCAGAAAGTTCAAGAAAGGGGAGGGAGGTGTCGGAAATGGACCGGGTAAATTTGAGGGCAGGGTGAAAGTTGGAGGCAAAATTAATGAAGTCAACGAGCTCAGCATGCGTGCAGGAGGCAGCGCCAATGCAGTCGTCGATGTAGCGAAGGAAAAAGGGGGGACGGATACCCATATAGAGTTGGAACATGGACTGCACCTCGAAGCCAAAAAAAAGGCAGGCATAGCTGGGACCCATACGGATGCCCATGGCTACACCTTTGGTTTGGAGGAAGTGGGAGGAGTCAAAGGAGAAATTATTGAGAGTAAGGACTAATTCAGCTAGACAGAGGAGAGTGGTGGTAGAGGGGAACCGGTTAGGTCTGGAATCCAAAAGGAAGCCGAGAGCTTTGAGACCTTCCTGGTGGGGGATGGAGGTATATAAGACTGGATATCCATGGTGAAAATAAGGCGTTGGGGGCCAGGGAACTTAAAATCATTCAGAAAATTCGAAGTGTGAGAAGTTTCACGAACGTAAGCGGGAAGGGATTGAAAAAGGGAGGATAAGACAGTGTCGAGGTATGCAGAATTGAGTTTGGTGTGGCAGGAGCAAGCTGAGACAATGGGTCTACCTGGACAGGCAGGTTTTTGGATCTTGGGTAGGAGGTAGAAACGGGGAGTGCGGGGTGTGGGAAATATGAGGTTGGTGGAAGTGGATGCGAGATCCCCAGAGCTGATAAGGTTGGTGATGGTGTGGGAGACAGAAGCCTGGTGCTCCTTAGTAGGGTCATGGACGAGGGGTAAATAAGAGGAGGTGTCAGCGAGTTGTCACTGTGCCTCTGCAAGGCAGAGGTCAGTAAGCCGGACAACAACAGCGCCCCCCCCCCCCTTATCAGCGGGGTTTATAGTGAGGTTGGGATTGGTGCGGAGGAAGTGGAGAACAGTGCACTTGGAAGGAGTGAGGTTGGAATTGGAACAAGGTGTGGTGAAGTCAAGACGGTTGATGTCCTGTCGGCAGTTAGCAATAAAGAGATCCTGAGTAGGCAGAAGAGCAGAGTGGGGTGTTCATGAAGAGGAGGAGGGTTGAAGACGGGAGAAGGGGTCATCGGTGGGGGTGGGAGACTCCTTGCTGAAGAAGTAGGCTCGAAGACAGAGCCAGTGGAAGAAGAGTTTGGCATCATGGCATACGCGGAACTCGCTAAGGTGTGGGTGAAGGGGGACAAAAGTAAGGCCCTTACTGAGGACAGAGCACTCTGCCTCAGAGTTGAAGGTCTGAGGGGATGGTGAAGACCCAGCACGGATGAGTTCTGTGATCAGAGTGGGGAGGG